>NC_048600.1:67464490-67761246 GCF_003668045.3 Cricetulus griseus
AACCCTGTCTTGATAAACAAGAAAAGAGAGACAGAGACAGAGACAGAGACAAACAGAGACAGACAGAGAGAGAAAGAAAGGAAAAGACAAGAAAGGAAGAAAAAGAGAAAAGAAAGGTAACTGAGGGGTCTGAAGAAATGGATCAGTGGTTAAGAACACAGGCTGCTCTTCCAGAAGACCTAGGTTCAATTCTCAGCACTCACATGGAAGCTCACAACTACCTGTAACTCTAAGATCTGACACCCTCACACAGACATGCATGCAGGTAAAACACTAATGCACATAAAAAGTGGGGATGGGTAGCAGAGCAAGCCAGAGAAAGTAAGCAGGCAGGTCTTGTTTTTCTGTGGTTTTTGTCTCAACACCCTGCCTTGAGTTCCTTTCTTTGCTTCCCTGAAACTTGTAAGCCAAATTTGGCCATGGTGTTTATCACAGCCATAGGAAAGCAAACTAGAATAGGTAACCCAGCTTGGCTTTGAACTCATGTACCAAGGATGACCTTGAACTCCTGATCTTCCTGCCTTCACTCCTCAAATGCTGAGATCACAGCATGTGCCACCACATAACACTAGCAGAAGTTGTTCATTTGTTGGCTTATTTGTTTTGTGGCAGTTTGATGTAGCTCAGACTAGCTTTGACTTTGCTTCTATGAAACAATTGGAATCAAGGTTGTCACCCTGTACAGCAGAGATGATGTAAACACCAAAGAGGAAGCTGCTTTCTGTACAAGATGCCAACATTTGAACATATCCTGAGGAAGGCTTTGCCAATTCCAAGCATGACCCAGGGAGAATTTTGCTAATTAACAGTGGTTCTGAGGCACTGGGATTTTTTTGTTTTGTTTTTTTGTTTTTCGAGACAGGGTTTCTCTGTGTAGCTTTGGAGCCTATCCTGACACTCGATCTGGAGACCAGGCTGGCCTTGAACTCACAGAGATCCGCCTGCCTCTGTTTCCCGAGGGCTGGGATTAAAGGCATGTGCCACCAATGCCCGGCTGGCACTGGGGTTCTTAACATGGCCTTATTCATGTCAACAATTTGCATTTGCTGAGGACTTTATCAGCTCCCCACAGTGAAGCAAGATGACTCAGTGGGTAAAGGTACTTGTTACTTAGCCTGATAATTTGAATTGAATCCCTAAGACCTACATGATGGAAGGAGAAAACTAACTCCAACAAGCTGTTCTCTAACCTCCTTGCAATGGGCATGATAATACACACACACACACACACACACACACACACACACACTTAAAAAGTGAAAAAATTAATTTAAAAATTAAAAAAAGAAGAGATAAGTTATTCATTTTATTTTTTACATTCCAATCCCAGTTCCCTCTCCCTTCTTTTCTTTAATTTCTTTTTTAAAGATATTATTTATTTATTTTGTATACAACATTCTGCTTCCATGTCTGTCTAAACACCAGAAGAGGGCACCAGATCTCATAACAGATGGTTGTGAGCCACCATGTGGTTGCTGGGAATTGAACCCAGGACCTCTGGAAGAGGAACCAGTGCTCTTAACCTCTGAGCCATCTCTCCAGCCCCTTCTTTTCTTTTTTTAAGACAGGATTTCTGTGTGCTATAGTCTGGGCTGTCCTGCAACTCGCTTTGAAGACCAGGTTGGCCTCCAACTCACAGAGATATACCTGCTGTGCCTCCTGAGTGCTGGGATTAAAGGAGTGAGCTACCATGCTTGGCCTGCAACAACAATTTTTTTGAGGAATAATCACTTGAGTCAACCAACTCTCTCAAGGGAGTAGGTTGAGAGACCCTAGACAAATCCCACCATTTCCCTGCTCTGGCCTCAAGACTCCATATGCCAAGTGCTCACTAAGAGTGGATCACCAGTTAACTAGAAGATCAGGGCCAGCAAAGGACAATATAGACTCATTCTAGCAGGAAGACCAGTTGGCTTAAGGATCCTAGTACTTCCAGCCCAAAGTCTCTTTCTCTTTCCTTCTTTTCCTTTCTTTCTTTTTTGTTCCTTCTTCTTTTTTGTTTTTTTTTTTGTTTTTTTTTTTGTTTTTTTTTGTTTTTCGAAACAGGGTTTCTCTGTGTAGCTTTGAGTTTTTGTTTCTTTCTAAAAACAAAGTGTTTTATTGTAAATTATGTGTATATGTCATGTTCATTTGTGGGTATGTGCAGGTGCCTGTGGAGGCCAGAGGCATCAATCTTCCAGAGCTAGAAATATGGGCACTGGGAATCTAAATCAGGTCCTTTGGGAGAACACTACATTCTCTTAAATGCTGAGACATTTCTCTAGCCCCCTCCCCCTTTCTTCTCGTTTGTTTTGAGTTTTTGCTTGCTTGCTTGCTTGCTTGCTTGCTTGCTTAAGACTGGGTATGCAGCCCTGGCCGGCCTGGAACTCCGTATGTGGACCAGGCTGGCCTTGAGCTCAGAGATACACCAGTCTCTGCCTCCAAAATGGTGAGATTAAAGGCATGTACCACATGCCCAGCACTTGTTTGTTTTTTAAAACAAGGTTGTCTCAGGGTTACTACTGCTGTGCTGAAACACATGACCAAAAGCAACTTGGGAAAGAAAGGGTTTATTTGGCTTCCATATCCCGTATCACAATCCACTGAGGAAAGCCAAGGCAGGAGTAGATATAGACACCATGGAGGAGAGTCACATACTGGCTTGCTCAACCTGATTTCTTTTGCTTTCTTTTTTTTTTTTTTTTTTTTGAGACAGGGTCTCTCTGTGTAGCTCTGGCTATCCTGAATTTTGATATGTAGGTCCGTCTGGCCTTGAACTCACAGAGGTCTGCCTCTGCCTGTGAATGCTAGGATTAAAAGAATATGCCACCAAGCCCAACTCAGCCTGCTTTCTTACAGAACCCAGAACTACCATCCCCAGGGTGGCCCCACCCACACCAATCACTAAATATCACTAAATAACAAAATGCTCTACAGGCTTGCCTACAGCCCAAATCTTATGGAGACAAAGGTCTCACTTAAAAGCCCTGGCTGGTTTGCAATTTTCTAAGTCCCTTAGACTGGCCTAGAGTTTGCAGCGCCTGTAGCCTCCACTTCATGAGTGCTGGGGTTACAAGTCCATGGTACTACCACACCCAGCCTTCTTTTCTAATTGATTTTCTTTAATGAGTGATGAGCATATGGAGGTTAAATGAGAAATCTTTGGGAGTCGGTTGTCTCCTTCTATCTTGTGGGTCCTGTGGATCAAACTAAAGCCATTAGGCTGGGCAGCAAGAACCATCTCGACAGCTCTTTTATAATACTTTCTATGTCACCCAGCCTGCCTACAAACTCACCATGCCCCTGCTGCCAGAGCTTAGTGAATGCTGGGATTACAGCTATGGCTCACCACACCCAGGCAAGAGCACTGGAATCAGTTACATCAATTACTTCTTTATAAATAAGCTCCTGCCACCACCCCGCCACAACCACACACACATACTTGGGTTCTCTCTCTCTCTCTCTCTCTCTATATATATATATATATATATATATATATATATATATATATATCTGTCTCTGTCTCTGTCTCTGTCTCTCTCTGTGTCTCTCATCCCAAGCATTGGCTGCTTCTAGGCCCTAAAAGTATGTGCAGGGCCAACTGAACAGAGACATGAAAATTGAAGATCTATGTTTTTTTATTTTTCTGAAAGAGAGTCTCACTATGTTGCAGCTCTGGCTGGCCTAGAACTTGGTATGTAAAGTACAAAGTAAAACTTTGCCAAAAAAAAAAAAGAATGGAGTTTCAGTGAGAGACCCTGATTTATCCAGCTTAGATTGGTCAAACTGGTTTGGTCAGGTGGAACTTGGGGTACAGGGTCAGCTTGAAGGGAACAACTCCCCATTTCGGCAACACATGCTCGCCATGACCTTGCCTTGGTCACTAAGAGGTCAGATGCCTGCCTCTTGGCAAGGAACCAATCAGAAGTTAGCTGGTGGCGCTATGCTTTACGGCTCTTGGGTGTGCTTTATGGACAAGTGCACAGCAATGATGCGCAGAGCATAGCAACCACCCTGGGTTGGCCTATGGGCCATAACAACCAGTTGGCCAATCAACACAGAGCAAGCCTGAAGGCACACCAATCGTGAGCCTGTGCATACCCCTAGACACTCCCCTTATGCTGCCCTACAAGATCTCTCTGCAGCCCCTTTGAGGTGTCTTTGCCAGCCATCTGCCATGGCGGGTGGGTGAAAGACCCAAGCTACATGGGGTTAGCTCGTTAAACAATAAAGCCTCATGCAGTTTGCAGCAAGCTTTCGAATCTGCCTGGTGATTGGGATGACCGAGGTCCTGGGCTGAGACCCCGGAGGCCTGAGTTTTCCGGGAGTCTAACAAGCTACACTAAGTTTTGTCATCACGAGCTAGATGTCCCCCAAAATGTCTCACAGGTACTTTAAGGAGAGATAGGGTGTGCACAGGGTTCCAGCTAAGTAATGCAGACAGGCCCGGGCAGGCTCTGAAATAATCATGGCATGGGATAGGGACTTGGACTTTCCTAACTTCAGTGGGAGTGTCAGAGGTAACAAGTACAGGCTGGGGCTTTGGAAAGAGCAGGGCAGATTTGACCTCAGAGGAAATAAAGAAGGACATTGATGCTCAGGAGCAGGGGGTGGGGATGGCATCTGCCCCGAGACAACCTTTCACTGCAGTCCACAAATAAAAATTATGAGGCTTGGACTTATGGTGGGAACAGCAAAGTAGGGTCCAGGACAGAAGCAGAAACCTACTGGAATTAAACAATGGAGGATGCTGGGGTGGGGGTGGGAGTCAAGGCCCTGAGCCCAGTCACTGCCAACAAGATCATTTCTGTCGATTGTGGGTTCCTTTGTTCATGCTTTCTTTCTTTCTCTCTTTCTTTCTTTCCTCCTCCCTCTCTCCCTCCCTTCCTTCCTTCCCCTTTTTCTCTCTCTTTCTTTGACAGGTTCTCAAAAAACAGGCCTTAGCACAACTGACTCCATGATGAAAGTGTCATTCAGGTTCCCATCACATACACAGCAAAAAACTAAAACTACCTGCCAAAAACTAAAACAACATCCTAATCTACAAAAGTCCATATAGTTATGAGACAGTCTCAAAATATACTCATTAGCTGTTGGGGACCAGGAAAATTCCATTAGGAAATTTCCAGCGGTTCCAGTAACTGGGAGCTCTGGTCTGCGGATGCTGGCTGATTTGCTATTGAATAGCATGGCCTCAGTGGGGAATGTCCCCTAGTTTGCATTGACTAAGTATTTGAATAGGCCTGCACTTGGGCAGAGGGCGAGGTGTGTAAGTAACAAGTGAGGACACAGATAGAGTGAGGGCGACCAGGCAGAGGGGTCGACTGAGGAGAGATAAATGGCCTCATGGCTAGGGAAGCATGGTTAGAAAACAGCCAGGAAGATGCCGAATAAAGAACAGACTCTAGTTTTGCAGCATAGAATTGAGAGCTCTCTAAAGATGACAAAAATGCCTGTATTTGGTCTTTATCGCCATTGGGTTGCTAGGAGTTTCCAAGTCCATACTCCCCCACTCAAGCCAAACCTCATGGCTACTGTGGCTTGGGGCTGAGAAATGTCAGGCCACAACAGTTAGCATTAAGGCATTATGCTTGCTTGTCCCCTGTCACCTGGCAGAATGCGCTTGCCAGTACCAAGACAGAACTCTGACCTGCTCAGGGTCCTGAAACATCATCAGCTATGTCACTACAACTATATCCCCTTTCAAAGGCAGCCAGTCTCCCTCCTCTCTCTCCTATCTGACCTCCCCTGTGTGTCTGTCTCTCTGCTTCTCTGTCTCTCTCTTCCCACAAGGCTGCTCTGTGCTTCCTTTCTCTCCCCACTCCCCAATAAAACTCTCCACCTGAGCCTGTCTGCATGGTCTCTCTCTCTCTCTCTTTCTCTCTCTCTCTCTCTCTCTCTCTCTCTCTCTCTCTCTCTCTCTCTTTCTCTCTCTCTCCCCCTGTTAGACCCCCAGAAAACTCAGGTATCCAGGGTCCCAGGCCACGACCACGGTCACCCCAATCACCAGGCAGATTCGAGAGCTTGCTGCAAACTGCATGAGGCTTTATTGTAATTTAACGAGCTAACACCATGTTAGCTTGGGTCTTTTGTCCACCCACCATGGCGGTTGGCTACAGAAGACAGTTTGAACCGGCTGCCGAGAGATCTTATAGGGCAGCATAAGGGGAGTGTCTAGGGGTACGCACAGGCTCATGATTGGTGTGCCTCCAGGATTGGAGAGCTTGCCCTGTGTTGATTGGTCAACTGGTTGTTATGGCCCATAGGCCTTCCCAGGGTGGTTGCTATGCTCTGTGCGTCATTGCTGTGTGCTTGTCCATAAAGTACACCCAGGGTCGTAAAGCATAGCATCACCAGCTAACTTCTGATTGGTTCCTTGTCATGAGGCAGGCACCTAACCTCTAGTGACTAAGACAAGGTCATAGCGAGCATGTGTTACTGTCATGGCTGCCGAAATGGGGGGCTGATCCCTTCACCCCCACTGTAGGACCCCTTGGCTCCAATCTGCCAAGATCTCTCTGCTGTTTTACAACATTTGTGCTGTGAAAGTCATCAGGCTTGCCCAGCAGTGTGAGCAGCACCAAGACCATGGAACCTTAAACAGCCTCACTTTTCCAACTAAAGGATCATTGGGCCCCTTCACCAGGATTGGTGAACCCTCTTTCTCTGACCGTTTGCCACAAGTAAAGGCCTTGTTTCTCATCTCTCAGATCCAAGTATTCTTCAGGCTTTTTCCCTCAGCCCCTGCTCTGTGTTTGACGAATCACTGAGCAGTTTGTGCCTTATCTCTCTACCTCACTCGAGGGATCTGTGCCTTCCATTGTAAACTTGTCCACCCTTACAGTCAGATCTGGTCCAGATACCCCTTAGATATCAACCCAAATGGCCTCTTCCTGGCCAGTGGTCTGATCCACTTTTCAAACTTCCTCTTATCTTTCCTTCAAGCTCTGATCCTCTTTTCTGTTTCTCTACTCAGCTCTGTACCATGCTACCATTGGTTCATTGGGCACCAATTTGTAGTAGGAATAATAAAAACCCAGAGACTGATATTGGGGTTCAGGCTTCACGGTGAAGACCAGAAAAGCAAAGCAGCCAACCACTAGCTCTTATGTCTACTGAAAGGGCTGTCCTATCCTCAGAGTGACTGGAGAATAAATCTTTTAAGATTGACTTTGCTTCTTCCTTTTATACTTCTCAAATCCTGGAATTAAAGGCATGTGATCCCAAGTGCTGAGATCACCTTTAGGTAAACTGTTTCTCATTAGGACTGGACCAATTTCGTGTAGCTCCGTGTGTCCTTTAACTAAGAGAGATCCATCAGCTTGTCTCTTAAGTCCTGGAATTAAAGTTGTGTACCACCACTGCTTGGCTGCTGGGATTAAAGGTGTGTATCACAATTGCCTGACTCTATGGCTTGTGGCTAGCTTTGCTGTCTGCACCTTCAGGCAGGCTTTAATAAATCATAAATAATATATCACAACAATTCCCCTTTTTTCTCTAATACAAAAAGAAGGCTGATGGGGATGTCCTTCTGTATGCTGTGAATATATGTTTTTCTTATTGGTTGATGATTAAAGCTGTTTTGGCCAAAGGACAGGCAGAATATAGCCAGGCAGTAATTATAGGAGGATCTGCAAGGAGAATTAAGGGGAGGGGAGGGACACAGAGAGTAAGTCTCCAGAGATGCCATGTTGCTACCGGGAAGGAAATTACCGGGCATTCTCTGGTAAGCCAAGACTATGTGTAGATACAAGATCAATAGAAATGGGTTAATAATTAAAAGAGAGTTAGCCAATAAGAAGCCTGAGCTATCAGCCAAACAGCTTATGACTAATGTAAGCTGTTGTGTGTTTATTTGTGACTAAAGGACTATAGGACCAGGCGTGACAGAAACTTCCGTCCACAAAAGGCTATACCTAACATAAGAAAAACTATATACAATAAGCACAATAAGTATATACAATATATACAGGCAATAAGTGTAACGATAAATCTCTCTGCCAAAAATAAAAAATAAAAAAAAGGTGAAAAACCAGGCTCAGGCTTTTTAGCAGGGCGTTGATGGTGCATGCCTTTAATCCCAGCACTCGGGAGGCAGAGGCAGGTGGATTTCTGTGAGTTCGAGGCCAGCCTGGTCTCCAGAGCAAGTGCCAGGATAGGCTCCAAAGCTACACAGAGAAACCCTGTCTTGAAACCCCCCCCAAAAAAATAATTAATTAAATAAAATAAGCCAGGCATGGAGGTTCACTTCTGTAAACTCAAAGGCTTTGGGCAGGAATATTGATGAGTTCAAGACCAACCATAGCTACATTTCATGTTCATCACAAAATAAATTATTCTTCCCTTGGAATCTCTTCTATTTTTGGGAATTTCTTCTCATTTTTCTTTAATAGATCTATGCTCCCTGTGCTGAAAATTAATTAATTAGCTGATTAATTAATTATATTTTTTCCTTTTTTTTTCTCTCCAGACAGGGCTTTTCTGTATAGCCCTGGCTGTACTGCAACTCACTCTGTAGACCAGGCTAGCCTCAGACGCACATAGATCTGCCTGCCTCAGCCTCCCAAGTGCTAGGGTGAAGGGTGTGTCCCATGACTGCCCAGCATACATTTCCAAAGCAAATAAAACAGGGACTGGAGATATAGGTCAGCACTGAAGGGCACTGGCTACACTTATAAAGGGCCAGGATTCCATTCCCAATACCTGAATGATGGCTCACAACTCTAACTTTAGTTTCAGAGGATCCAACAACTTTTTCTGGTCTCCAAAGTATTGCACACATGTTGTACACAGTTATACATTCAGGCAAAATACCTATATGAAAATAAATAAATAAAATGAATGAAACATAAACAAAACCAAAAAGGAAAATGTAAGGATTCAGACATTATGCTGGCCTGCCCCTGACACCTGGAAGAATGCACTCAGGCAGTACCCTGGTCAGCTCAGCCAGGGTTCCATGGTTTCGTAGTTTGCATGCAGGTGCAAAGGACCCTTCTAAAAGACAGATCCCCGACCACTTACACTCTTTCCTGCTCTCTCTCTCTCCTGTTATTCCCCTGAGGCAGACAGAACATTTCCTGCTTCCCTCTTCTGTCCTCTCTCTGTCTCTGTGTCTCTTTACCTCTTTTCTCTTTCCTCCCCCCTTTTCTATTAAAACTTCTCACTAAGCGCTGTCTGCCTAGCATGTTTGTCCCCTGCCTTGGAAACCCTTGCCTGCCAAGGAATCTGACTGGGTCTGTCCCCGAAGCACTCTAACAGTAAACAAAATAAAATGATTGATTAAAAAAAATAAGTGTATTGGACAGCCTCCAAAGCCACAGAGAAACCCTGTCTCAAAAAACAAAAAAAAAAAAAAACAAAAAAAACAACAAAAAAAAGTGTGATGGTGGGACACACCTTTAATTTAGCACACACCTTTAATCTGGCACTCAGGAGCCCAGGATAGGTAGAGAGACCATGTTTCAAAACAAACAAACAAACACAAAACCAAATATAGCTCATGCCTGTAATCCTAGCACTTCAGAGTGGGCGGCAGAGGCAAATGAATCATCCATGATTTCAAAGACAGCTTGGTCTAGCTGTGACTTCCAGGCTAGCCAGGGTTGCATAGTGAGACCCCATCTCAACACACACACACACACACACACACACACACTGCATTTAACTGGACAAAAAAAAAAAAAAAAAACCTTTAGCTTATTGCAAACACAAACTCTTCCTTATATGATTAGGTCAGCCTGCCCTGGTGCCCTGTTGACCTGTGGCAGACCAGACACAGATGCTCCAAATTCCCATTCCTTGTCTCATAAACTGTATAATGCACTAACTGAACTGTTTGTCCCTGAAACTGGCTAGACTTGGAGATAAATATTTCCTGTTTGCCAGACTGAGACTTCCCCTGAGTACAAAACATCCCAGTTGCTGATAGCTACTAAAAAAAGAAGAATGTGTTAATTACCCCAGAAACAGTTTTGAGACTTCCCTGATCCTCTCTCCTCTATGAACCCCAGGCCTAGCATATGTCAGGTAAGGGCCCCACCACTGAGTCATACTACGAGATCCTTGCCCATCTAGAGTTAGTAAAGCTTCAGAAATCTATGTCCAATGGAAGATAATATGCATCGTCCCCCAAATTAATTTCTCCATAAAGAAAACAGTTGTAATTTAAAAAAAAAGATTTACTTTATCTGTGTGAGTGTTTTGACAGTATGTACATATGTGTACATATGTTCAGCAGAGGGGGTTGAAAGCCTTGAAACTGGAGTTACAGGAGGTCGTGAGCCACTGTGTGGGCACTGGGAACCAAACCCAGATCTCTGCAAGTGCAAGAAGTGCTCTAACTGCTCAACTATCATGACAGCCTGTAGTTTTGGTTTTTTTTTTGTTCTTGTTTTTGTTTTTGTTTTTGATTCATTTTGTTTTTTAAGCCAGGCATTGGTGGCTTGTGCCTTTAATCCCAACACTCCAAAGGAGAGGCAGGTGGATCTCTGTGAGTTAGAGGCCAGCCTCGTCTACAGAGCCAGTTCTAGAACAGGCTCCAAAGCAATACAGAGAAACCATGTCTCAAAAAACCAAAATAAATAATAAAAGAAAAGAAAAGAATGTCACAGCTAGGCATTGTGGGGCATATTGTTAATCATAGCATTCAGGTGGCCAAAGCAGACAGATCTCTGTGAGTCTGAGCCCAGCATGGTCTACAGAGTGAGTTCCAGGACAGCCTCCAAAGCTACAGAGAAACCCTGTCTTGAAATGCCCCTCCTTCCCCTCCCACAAAAACCGCACAGAAATTAAAATTAGAATAAAGTCATTATATCCTCAGGCTCACATCACCTTGTAGTCAGTGACAAATGAGAAGCAAAAACTGGGTATGGAATGTAGAACTTCACATACACTTCAGTAAGTAATACATTCCTGATTAAGCAAATAAAATGCTTGGATATGGAGCACAGAGTTGATTGTCCTTGCCATGAGGAATCAGTAGTGGCTTCTGACTTCAGTTAGTTTTTCTCTCCCCTTGGCAGCTTGCATGATTTGATGGAGAAGCCTCTGATTCGCAGTGTCACTCAGCTCTCTGCCTTTGTTGGGATCTGAACATATTAATTGCACAGATCTTGCAGAAAGGTCCTCTCCAAGCATGGAGTGCGTCTTTTTGGTTTTGTTGTTTAGCTATTTTTTTTTCCTGACATGTTCCTTATAGAAACATAAGTCATTCCAGTGACCTGTTACTTATGGAACCTCCTGCCTCACTACGGGAGGATTGAGAGTTCAAGGCAAGCATGGCCTACCAAACCAGACCAGACTCTATATTAAAAATTAAATTAAACTAAAAAAAAAACTTTTAAAAAAATCCCAGTATTCAGGAGATAGAGACAGGCAGATAGCTGCTTGAGAATACTCTGATCTACAAGGATTCCAGGCTAGCTAGTGCTAATTCTCAAAAAAAAATTATTTTCAGTTAAAATAAAAAACTGGGCTAAACACGTAGCTCAAGTGGTTCAATGCAAGCCCAGTGTGCAAGAAGCTCTGGGTCCAATTCCCAGTACCACACCAACTGAAAACTGTGGTTCACAGATATAATCCTAGCACTTGAGAAGTAGAAGCAGGAGGATCAGAATTTCAAGGTTATTCTTTGCTATGTAACAAATTGGAAATCAGCCTGGACTTTGGATATCCTTGTCTCAAGAAACAAAAGAGCCAGAGGTGGAGGCACATACCTTTAATCTCAGGTACCTGGGAGGCAAAGGCAGGAAGATCTCTTATTATAAGTTTGAGGCCAGCCTGATCTACAGCCAGAGCTGTTGTCAAAAGGGGGGAGGGGCAAATTAATTTATTGTAATGAAGTTATGGTGATAACTTAAGAATCAAAGGACAAATGGGGGAATGAAGGGACCAGCTCCCCATTTTGGCAGCCATGATAGTAACACATGCTTGCCATGACTTTGTCCTAATCACTAGAAGTCAGATGCCTGCCTCGTGGCAAGGAACCAATCAGAAGTTAGCTGGCAGCGCTCTGGGTGTGCTTTACGGACAAGTGCACAGCAATGACACGCAGAGCATAGCAACTACCCTGGGAGGGCCTATGGGCCATAACAACCAATTGGCCAATCAACACAGGACAAGCCCTCCAAGCCTGGAGGCACACCAATCCTGAGCCTGTGCGTACCCCTAGATACTCCCCTTACGCTGCCCTACAAGATCTCTCGGCAGCTGGTTCGAGCTGTCTTTGCTAGCCATCCGCCATGGCAGGTGGGTGAAAGACCCGAGCTAACATGGGGTTAGCTCGTTAAACAACAATAAAGCCTCATGCAATTTGCAGGAAAATAAAAAAAAAAAAAGAATCAAAAGACAAGATAGCCAAGTGTAGGAAGGTCTATTCCTTTTTGTTTCTTCAGCATATCAGCTTCCTTCTCTATTTCTGCAGACAAGCTCCCTTGCATTATTTATTATTCTCTATCTTTGTGTTGTTAATCCCACCATTCGAGAATAAGACCACTATTAGAGTTGTAAAAAAAAAAAGGCCAAAATAGCCATTTAAAAACCATGTTCTTTCCCTGGCCCTTTAATTCTATAGCCTGAGCTGACATTGAACTCCTAGAGATCTGCTATCCTCTGCCCAAGTGCTAGGATTAAAGGCTTGTGCCACCAGGGCATAATTTTGTTTGTTTTTGTAAGGAAAAAGGCCCAGCCAAACAAACACATCCTGAGCAGAGCCAAAGAAATACACTTTGGCCCTGCAACCAGAACCAAAGAAATGTACCCTGACCCTGAAACCAGTGCCAAAGAAACACACTTTGTCCCTGGAATCAGAACCAGTGAAAGAAATATACTCTGGCCCTAAAATTGGAGCCCAAAGGCTAAAAAGGACCAGTGAAAGAAACACACTTTGGCCCTGAAACCAGAGGCAAATCTGACCCTAAACCTTCGAGAAAACTAACCAATCCCTGAGCAGGAGATCTACCCATTATAAACCCAGGCATTGAAATCTGACCAATCTCCACCCTGGAAAAACTCTGCCCCTAAGAAGCCCTATATAAACCCTGTGCCTAGCCCGGCGTTGGTGGCACACGCCTTTAATCCCAGCACTGGGGGATATTTTGAGATAGGATTTCTTTGTGTAATAGCCCTGGCTGTCCTGAAACTCACTCTGTACACCAGGCTGGCCTTGAACGCGAGATCTGCCTGCTTCTGCCTCTGGAGTACTGGGATTAAAGGTGTGAGCCACTACTGCCCTGCTTTAATTTTTTTTTTTTCTGAGATAGGTTCGTATATAAGCTAGCCTCAACATTTTACAACTCACTGAGACCAGCCTGACTTTGCCTTCTGAGTGCTGAAATTAAAAGAGTGGTCAGCCAAGCCGGAATTTTGTTTTGAATCAGGGTCTTAACTGTTTTCAAGATTGGCCTTGAACACATAGCAACCCTCTTCCCTCGGTCTCGAGAACGCTGGGATTACAGGTTTTCTGAACGCTAATTTCACCCTTCAAGGTCCTAATCATATTCATACTAAACACAAGGCCCACATTTGACATAACACACCAGCGGGGGGCCACCAATCACCTCTGTTGGGATAAACCGGTCTGGCTCCGCCCACGGCCGTGGAGGTTTGAAGGCCCCGCCCCATCCTTCGGAGTTTCCCAAAAGCCTGTGCGGCAGGCTCGGCAGCTCCAAGATGGCGACTCCCATGCATCGGCTGATAGCTCGGAGACAAGCGTAAGTGAGACGACGCCCAGTGGGGTCTGCGAGAGGGCTGTGGGTGTGGAGACGCCAGTCCGCTAGTTAGTGAGCTGGCGCGGGCTGCGGGACTGAGCGGGCTCGGAGAGTCCGAAATGAATCCAAGGGTTGTTGGTTGTGTGGTTTATGATCCTCTGTCCGTCTCACACGTTTGTCAAGGTAGCCTGGATGCCTGATTCCCACACCTTCACTCCCGAGGACCCAAACTTCTCCCACTTATTCCTTTGCAGCATTTCCGGTCTCCTTCCTACCGCCTTTCCTAGAAACAAGCCTGTCTACAATGCCTTTACTCTTTTCCCATCTACCGACTCACTTTCTGCGACTCTCTCCTTCAGTAAATAGTTCTTTTAGTACCTACCACTCCATGCCTTTTTTTTTTTCAGTGAAGAAAAATGTTCGGGACACGCAGCTTATAGTCTAAATGTGGAACCAGTTAATCCTCTGAACAAGTACAGTTGGTAGTTTTAAAAATCTTTGTAGGAAATAAGAGGCTGTGATGGGAATACGGGAAAGGCTTCTTCAAATTAGTTGGACTGGAAATACATTAGTGGAGGGGTGACATTTCAAGACAGGCTGAAAGGCGTAGGAAAGACCGAGTCACCAGAGGGCTTGGGAAAAGAAACGCTAGACAATGGTATAATTGCTTTGAGGCGGTGAGAACTTTTTTTTTCTGTCAAAGCTAGCTAGCTGTTTAAGAATTAATAAATTTACACCTTTATTTAATCTCTCTCAATCTGGTAAGAATTTTGTTTAGGAAACTTGATGGCCTATAACAGGCGAACGCTTCCTTTAATTTCTTTTGCTCCCATTCTTTATTTTTGATTGGTGTTTCGAGACAGGGTCTTTTCACATAGCCCTGTCTGTTCTGAAATTTGCTTTGTGGCCAGGCTGTACTCTAACTCCGAGATCCACCTGCCTCTGCCTCCCACGCGCTGGGATTAAAGGTTTGAGCCACCATCCCTGGCCATAGCCCAGGACTTTAATCCCAGCACTTAGCCCAAGGTTAGCCTGATCTACATATCTAGTTCCAGGACATTCAGAGCTGCATACTGAGACCATGGCTCAATAAACAAATAAAATTTAAAAAACCTTAATTTTAACAGTGCTAAATTAAGTTACTAGGATCTCATTTCACCCCTTTTCTCTCTTAAACTGGTTCTTTTGGATCCAGACTTAGGCTACTTAAGTGACAAGATGGCTTGTTTTGTTTTGTCTTGTTTTTCGACACAGGGTTTCTTTGTAACAACCCTAGCTATCCTGGAATTCACTTTTGTAGAGCAGGCTGGCTTGGAACTCAGAAATCTACCTGTTTCTGTCTCCTGAGTACTGAGATTAAAGGCATGTGCCACCAAACTTGGCAAGACCTCATCTTAAAACAAAACCTCCCAGCAATGTTATGTTCACCCTCTGTATGGCCATGTGATAGTGGCATGTTGGATTTAAAGTTATGTGAAACTGAAAGGAAAATACTGTTTATGGATCTATTACCTGCTTGCTTTTAACTTTCTTGCTTTTGATGTAAGCTGTGATTTATTAGTCATAAACCTGAGTATTGGGCCAGATGTGTTAGATCATGCCTTTATTCCTAGCACTCAGAAGGCAGAAACAAGTGGATCTCTGAGTTTAAGGCTAGCCTGGTCTACAGAGTTTCAAGACAACTGGGGCTATTAACATATAGAAACCCTATTGTGTGACCGGGCGTTGGTGGAGCACCCCTTTAATCACAGCACTTGGGAGGCAGACGCAGGCGGATCTCTGTGAGTTCGAGGCCAGCCTGGTCTCCAGAGTGAGTGCCAGGATAGGCTGCAAAGCTACACAGAGAAACCCTGTCTCGAAAAACAAAAAAAAGAAAAAAAGAAAAGAAACCCTGTTCTGTGTGTTGGGGGTGGGGGGCGGTTTAAGTGTGTGTGTATAGGAATTGAGGCCAGAGGAACTTGTTGGGGTCAGTTCTCTGCTCCTTCCACCATACAGATCCAGGGATCCAACTCAGATCTTCAGGCATATAGGAAGCACCCTTACCCACCCAGCCATCTCCCATCCTTAAAAGTGTTTTAATGGGTTAGTGGTCTACCTTGGTGGTAGTATTTGCTCCGTGTGCATGTAGGAGGCCCTGAGTTTAATATCTATCTAGCACTACAAAGAATAAAGTAAAATAAAAGTCTGTAATTATCCTTTGCATTCTGAACTAAAAATGTTGCTCTGAGTGCATCATTACTGGAAAGCAAAAACAATATTTGTTTTTATGTGTTTGTTTTGCTTTGAGACAGGATCTCTCGATCTGTAGCTCAGGCTACAGCCATTCTCCTGCTTTAGCCTGAAAAGTGAAGGATTACAAGCATGAAACACCACACTGGGCTTAAAGAAGCCAAGATTTGTTCTGTTAATCCCAGGTTGCATGCATTGATCCACATAACTATTTCTGTGTCTGTTAGAGTAAACATCACTATATGCCTTTATAGGTCAGAAAGTATTACAAGACAAAGCTACTTTTTTGTTATTGTTTTTTGTTTGTTTGTTTTTTAAGACAGGATTTTGCTGTGGCTTTGGAGGCTGTCCTGGAACTAGCTCTTTAGACCAGGCTGATCTTGAACTCACAGAGATCCACTTGCCTCTGCCTCCCGAGTACTGGGATTAAAGGCATGTGCCACCAACGCCCAGAGAAGACAAAACTTCTAAGACTTATATTCTGTTTATTCTTTGTAGTGAAGCCAATAAGCAACATGTAAGATGTCAGAAATGCTTGGAATTTGGACATTGGACTTATGAGTGCAAAGGAAAAAGAAAGTACCTCCACAGGCCTTCAAGAACAGCAGAGCTGAAGAAAGCTTTAAAAGAAAAAGAAAATAGATTGTTGCAGCAAAGGTAAGTTTACATGTGGTATCCAGAGGAAGTTACCCAAATATTTACATTATTGATTAAGGGCTGAAAGTTTTGTTTTACTAGTAGCTGAATTTCTTGTTTATTTTGGGTTTTGGACATTGTCTCACTATGTATCTCAGGCTGGTCTCAAATTTGCAGTCCTCCTGTCTGAATTCTGAGTGCTGGGATTACAGTGTGTGCCACCAATCCAGTTTATACTAGTATTAGTTGATTTTAATCAATGGTTACTGTGTCAGACACTATACTGTGCTTTTCACAAGTGTTAGCATATCTAAACCTCCAATCCCTACTAGTGAGGTAGCCATTTTAACCGATTTGTGTGCTCACACGAGCTTGTGCATCTGCACGTTTCACAAAAGCTCACCAGACTGCTCTTTATGATGTTAGGGAATACAGCCTTGAGGTTCTGTGGGGCTTTTTGTTTTTGTTTAAACAGTAACTAAAATTTGGGTTAAACTTTATTTTGTAAAAGAACTAATTCTAGGAACTCAGATTATATCTATTGTGCTTTTGTTTGCCTGGCTTGTTCAGTAAGTAGTTCAAGCTCTAAACAAAGAAACAGATTTGTGTGTTCAGTCATCTTAACTACTAACTGGTTTTGATAAATGTGTTGCTAAGCACTAAGTCAGCCATATGTACTGCCTGTATCCTGTCCCAGGAAACTTTAGTTGATTATAGAAAGAAATCATGTGCCCTTGAGCATATGTAATAAGAACAGAATGTTCTGAGGCTAGCAGAGGCTTCTAAAATCACTCTTATTAATAGGAGCTTTTGTTCTTCCTTATTCCTTTAGCATGGGAGAGACTAATATAGAGAGAAAAGCCAAGAAGAAGAGGTAGGTATGGCACTACCTGGAGGGAGGAAGATGGGGTCTGAAGTCTTTGTTTGCAATTCTTAATTATCATTGTGTTTTCTAATACTTTCCTCTTCTGGAATTTATTAGCTCCATTTTTTCTTTTTTTCTTTTTTCTTTTTTTTTGTACAGTGTTCTAGAATCCGTATACCTAGTCTAACAATAAGATCTTACCAAAATTTTGGAAAAGGGGACTGGAAAAATGGGGACCATAAATAGCTAGGTGCAGCAGGGGGGTTCCTGCAACCACAGTGCTGGGCAGCAGAAATACGTGAATCCTGGTGAATTACTGAGTACCCAACCCAGCGGAGCCAGTGAGCCCCAGGTTCAGTTGGAACCTCTCAAAAGTATATAACAAATGTTTTTGTTAAACCTAGGCATAGCTACACTCACTATATACTCCTGATAGGCTTGGAACTGGCTATATAGAACAGGCTAGCCTTCAACTCAGAGATCTGCCTGCCCCTCTCTCTCTCTATTGAAAGGTTTAAAGGTGTATTACACCATGCCTGACTTTGTTGTTGTTTTGCTTATTTCTTTTAAGATTTATCTATTTGTTATATATGTATATACTGTTCTGCCTGCAGGCCAGAAGAGGGTACCTGATCTCAATATAGATGGTTGTGAGCCACCATGTGGGTGCTAGGAGTTGAATCCATGTCCTCTGGAAGAGCCAGTGCTTTTAATCTCCAGTCCTGTTTTTTTTTTTTTTTTTTGATTTTGATTTTTAGAGTTATTTACATGTGTATGTAGAGGTGCCTCTGGATGTTAGAAGGCACATTGGATCCCTTGGAACTGAAGTTAAAGGGGTTTTTGAGCTGCTCAATTGGGTGCTGGGATCCAAATTCCAGTCCCCTGACAAAATAGGCTTCTAAAAGCCAAGGCTTCTCTTTAGCCCTTGTTTTATTTTTCTGAGACTAGATCTTACTCTGTACCCTAGGCTAGCCTCAAACTCTTGGTGATCCTTCTGCTTTAGCTTCTTGAGTGCTAGAATTCCAGACTTGAGCCACCATGCCCTGCTCTTCCTTTGTTTTTCTTTATATTTGTAGGGGACAGATTGCCTTACTGTGTAGCAGAACTTCTGATCCCCCTGTCTCTACCTCCTGGGATCACAGCCATGTGCCAGCATGCTCATGGTGGCATAGTATGGGAGGTGTACCTTGTGAACTCAGTTGCTGAAGTGATGGAGAGCTTGTAAAGAGGGGAGGCGTGTGTTACAGCAATTAGGTGATCTCTAGACACCAGGGCCTAGGGCTAGTGTGCAGGCCCTCAGCATGATCACTCTTAAGCACTGTGTTAAATGTCATCTTCCCATATGTGCATGCTTTTTTGTGTAACTTGAATAGGTCTAAAAGTGTCACGAGTTCCAGTACCTCTAGCAGTGACAGTTCGGCCAGTGAGTCTTCATCAGAGAGCGAGACATCTGCCTCATCCTCCTCCGAAGACAGTGACTCGGATGACAGCCTCTCTAGCTCCTCCTCATCAGTTTACTCCTCCTCCTCTTCTTCCTCCTCCTCGGACTCAGACTCGGACTCTAGCACCTCCAGTAGCAGCAGTTGCAGTACAGAGAGTAGCTCAGATGATGAGCCGCCAAAGAAGAAGAAAAAGAAATAGAACTCTCTCCACTGGACTAATGGACCAAAAACATCAGTGTGATTCACAGGGGAACTGAAAACATGCTCAAGCAAGCAGGCTAGCTGGTCAGCTTGTTAGAATTCAGACCTTTCTAAGTATTCGCCATTGTACAGAATATTAATAAAAGTTATATATAAATATATATGCACATTTATTTTAGGAATGAATATTGTGTTCTTGCTGTTTTTCTTTTTTTAAAGTTGGGGTCTCACTTTGTAGGCCAGGCTGGCCTGGAACTCACTATGTAGAGGAAAGCCGGCCTTGATTTCACAGAGATCTACCTGCTTTTGCTTCTTCTAATGCAGGGATTAGAGATATGTGCCACCGTGCTCAGCTTTTGTTGACTTTTTTTTTTTTTTTTATTTCAAGTGTATCTGTAGAATATAATCAAAGCTGAAAACCAGGAAATCTGTTTCAATGGTGTCATTTTTTTCTGCCTATGAAATGAATGCCTTATGTGGGTATGTGTTAAGGACAGGTTTTGAAGATACTGCATCAGAATATCCAGGAGTTCCTCTCTTTTGCTGTGTTTACTACATGAGATTTGATACATTGTTATTGTAAGTGTAGCTTTCCTACTGTTAATAAATGTGCTCTATTTTTATGTTTGTGCTCAGAAAATTAATCTGATTTTTCTATCTTGAATATATAAATTCAAGGAACCTAATAACAGTACATTGGAATGATGTAAAGTTTCAAGTTTTTGTTTGTTGTATATGTATTTATGTGCATCATATTTGTGTGAGAACATTTGGAGGCCAGAAGAGGGCATCACACCTCCATGACTAGAGCTATAGGCAGTTGGAAACTGCTATGTGGGTGCTGGGAACCAAACGTGAGTCTTAGGCAAGAGAGTAAGTGCTCATAACTGCTGAGCCATCTCTCCAGCTCCACGATAGGTTGTTTATCGTTCATTTTCTTCTAGTTTCCTGGGTTCTTTTTTTGTCTCTGTGTTTTTCCATATGTACCAGTCACTTTTTATTAGACATTAGTTCTCCATCATGATATTAAGATTCAGCCATAGTTGAATTTGGTCATATTCAGGTGTGCAGAGAGTCGTCTGTACTGGCCCTTCCTGTGCCTGCACATAAGAAAGACAGCAACTGAAGAGCACATGGGTGCTGGCACCATGATGACCCTAGCTGTGCTTTTTCCTTATGTTGCTGGATTTGTAATATTGAGCATAGTGTTCCACTGCTTACCTTTTGGGTAAAATCACCATTCACTTTAGCATGTCTCCCAATCTAACATCTATGAATTTCTTCTTCATTGGCACAACTGATTGATGTCACACTGAAGTCTTGGCTGAAGAACCAAACATCTCAGGAGGGCTCTTGGTTGGTATTTTGAGGTACCATCTCATATAACCCAGGCTGGCATCAAATTCCCTTGGTAGCTGAGGGTGACCTTGAAATTCTTTCCCTCCTCCCTTCACCTTGGTGCTATGCCATCACACCTGACATTTTTTTATTTTACTGTGCCTGTCTGTCTAGGTCTATATGCATATGTGTGGGAGCACATGGAGGCTGGCAATTGTGAGCTGTGGATGTGGAAGCTTGGAACTGAACTCAAATCAAGAGTGTGTTTAACTGCTGAACTGTCTCTCCTACCCCTGGTTACTTTGTATTTAAAAGATTGTTTTTCAAGGGTAAGAACAATGACTCAGTAACATGGGAGGGACCGAGGGAAGCAGATCCATGGTGCTCATTGGCCAGCCAATCTAGTCAACTCCAGATTCAGTAAGACTGTCCTAAATGAGGTGGAGAACAGAGCAATTAACGACATGTGACATTGATCTTTAACCTAACACATACACACAAACATGTCCATAAATAAGCTTTCAAAAAATAATAAAAAACCCAAACTTTCATAAACATTGTATTATATATATATATATTTTTTTTTTCCACTTAGAACTCTCTGGTGAAGGCTAGGCAAGCTGTATGACAGTTTACACACCATACCTATCTGGTGCAAGCCTGTTATAATCCCAACACTCTGGAGATGGTAACAAGAAGATCAGGAATTCAAACTATATCATGTCAGATTAGATGTCAGGAAAAGAATATAACAACGAATAAACAGGTCAACTTAATAAAATTAGGTGTTTTTTGTTTTTGTTTTTGTTTTTCTAACTGTCCTGTAACTCCCTTTTGTAGACCAGGCTGGCCTAGAACTCACAGAGATCCACCTGCCTCTGTCTCCCAAGTGCTGGGATTAAAGGCGCATGACACCACTGACTGGCTAGTAGTTAGGTTTTTTTGAAGCGGGGTCTCACTATGTAGCCCTGCTGTTCTAACTCCATATCTCCCTGCCTTTCAAGTGCTACAATTAACAACATTCAACACTACACCTAGCTTAGAAAGTTGTTTTCCCTAATGAAGATAAAAACTAAATGCATCAGTTTTTGTGAAATGCCACTAAAGCAGTACTTTTGGGGAAACTTAATACCTGAAATTTCATTTTTTGGCTTTTGTTGTTGCTGTTATTTTTTGATACAGGGATTCATTCTCCCAAGTGTCAGGATGGATGATGTCTGAGCAGTCTTACCTGGTTTAGAACCCTGAATTTTAAGGAAGGGGAAATATCGAAAACAGATGACTTCAGTTTGTAACATTAGCAATTAGGAAATAAATACGTGAATAAGCAGAAGGAAGCAAATAATAAACATCAAATTAAAGACAGATGTGGTGGTGCATGCCTTTCATTCCATCATTTGGGAGGCAGAGGCAGGTGGATCTCTGAGTTCAAGGCCAGCCTGGTCTACTTAGTGAGTTCCAGGACGTCCAAGGCCTACATAGTGAGACCCTGTTTCAAAAAATAAATTAATACGTTAAATTAAAAATCAGTTAAATAGAGGAACTGGAGAGATAGCTCAGCAGTTGAGAGTGCTTTCAGTGGTCATGAGGACTGGAGTTCTGTTCCTGGTGCCCACATAACAGACTGCCTGTGGCCCGCTAAGCCTGGCTTTGGGGCGGATGCAGATGTAGGGGGCTCACAAGGGCCTCCTGGCTTCCAGCCTATCGAGGACTGCCTCAGAGGAACTGTTAGATAGGTGAGGGACACTTGACCCTTTATGGTCTCTGCACGCACATAAGTTAAATCTTTTTAACAATTAAATTTACAAGTTAAGAAGCAGGGAATGTTATTGGTAGAGTGTCTAGCATGTATGAGGCCCTGGGTTCAAGTTCCAGCTTCACATTAACCAAATGTGGTGATGCCAACCTGTTAACCCAGCCCTATGGAAGAAAATCAGAAGTTCAAGGTCATCCTTGGCTTTCAAGATCAGTCTGGGTGGGGGGGAGAGCAGGGAAGGCACAGGCTTTTAATCATAGCACTCAGGAGGCAGAGGCAGGTGGACCTCTGAGTTTGAAGGCAACCTGGTCTACAGAGTGAGTTCCAGGACAGCCAGGGCTACACAGAAAACCTGTCTCAGAAAAAAAGAGAGAAGATACTACCAATATCAGGCATAACAGGTAATATTACTACAGATACCACAGATGTTAAAAGGAAACTGGGGGAATGATACTGTGAACAGCTTTACTCATTAAATAATAGTACAAAATAGTTTTTCTTTTTTTGTGAGGTTGCTTGGGAAGCTTTATTGGAAAAGGGAAGGAAGCAAGGGAAGGAGAGAGAGAGACCTGCCTCCTCAGAGAAACGGCAGAAAGAACAATATTTCTTTTGTTTGTTTGTTTTGGTTTGGTTTGGTTTTTTTTAGACAGGGTTTCTCTGTGTAGCCCTGGCTGTCCTGGAATTTGCTTTGTAGACCAGACCCACCTCTAACTCAGAGATCTGCCTGCCTTTCCCTCAAAAGTGTAGAGATAAAAAGCATGCAGGACCATGCTTGAAAAGTGATTTTCTTAGAAGATATCTGCCGTTATTACCCCCTGTGATTTTGAACTGATGGGCTGAATGCTTCTCAAATTACCTCCTGTGATGTTGAACTGATAGACTCAATGCTTCTCATATTACCTCCTTTGCTGTTGAACTAATAGGATCAAATGCTTCTCATTCCTCAGTCCCCCAAGTACCTGGGACTACAGGTACGTACTCTTGGCCCTAGAAAATTTCCTTGAAAGACAATCGAGACTCACTAAAAAGGAAATGGATAGCCAAGTCCAGTGGTAGTGGCTTTGGCGGCGGCACACACCTTTAATCCCAGCATTCAGGAGGCAGAGGCAGAGGCAGAGGCAGAGGCAGGCAGATCTCTGTGAATTCGAGGCCAGCCTGGTCTACAGAGTGAGTTTAGGACAGCCAGGGCTGTTATACAGAGAAACCGGGTCCTGGGGGGCAGGATGGGAGGAGACAGAAAAGCGAACAAAGCCGGGCTGAAGTGGCTCACGCCTTTAAGCCCAGCCCTCGGGAGTCAAAGGCAGTCAATCAGATCTTTATGAGTTGAAGTCCAGCCTGGTCTACAGCAAGACTCCAAGACAGGCTCCAAAACTACAGAGAAACCCTGTCTCAAAAAAAAAAAAAAAAAAAAAAAAAGTCAAACAAAAAAAGTAAATAGATACTAACCTATATTAAGCTCAATTTATAGTTTAAAACCTTAAACACCGAGACTTATTTTTTTATTTTTTATTAGTTCAAATTAGAAACAAGCTTGCTTCACATGTCAATCCCTCCTCCCTCTCCCTCCCCTCCCCCAAACCCTCACTAGCTTCCTACCTCATCCCCTCTCTGCTCCCCAGGGAGGGTAAGGCCCTCCATGGGGGTTCCCCAAAGTCTGTCATATCATCCTGGGCAGGGCCTATGCCCTCCCCCATGTGTTGAGGCTGAGAGAGCATCCCTTCAGGTGGGATGGGGAAAGCTCCATTTATTAAATGTGGTTTTAGACTTTAAACACTTAAATGCATATATATTTGTGTGTATATATATATATATATATATATATATATACATACACACACACTAAGAGGAAATAAACTTTGAACTGAACTGAGAGTAATAATGTACATAGGGTGTGCATATACGTAGGGTGTAGTTGTAGATAAGGAAATAAACTGAATCAATGTAAAAGACTGCTATTCATAGATAGGTTCCCTGCCCTTGTGTAATTGCTTAAAATCATTCTAAAGATATGAGAAAAACTGCTGCCAAGGTAGTTTAGTGACTCCTTTTTCCAGGCATACATTATCTTATGTAATCCCTTCTCATAACTGGATTAGGGCTGATGTATGTGAATAGACTGGAATAAAGGTGACAGGGCATGATGCCATGGTAGGCGTTATAACTTCCGCCTTGTCTCTTAAAAACTCTGTAGGATAAACCAGTCTCAGACATGATACACAAGCAACATGGAGCCGCCTTCTTGCCAGCGCTGACTCATCAGGAATGTCAGAATGGTGGAAAGCATGCCTTTGGTGATGCTCAGTGAAGCTCTGATAACTGCAACCTAAGATCCCAAGCCGGACCTCAATTCCTGATGCACAGAAACTGTCAGATGATAAATACTGTTTTGTTTCATTCTCGTTTGTTTTGTTTTTTGATTTTTTTTTTAAAGACAGGCGTTCTTCTTTTATGACTACAATGTCTTTCTCCATCCCTCTCTTTCCTCCTTCTCAACTCAGAATTTTTATCTTTATTTCTTTTTCATTTGTGAGGGCTCCTACTCCTAGCCCTTCTATGCCTTGAATTTTCCACATCCAAATAACTTCCACCAGACTGCTGTGAGTCTACTGAAGCTGATCACCATTCTTCATTCTTTTCAGCACCATCTTCTGCTCTTTCCTGTTCTTCTTGCCAGTGGTTATTGAGTTCTTCCATGTGCACCTTTATATCACATCCGGAATTACCTCAGTGTTTGACTTTTTGGTTATATGAACATTCTTGGCTCTGTAGGATTGGAGCCTTCTTTTGTAATCTCTCACTTCTGCCAGGATTTCCAGGTAAGATTTTGGACTTTTTGGCTATTATCTTGATTGGCTTTAGCAGCCAAGTCTACAAACAGATCGCTGTCGTTTTCAATGATTTGAGAACCAGATCGATTTTTCTTTGTCTCCTCAATGACAAAATCATAAAGGGCAAGACGATCTGCTTGGGTAAGGTCACAAACAGATCGTTTGTGATTCAGAGGAACTTCGACAGGCACTGAAGAATACATTCTTAGACTATAACAATCCCCATCTTTCCCAGCTGTAGTTCTAGCTTGTTTAATTATCTGGAACTGTGAGTCCTTATTCAAAGTAACTGAAGGAATCTTCAAATTCTCATAGAAAAAAGCAGGATTGTGCATTTCATCCTCTTCCTAAGAGGCATTACCTAGCTTTCTCAGTCTGCAAGATTCCATGTGCTTTGCTAGTGATGATTCAGGCATATGATGATTGGAATCATAAGGGCATATCGTGACTTCATCCTCGGCCACTGCCTCGTCCCCAGGGTCCAGCTGATCCAGGCTCCATCCCAGGGACGCTGTCACCTCCTGCAGCTGTCGCCGCTCCTCCAAAGGAGGAGGCTCAACCTCCATCGTGATTCTCTTGGTAATTTCCTAGCACCCTTGAGGGCTTTGTTTTAATCCCCAGTACTTCTTAAGTGGAGTGCAATATTGAGTGATATAGGCAAGAGGATCAAGAGTTCAGGGTTGCCCTTGGCTACAGAGAGTTCAGGGACCATATGGACTATACAAGACCATCTCAAAACAAGAGCAAAGACGTTTACAACTGCATTTTCTGTTGATTCACATTTCTTCAAAGAATATTGTAGTAGATAGCCTGTGAACTGGCCTTTGGTGATCCCAACCCCTGACATTTTTCAGCCTCTCCCATATATGACTGACTTATGCAACCAATAAAATGACGATATTGAGCTCATGCAATAGCTCATCATACCTGAATTTCTTTTGTTGGTTTTGTGGTGTATGTGTGTGCGCGCGCATGAGCATGCATTACAGGGTTTCTTTGTTTCTCTGGTTGTCCTAGAACTTGCTCTGTAGACCAGGCTGACCTAGAACTCAACAGAGATACACCTGCTTCTGTCTCCCAACAGAGATACACCTGCTTCTGCTGGGATTGAAGGAGTGCACTACTCCTACACTAGGCTGAATTGAATTTCTTTGCAAAAGAAAAGGAGTCTTTAATCCCAGCACTCGGGAAGCAGAGGCAAGCAGATCTCTGTGAGTTTGAGGCCAGCCTGGTCTCCAGAGCGAGTGCCAGGATAGGCTCCAAAGCTACACAGAGAAATCCTGTCTCGAAAAAACAAAACAAAACAAAAAATTAAATTAAATTAATAAATAAAAAAGAAAGAAAAGATGTCTGCTAAATTTCTTTCTTCCTCTGTTTTCTCCTTTCTTTCTTCTTCCTTCCTTTTTCTTCCTCCTCCTTTTTTTTTTTTTTTTGAGACAGAGTCTCATTATATAACCCAGGCTACCCTTGAACTCATTATGTAGTCCAGACAGTCCTCAAGCTCTCCATTTTCCTGCCTCAGTCAACCAAATCCTTGGATTATAGGTGTATACCACAGTTTGTTTCTAAATGACTCATTTGGTAACTAAACAATGATAGCCATTTACTGATACAGAGTTAATCATTAAATCATGTTGGATTGCAACAGCAAAAAATACATATCCAGACATGTATCTAGACATGGTATATCTTTTTTTTTTTTTTTTGGTTTTTCAAGACAGGGTTTCTCTGTATTGTTTTGGAGCCTATCCTTGAATTTATTTATTGGCCAGGCTAGTCTCGAACTCACAGAGATCCTCCTGCCTCTGCCTCCCAAGTGTTGGGATTAAAGGTGTGTGCCAACAGCACTTGGCCTACATGGTATATCTTAATATGGGCAGGCCAAGTTCAGAAGAGTCCTGGCAGAGTAGTTAGTAGAATATTTTTATAATATGTAATGTAGCCCATCATTGTAGGTAATCATTGTAGGCAATTAGCTTGAAATAGCTTTTCATTGTTTTTTTGTTTTTCATTTTTTTAAGACTTGGTCCCATGAATTGATAGAGGATGTCCTTGAACTTTGATCCTTTTACCTTTGCCTTTTGAATGTCTGGGTTATAGAAAAGTACCACCACAGTCAGTGTTGGGGTGGAGCCCAGGGTCAGTTGCACCATCATGCTGTTTGTGAATTTCATTTGTTGGAACAGAATAAGTGTAGAGCTTACTCTGTTCATCCTTCACTTTTCTTTGCTGCTTTATGGTGCTGGGGATCATACCTCAGGCCTTGTACATTTGATGCAATGGCTTCATCAGGAGCTGCATCCTCAGTCCTGTCTTTCTCTACTTTTCCCTCTCTGTTTTTACATGTGCAGCTGTATCAAGCCATTCATGACATTTTGAGACCATTATCTGTCTCTGGAGATCTTTCCATTTTGCAAAACCAAGACACTATACCTATTTTAAAAGTCTTCACTCCTCCCCAGTCACTGCAGCAGTCGTTC
This sequence comes from Cricetulus griseus, assembly GCF_003668045.3. Lineage (NCBI taxonomy): Eukaryota > Metazoa > Chordata > Mammalia > Rodentia > Cricetidae > Cricetulus > Cricetulus griseus. Next base: position 67,491,954 of record NC_048600.1, read on the forward strand.
TGTTTTTGGTTTCTGCAAAGTTGACTCCTCTTACTACCTCAGCTAAGTGGAAGCATTCGGTGGTTGTTTTTACTGTGACTGGTTTATTTCATTTGCATAATGTCTTCACATTCACCCATGTGGTGGCACAAGTCAAACTCCTTCCCCTTTTTAAGGTTGAATGAATGATAGTGCATTGTATTGTGTAACATACTTTGTTCTTTCATTTACTCAATGATAGACACTTGATAACTTCTCTTTAGCTATTGTAAATAATGTGAGATCTGAAACTCTTAGGAGAGCTACCAACCACTGTTACTGGACACTAAACAATTGTGGTCAAATTCTGTTGACCATGGAATCATATTTTTTAAGGAGTTAAGTTTACAAATCAAAATATTCCTCTGTGAATATTTTGTGGAGGGGATGTCATTGTAGCAGCCAATCAGTTTGAATCATAGGACCGTTGAGTAGCTGCATATGTTTCTTTAACAGTTAAAACAAGAATATGACCACTGTCACACACTTGTGTGCTTATTTGCAGAACCCATGATATGGTGTACATAGCCTGCTTTGGACTTCAGGCATAAAGGAAGTGGAGGCTGGAGAGTCAGATGTTCAAGGTTATTGGGAGCTACATAATGAATTTAAGGCTATTTTGGCCTACCTGAGACCTTGTCTCATAGAATCAGAAACATACCATTATAGCTACATGATTAAGAATCTCTCTGCAGGGAGGTGGTGGTGCAAGCCTTTAATCCCAGCACTCGGGAGGCAGAGGCAGGTAGATCTCTGAGTTCGAGACCAGCCTGATCTACAAGAGCTAGTTCCAATACAACCTCCAAAGCCACAGAGAAACCCTGTCTCAAAAAAAAAAAAAAAAAAAACAAAACAAAACAACAAAACAAAACAAAAGGAAAAGAGTCTCTCACCAAGTTTTTAAAGATCTGTATTTTTATTATTCTTAATTATGGATAGGTGTATGTATCTGTATGAATGCTAATGCCCTCACTCCTCACTCCTGGTTCTGGAGTTGTACAGATAATGAGTTACCTAGTGTGGGTGCAGGAAACTGAACCTAGGTTGGCTGGAGGAGCAGACAGTATTCTTACTCTTAACCACTGAACCCACCCCTAATTTTTTTTTCTGATCCTGGAATCAAACAATGATGTGATTCCCAAGAAAATTATAAAATGGAATTATTTATCTAAGTGGAAACATATCAAATGGAAATATGTCTCATGTGGTTTCATGGACTTAGCCCCTTAGTCAATATTTTACTCCTGTGATGGTCCACTGCTGGCTGGCTGGTTTATATCTCATTACTTGGTACTTAAGAGGTTTCCTGTTTGTTTTATGACTAGCCTACCATTCACATACACACTCAAGAACCTTTAACTGCTTCCATGTTACTCCTAACCTCTGAGCCATCTCTCCAGCTCCTCCCACCCAGTTTTTAATTGGAGTTGATCACTTTTCCGTGTAATATGTGCTAATAGAGAAGAATCTAAGAGAGCTGGAAAACTGTCTTTCAAGCAAGAGGCATGCTCAGCATTGTATGCTAGTGGATTAATAGTAGATATCTGGTGATTTATTTTGGTATGTAAAACTATTTCACAAGCAAAATGCAGAAGTTGTCTATGCTCCTGTGAATAACCAGTCAGCTGTGCTTTTGTAAGCAACCCTAAATTAACCTCACTAGGTCTCACAACCCTCCTCCCCACAGGCCATGAAAATAAGAGGAGAGACTAGCTGGGAAAAGAAGTCAATTAGTGAGAAGGGAAGGGTGAATTACCAAATTTAATTAACTATTTATCAATACAGATTTTATGCAACTGTTCATAATATATGTAATTAGCTGCATAAAATACTTAGTTTTGAGGGGTAGTGGTGGTGCATGCCTTTAATCTCAGCACTCCGGAGGCAGAGGTAGTGGGATCTCTGTGAGTTCCAGGTCAGCTTGGTCTACAGAGCAAGTTCCAGGACAGGCTCAAAAACAATACAAAGAAAACCTGTCTCGAGAAAAATAACAACAACAAAAATCTTTATTTTTTTCACTTGGCTTTAAAAGTTTAAAATATTTCAAAGTAATTTCATGTGTGTGTACGTGTGTGTTGCATGCACATGTCTGTGTGGCCAAAGGAAGGTGCTGGTATCATTTTCAGCCTTCGTATTTAGAGGCAGGGCCTCATGTGGTACCCAAAGTTCGTGTTTTGGTTGTGAGCCTAAGCATTTAACAGCTGAGCAATCTCTCTGGCCCTGGAGTTCGTGCTTTTTAACTAAACTGGCTGGTAGCCAACATGCCCCAGAATCCTCTCAGTTCCACCTGTCTCCGTGCTAGTATTACAGACATCAGTGGGATCATATTTGGCTTTGATATGAGCTCTGGGATCTGAGCTTCCATCTTTATGATTGTACAGCAAGTGTGCCTGAGCTAACTCTGCAGTTCCTGTAAAAGATTTTAGACCCAAAGTGCATGGTGATTCATGTCTGTAACTCTGACACTTGCCAGGTTTAAGAGGATTGTCATGAGTTTGAGATGAGCCTGGAGTACCTAATAAATTCTACACTTTCCTGAGCTACAAAATGAAACCCTATCTCAGAAAGATAAAAAAATACAGTTGACTATACAATTCACCACCACACACATATTAAATAAATAAACTGATAAAAATTAAAGAGATAATTTTGGGCCTGCAAGAAGGATGGCTCAGTGGCACTTGCTGACAAATCTGACAACCTGAGTTCAATCCCTGGGACCCACATGGTACAAAGAGAAAACAGACCACTGAAAGTTGTCTTTTGATCTCCACACATATAAACACACACAGACATGCACATAAAATAAATGTTTTTATTAAAATAAATGTTTTTATTTTTTAAAGTTGCCCCCAGATTTACTGAAAACTTTATAGAATGGATTGAAACAGCTCCATGTGGTATTTTGAAATGCATCCCAACTGTGGGCTGAGTGACCTGCAGGTTGGAGACTGCCAAAGTCATTCTGGCATTTCCTTAGAGTCAGGACCTACCTCAATTGTCTCCTGATCCAGGACTGAGACCTCAGGAACAGAATTCTCTCTCTTCCACTTCCTGCATCCTGATAGAGCTCTCTCTCTCTCTCTCTCTCTCTCTCTCTCTCTCTCTCTAAATCCACTTCATCAGATGTGTGACATAGCCAGCTATCTTATTGCAGAGTTTCTTTTTCTTTTCTTTTTTCTTTCTTTCTTTTTTTTTTTGTTTTTGTTTTTTGAGACAGGGTTTCTCTGTGTAGCTTTGGAGCCTGTCCTGGCACTCGCTCTGGAGACCAGGCTGGCTTCGAACTCAGAGTTCCACCTGCCTCTGCCTCCCAAGTGCTGGGATTAAAGGCGTGAGCCACCAATGCCTGGCCTCTTTTTCTTTTTTCATAACTTATTGATTTTATTAGTATTTGTTTTTGTATTAGTATAGTGTATTAGTTTTTGCCTGCAGATATTTCTGTGTGAGGGTGTCAGATCCCCTGGAACCAGAGACACAGACAGTTGTGAGCTGCCATTTGGGTGCTGGGAAGTAAATCCAGGTCCTCCAGCCAGTGTTCTCAACCACTGTGCCATCTCTCCAGTCAGTCCCATTGTGAGTGTCTTGGGAGAAAATGGACATGCACTTGTTGGTATGGAAGTGGTTACCCACTTCTCACTCATGACTCGGTTGCCTTCTTCACAGTTTTGGTTCAAACTCAGAGAGCATTTATTATTATTATTATTATTATCTTGTTTTGTTTTGTTTTTAAAGAATAAAACTTGTAGAAGAAAAAGACACTACTGAGTCTCAAATAAAAAAGTAATGATAGCAAAACAAAAAATAGTACTAAAAATTTTAGGCCTTTCAGAAAAAATTTGCTAACCCTGATGGCTAGATAAAGATAACACAAAGACAAAGAGAGAATAGGTCTAAAGATAAGATCTGTATCACCTTTCAGAATCCAGAAACAGATGGAGGAGTGCAGCATGTAAGGGTGAAAAGCAGCACTTAGGCAGTAGGAAAGAAACAACAAACAAAAACAGGCTGTGGTACTGGGACAGGACCAAGAGAAAGGGAGAGCTGAGGAAGGAAGGAGAGGAACGGAGTTCCCTTCGCCTGAGGCTGCCTAAGCCTCTCATGGACTGAGGGTCAAGTATTTTGTCACAAATAACAAAATTCACTATTGAGATCATGTACATAGAGGCAAAATTCTTTTTAAATGAGTCTTTTTAGTTTATTTCTTTTTTTTTTTTTGAAACAAGAGTCTCACTTTGTATCCCTGGCTGTCCTCGAACAGGTTGGCCTCAAACTCATAGGATCCTCCTGTCTCTGGGCTGGCAGGTATTTGGTAAGCCTTGGCAAATAAGAGGGTTAAAACAGCAGCAACTATATTTAAGACCTGATCTCATGTAATGTTTGAGTTTAACTATTTCTTTCCCAGCTGTGACTTTGTAATTTTCTTAGAAATCACACAATTTATGATTAAAACACTCTGAACTGTGACCTAGTATGGTAAGGATTCCTCAGACTTCTGTGACCTATGGATTGTTGGTTTTTTAGATTTTTAAACTTTTTGTGTGGTGTGTGTGATTGGATGTTCTGCCTGCATGTATGTCTGTGCACTCCCTGTACGCCCGGTGCCCATGAAGGCCAGAAAAGGGTGTCAGATTCCCTGGAGTGACAGTTGTGAGCTGCCATGTGGGTGTTTGAAACCAAACCTGAGTCCTCTACAAAGAGCAGCAAGTGACCTTAATGGTTAAGACAGTCTGCAGCCCACGTCTGTAGCTTTATCTTATCAGTCATATCCTTGGCAACTCAGAAACAGACCTAGGATCTGATTAACTAAAAGAAACAAAGTTTCTTAGAAACCTTTTAAACAATGTATCTTCAGAAGCTGACAAGATTGAGTATGTGGCCATTGATAAAAACACTTAAAGCTCAGCATAGCTGGGTACATTGTAATCCTAGCACTTAGGAGGCAGAGGCAAAAAGGTTAGGCATTCAGGGCCAGACTGGACTATATTAATAGACTCTATTTCAAACAAGCAAAAACCTTTCTCAATGAACTCACTAACTTGACTCTGAACTGACTCATCCTGAAATTCTCTTTTCTTGGGGGAGGAGGTAAAGGTGTGTGTCTCACGTACCCTTGAATTTACTCTATACCTGAAAATAACCTTAAACTCCGATCCTTGCCAGACAGTGGTGGAACATGCCTTTAATCCCAGCACTGAAGCCAGCCTGGTCTACAGAGCGCTTTCCAGCATATCGAGGGCTATATAGAGAAGCCCTGTGTTGAAAAACCAACCAACCAACCAAACAACTCCTGATCCTTTTACCTCCACATTTGAGTGCTAAGATTTTAGGCATGCAAAGCCACAGTTGTTTTGTGCAGTGTTGGGGATGGAACCCATGACTTTCATGAGAGGTAAGCACTCTTCTACCAGCTGAGGTACATCCTAGTCTCCTGAAAGTGTTCTCCATAATGAAATCCAGAGTAGTATAGTCAGAGCTGGGGGCTTCATAATAAGACCTTGTCTCAAACAACAACAACAACAACAACAAAAGGAGTGGTAAATAAGACTGGAGAGATGGCTCAGTAGTTAAGAGCACTAACTGCTTTCGCAGAGAACAGAAGTTCAGTTCCCAGCACCCACATAGGGCAGTTTACACCCACCTGTAATTCCAGGGGATCCAATACCCTCTTCTGGTTTCTGGGGATGCTGCACTCATCTGTACTAACTCCACACAGAAAAACACACACACACACACACACACACACACACACACACACACACACACACATCCATAATTGTCCCAGGACTCAGGAGGCAGAAGAGGCAGATTTTTCTCTGAAAGTTTGAGGCCAGCCTAGTCTACATTTCACATGGTGAGTTCTAGGCAAGCCAGGGCAACATAGTGAGAATCTGTCTCTAAAACACAATTACTTGCGTGTTATTATTGCATGTGTTACAAGAGCCACATGGTATGTATAGATGCCAGAGGATGACTCTTAAGAACTGGTCTTCTCCCACCTTGGGCTCCTGGAACAGAAATCAGATTGTCAGGCTTTTACTCACTGAGCCATCTCACTGGCCCATGTTCTCTTTCTTTCTTTCTTTCTTTCTTTCTATCTATCAATCATCTATCTATCTATCTATCTATCTATTCCAAAACCAAATAGAAAAGGATAGTAGGATCCTCTTCCTTTTTACAGTGCAGAAATACTAGGGGTTTGTGGTACTAGGGATTGAATCCAGAGTCTAGTGTGTGCTAAGAAAGAGCTTTCCCACCACACCCCATCCCAGACTACCCAAGCCTCCTAGAATTTAGATGATGGCACTACAAACCCTGGATACTGAATGTGAAGCTGTAAGATCTGACATTGATTTATCCCTGCTGGGTTTTGGTCTTGCTTTGGTCTGATCTTTCCTAGCAGTTTTCTTATTCCCCACTTTTGGAATGTGGAAGCTTTCTCTATGCCATTGTACTACGTACAATGTACAATGTAACTTGTTTTTCACTTTACAGAAGTGTCTACGAAGACTGCCCTGGGTCTCAGATCTTTGAACATTGTTAGAACTGCTAAGCCAAGCATAATGGTGTACATCTTTGACCCAAACACAAGGGAGGCAGAGGCAGGAGGATCAGGAAATCAAGGCCATATTCAGCTGCATAGTGAATTCTAGGCTCTCCTGAGCTAGGTAAGACTGTGTCTCCCTAGCATTGAGTATCATCTCACCAGGCTGTATTGATTTTTATTGACAACTTGATTAGATTACTTTGGGTGTGTCTGTGTCTGGTGTATCCAGAGATAATTAACTGAGGAACAAGAACCTGAGGCCAGGTGGTGGCACAGGTCTTTTTAACCCAAGCACTTAGGAAGCAGAGGCAGGCATCTCTCCAAGTTCATTGCCAGCCTGGTCTATAGAGTGAGTTCCAAGACAGCCAAGGCTACACAAAGAAACACTGTCTTGAAAATAAAATAAATAAATGAAAATTTAAAGACTCTAGAACTTATTTAGTGTTTGTTTTGTTTTTTTGAGACAGGGTCTCATTATAAAGCCTTGGCTGGCCTGGAGCTGCATATGTATGTAGATTCAGTTGACCTCAAACTCACACGGATACTCCTGCCTCTCCCTCTGTCTCCAGTGTGCTAGGATTAAAACCGTGTTCCACCAGGCCTATTTTGTGTTTTTGAGACATGGCCTGGAATTTAGTGTGTAGTTGAGATTGGACTCCCAAATTGTGAGATTACACTATGAAAACTTAGTTTAAAAATTAATGAGTGAAATGTTTCAAGATGTTAATGGTGGAAATTCTTCATGAGGTGCATCAAATAAAGCAACTTAGGTAACATGTGACATCAATGACAGGATAGTATGCTTTTCTGATAAACACTATGATGATAACTTTCTTGCAGTATTATTACTGGGTTCTAGGAGACTTTAAAACTTTGTCTATCGCCGGGCATTGGTGGTGCAAGCCTTTAGTCACAGCACTCGTGAGGCAGAGGCAGGCGATTCTCTGTGAGTTCGAGGCCAGCCTGGTCTCCAGAGCGAGTGCCAGGATAGGCTCCAAAGCTACACAGAGAAACCCTGTCTCGAAAAACAAAACAAACAAACAAAAACCAAAAACCAAAACAACAACAACAAAAAAACCAAAAAAAAAAAAAAAAAAGAAAAACCAAAACCAAAAAACCTTGTCTATCTAATCACCAATTTCAATTAAATTATATCTTGTCCCGGTTGGCAGAAGGTTAAGAGAGTGTGTGTGTGTGTGTGTGTGTGTGTGTGCCCTCGCCTGTTGTTTAGACAGGGTTTTGTTAGTAGCTCAGAATGGCCCTGAATCCATTAAGAAGCCCACAGAGGCCGAATTCGTGGCGATCCTCCTGGCCTCGGCCGCCCCAGTGCTGGAATTACAGGCCTGCCACGACGCCAGGCTTCACGATGCTTTTTTCTTTTCTTTTCTTTTCTTTTTTAGATGATGCAGGGGGACGGCTCATCCTCCCACACTAAGTCACACGCAGTTGTGGACGACGTGCTGCGGACATCCACGTCACCCTTCCCTTCGCAGCCCTGCGGAGCGCTGCGGGACTCGGGACTCGCGCAGCCGGGACCCGGCCTTCACCTGAGCCCCAGAACCGGTTGACCCGGCTGCGCCCCGCCCCTCCCCGCCCCGCCCCGAGGCGCCTCCCTAGCGGGCTGCGCAGGAGGGCGTGTGCCCGGGACCGGGTTCGGTGGGCCGGCCGGCCCGACGCTGGCGCCGCTCCCGCAGAATCCGCTGTGGCCTGCGCATCGCTTCCCTAGGCCGCGGGCCCAGGCGCCCCGCACGTCAGTCCGAACGTCAACTCCGCGGGCGACGCCTCGCGAGCAGTAAGCAGGCGGGCAGCCCCCGCGCTGCCTGCGGGAGGGGCGCGGCCTGGTCACGTGCCTCTCGCAGCCGCCCGGCCCCGGTCACATGGGCCGCAGCCACTGCGTCAGTCACAGTGCGGGCTGCGGGAGTGGAGTCGTCGCCGCCGCCGCCGCCCCCAGCGGACGGGGCGGGGATCTCGGTGCCAGGGCCCCGTCAGCCCGCCCCCGCCGCCGGCTCAGTCACCCGTCCCCGGCTCGGCCGGGCCGTCATGGAGCGGGGCGGAACCCTGGCGTCCGCCGAGTGAGGCTCGTCGCCTCGGCTCCCCGCGGCCTCCGGATCCGCCGCTGCCCCTCGCCCTTGGCAGCCGGTCGCCGCCTCCTGGGCGGGCCCGAATGCTCGTCCGGTGAAGGTGCAGGCCGGCGCGGCCGCCGCCGCAGCCGCCGCCGCCGCGGTCGGGAGATGGTTCGGGCCTAGCGGAGCGGGGACTGGAGGTGAGAAGCCGCCTGACTGACTGACTGACGTCTGACTGAGGCGCGCCCGTGTCGCGGGGAAGGCGAGGCTCGGGCCGCGGACGCTCGCGGAGACCCTCGGGGCGGGGGGCCGCTGGATCCGGCTTCGTCCGCTGTCCCTTGCCCCACTTTCTCTCAGAAATAAATCTCAAACAAGAAAAAGAAAAATTACGGCCAATCCATTCGTTACCAGCATTCTAGACGCCCATCTTCTGGCCGTTTCTCCCCCCCCCCCCCGGTCGTCCCTTCCTCCATTCCTCCCTAAGATTCGGTTGCCGGATTTATCCCTTGAAAAATTTATGCCTCGTTCGACCCAAGTCATTCCTAGTTAAAGAGAAAAATAGGCCCGGATTCTGGCTATCATCTCTGCTAGTTCTCGCCTTCCTTCTCGCGATCCTGCGCACCTCCCCCCACCCCCACTCTCTCATCTCCCCTCCACCGAAAGAAAAAAAGGGGGGGCAGAATTTCCGTCCTTGATTGTCGATGGGGTTTGACTGAAAATATGGGAACCTGGGTTAGAATACGAGAAACCCTCCTTCCCACTCGGAATGGGCCTGATACCTGGCGATCGCGATGGCTGGGCTTTGGGTATTGGTGTTTAGGCCTCTCCTCCAGCTGCCTGTGCTCAGGGTTAATCTCGTAATTGACGTCAGTGCTTTGTTCCTTCCACTTTGCTGTTGCTTCCACTCTCTGAGACCAGATCAGGGGTACAGGATCCAGGATGTGTGTGGGGTGTCCTTATTAGCCTTTTCATTCACGGATGACACCTTTATAGGGAGTCGAGAGCCCTGATCTGAAAATGGTTGCGAGTGAAGTTCGAACCAAGACGGAGAGTTCGATTCAGGGTTCTCCCGAGTTTCGTCAGTTAAAAGTCAGAATTCTGCTTTTTCTTCCCCGCTGAGATTTTAAACTGAAGCTAGCCCCCTTTCCAGTGCCGGAATCTAAGCCCTAGGTGCCGGTGAATAGGCTGTTTGTGTGACATTTAAAATGTGTGCTTTTTGTGGGCCTGAGGGGGGGAGGCTCAGATCGGGGAAAAGCTTCAAGCTTTGTTTCCATATTGATTCTCCGAAGCTTTATAAAATCTTTTGTTTTGACTTACCAAAGTCCTTTTAACTTTCCAAAATTGAAGTGTTTATGAGATCCTTCTTAATTCGAGATTTGATGAGAAGCCGATGTGGACCCAGAGATAGCCTAGAACCATCATCTTTGGTTATATATGCATAAAGAAGTGTTGGCAAGTGGCCACTTGGTTTTTTAACAAAGCTGGCTTCTCAACTCCTCCAGGTTTTTGTTCCTTATTTATCACTACATTTCTCAGTCCTCAGTCTCCAAAAAGTCTCAAAAAAGTTATTTTTAATTGCCTTTTATGATGAACTTCTAAAAACCTAGAAGTAGTCTTCTTTTTAAATTAATACCAGCAATTGTCATTCAGTTTGTGGTCATTTGCAGGCCGATTTTTGCTAGCTCAGTAGGAACAATAGGCACGTTTTACTTTAAGTAAAATTTTGCTTCCTGTGGAGGCAAGGTAGGGTGTCTTGAGAATAGCCAATAGCCAAATCTTTACTGTTTGGTTGGGTTGGTTTGGCTGTGTGTGGTTTGGAATGAGCCAGACAGTTTGGGGGTATAGGGTGACTACAGTGCTTTGGTGAAGTTGTGTGATTAATTCCTAAGAAGAATACTTTTATTTCAGTTACTGTTCTACTTGTCAGAGTCTCACATTGAGATTCATGCATTCTCTTCTATATTCAAGTTACTGTATTCCTTTTGAGACAGTGAATCCACTTTTGGGTGTACTTTTCTTAAAGGTCTATTGTAGTGTGTTTAGAGTGAGTACCATGTTTATTCTGTTTATCCTCTCCAGTGTTTTTTGCAGTTAGATTGAATTTGATAACATTTTGAAGTTGAAATTGTTTATCTGTTTGATCTAAGATTTTACTGATACCTGAAGTTATGTAAGCAAGTGATCAGTATTTGAAAGGGGGAAAAATTGAAAGGGGATTAGCTTCAGAAAATGCTATGGAAGATGAAGACTTGCTAGATGTTATGAATCTTTGTTTTTTTGAGGTGTTAAGGTAGAAGTCATGGTTTTATGCATACCTGACAGGAACAAAGCAAACAGTTATTTAACAGGTATTTCCTTTTTGACTATCTACTGGCTTAGAATGGAATCCAAAATGTATGAAACCTTCCCATTTCTTTATAGTACCTTTTATAAAAGTCAGAATTTTTTTTATTTTTATTTATTTATTTATTTTGACACAGGATCTCACTTGTGTTTCTGACTGGATTGGAACTTGCTGTGTAACTAGGCTGGCCTCAAACTCATAGAGATCCACCTGCCTCTGCCTCACAAGTGCTGAGATTAAAAAGGTGTGTGCTATTATACCCGCTCTAAAGAGGTGTATTCTTAAGTATTGAAGGCACAACCTGAAACAGAAGCCTCAGATTGATAGCAGTTCTTTGGCCTCCCAATTGCCAGGGATTACAAGCATTCTCCACTATGCCTGGTTTCTGGTTTCTGGTTTTTTGTTTGTTTGTTTTTTGCTATGTCTCTATTCCACATAAATTCTAGATAAACAGGTTTCACAGCTTTCTGTAACCCTCATATTAGTACTGTTTCCTTTTTAATTTCCTCTGATAAGTTGAAACAATGATTTTATTTCTGCAAGGGTGTTTGCCAATCTCAGTATTGTAAAATACATTGTAGTTAAAGGTTCAAGACCAAGTAGCTACACTTACCTGCTGATACTTTGCTACCTTCTCCTTTGTTTTAATACCTCTAATCCCTTGTTTTAACTCTGTATCCATCATGGTTATTTGAAGTGACACTCTGTCTAGTACATGGATTAGCAATAATAAATATTCCTGTTATTATTATTATTATTTTGGTTCTTTCTTCCTTCCTTCCTTCCTTCCTTCCTTCCTTCCTTCCTTCCTTTCTTTCTTTCTTTCTTTCTTTCTTTCTTTCTTTTTTCTTCCCGAGACAGGGTTTTTCTGTATTGTTTTGGAACCTGTCCTGGAACTCACTCTGTAAAACTGGCTTCGAACTCACAGGTATCCATCTGCCTCTGCCTCTACTTCCCAAGTGCTGGGATTAAAGGCGAGTGCCACCAATGCCCGGCTAATTTTTTGGTTTTTCCAGGCAGGGTTTCTCTTTGTAGTTTTGGAACCTGTCCTGACACTCGCTCTGTAGACCAGGCTGGCCTTGAACTCACAGATCTGCCTGTCTCTGCCTCCCGAAAGTTGGGATTAAAGGCAAGTGCCATCACTGTCTACCCAATATTCCTGTTATTTATTTATTTTACTTGTTTATTTCATGTGCATTGGTGTTGTGCCTGCATGTATGTCTGTGTGAGGGTGCCAGATCCTGAACTGAAGTTACAGACTATTTATTGTAAGCTGCCATATGGGTGCTGGGAATGGAACCTGAATCCTCTGAAAGATCAGCCAGTGCTCTTAACCACTGAACCATCTCTCCAGCCCCAATATTCCTGTTATTAACTTTTGCTTTGTCATCTGATCCATTTTGTCTTGGTGTTCATTTTCACTGGCAAGCTTTTTGTTTGTTTTGTCTTGTTTTGAGACAAGTCTCCTGTGTAACTTTGACTACCCTCAAATTTTCAGCTCTTTCTGCCTAAGCCTCTTGAGTTCTAGGATTATAGACTAAACATGCCTGGCTCCACCTTGAGAATTTTGGTGGAGAGGGAGAACTAAGTAAATTGAGTGCCATACTCTTCTAGAGTATTTTAATGTTGGAATTACTTTTTATCTTATTAAGATTTTTTAAAAATTTGAAGCCGGACGGTGGTGGTACAAGTCTTTAATCCCAGCGCTCAGGAAGCAGAGGCAGGCGGATCTCTGAGTTTGAGCCCAGCCTGGTCTACAAAAGCTATACCTGTTCTAGGACAGCCTCCAAAGCCCAGAGAAACCCTGTCTCAAAAAACCAAAACCAAAACAAACAAACAAAAGAATTTAAAAAAAAAGAGATTTTTTAAAAATTTGAGAGGGTCTCATGTAGTTGTCCTCAAACTGGAGGTTTGGCTGGTATGGTTGGTGCTGGCATTGAATTTCTGTCTTTCTTTTTTAGGAGGGCAGATCTCTAGCAGCCCTGTCTTTCTTTAAACTCAATTTGTGTACCAGACTGACTTTGAAATCACAGATACCCTACTGTCTTGGCCTCCTTAGTGTTGGGATTAAAGTCATGAGCCACCAATGCTCAACTTGTTTGTTTTTCTGAGTATCACCAAAGTTTATGTAGCAAAAAGTTTAAAATGCAGATGTACATGGCCCAATTCTACACCAAACAGGCCCTTTGGGGAGGGATGTGCACTTCTCTGCTGAACAGCCATTGTTTAGAGTCTTTTCAAGGCTTCTAACATGATGATGCTGTTTCCTCTTATGACCACCATTCCACTGTTATTGTTGCCCACTAGTTGCCATCTCAACACTCATCAATCATGAGATTCATAAAGGGATCAAAGCCCCGTAAATACTTTGTACATGTCTGCCACCATTTAACTTCACTGATAACTTCTTGTCCATAAATTTATTCAGGTTGGAAGGGTGGGCCTTGCTTCATGGCTACTCTTCAGCAGACTGGGCATGATGGATGAGTGGGTGGCCTGGCCTTAAATTTCTAATCCTCTTTCATCTATCTCTTAAATTCCAGGATTACTATGGACCAGTATGTTTTAAGTTTTGTGGATTTTTTTTTTTTTTCCTAGACAGGGCTTCTCTGTGGCTTTGGAGGCTGACCTGGAACTAGCTCTTGTAGACCTAGCTGGTCTCAAACTTACAGAGATCCACCTGCCTCTGCCTCCCGAGTGCTGGGATTACAGGCGTGCGCCACTACCGCCCAGCCTTTTGGACTTTTTTTTTTCCTCTTTCTTTTCTTCTTCGTCTCCTTTTTTTTTTTGAGACGGGATTTCTCTGTGTCACAGCTCTGGCTGTCCTCGAACTTGTTCTGAAGACCAGGCTGCTCTCAAATGCAGAGATCCACCTGCCTGTTTTGTGAGTGCTGGGATTTAAAGTTGTGTTCCATCAATGTCCACTGTGGATTTTTTTCTTAATAATTTTATTTGTTTGTTTGTTTGCTTGAGACAGGGTCTCACTATATATCCCAAGCTGTCTTTGAGCTCTTGTAGATCTGCCTGCCTCCAGTGCTGAGGTTAAAGATGTTCACCACCAAGCCAGGTCTTTGAAATTCCACAGTCTAGATTGTACTGAGTGTATCCCTTTGGTTTCATGTAGTATGTTCTTTTGTTCCCTGCATTTTCTATAAATTGTAATTAATAAACTAGATTTAATTTACATTTGATTTTTTTTTTTTTTATCTTTTTTGTGGCATTTTGAGACTGGATCTCATATAACCCAGGCTGGCTTGAACTGACTATGTAGCTGAGGATGAATTTGAATCCTAATCTACCTCTGCCTGTTTTCTAGAGTATTTTAATGTTGGAGTTACTTTTTTATCTTACTTTTACATTTTTTAAAAAATTTGAGTCTCTTGTAGTTGTCCTCAAACTGGAGGTATGGTTGCTGCTGGCTTTGAATTTCTTTTCTTTTCTTTTTCTGTTGGTATTTGTTTTGTTTTGCTTGTTTGCTTGTTTCTTGAGACAGGGTTTCTCTGTGTAGCCTTGGCTGTCCTTGACATACCTTGTAGACCAGGCTGGCCTCGAACTCAGATATCTGCCTGCCTCTGCCTCTTGAGCACCATGATCAAAGGCGTTCAACACCATTGCCTGTCTTGTTTGTTTTTATGAGTATCACAAAAATTTATGACTTTCTTGCAAAATAGAGTAAATTCTTTGATTAATTAGCCAAGTAAAGGTTTTATGCTCTGTCAACTGAGAGATTTTTCTGGCTTTTTTTTTTTTCTTAACACTGAAAGGATATTTGGTAAGTTTAGGTGAGGGCAGGTCTATGTTGTTTTAGTACAAGGGTCAATGAACTGTGGCCAGTAGACCCAATGTAACCTGTTGTCTGTTTCTGTGCAGTCTATGAGGTAAGAATGGCTTTTTTTTTTTTTAGGGGGGTTTGGTTTCGAGGCAGGGTTTCTCTGTGGGTTTGGAGGCTGTCCTGGAACTAGCTCTTGTAGACCAGCCTGGTCTTGAACTCACAGAGATCTGCTTGCCTCTGCCTCCTAAGTGCTGGGATTAAAGGTGTGCGCCACCACCATCTGGTTAAGAATGGCTTTTATATTTTTATTTTGTTATATATTTTTAAATAGCAAAAAAGAGTCAAAAGAATGTTATTTGGATAGAGAATATTATAGGGAGGTCAGATTTCAGTGTCCATAAATAAGATTGTATTGGAACCCCATCAACCCATTTGTTTATGTATTGTCTGTGGCTGGATTTTGCTGCTTCAAGGACAGAGTTGAGTAACTGACTCTATAGATTGCCAAACCTAGCATACTATCTTGCCCTAAAAATGTCTGATTCTTGCTTTAGCAGATCAAATCGACTTTAATGGATATATGGGTTTACTGTAAGTTACATGGTCCCTAGTTTACTCTAGTGGCTTTTGGGGTTTTGTTTTTAGTATATACATATATATGTGTGTATATACAGTATTTGGATACTGTATATACACAACATGCATCATGTAATATAGTATATGTCTTATATAATATGTAATATTGAATATGATACTATCTTAAACTGAGTAGCCTTAGATAAAATGCCAGGACTGTCCCACAAAGAAACCCTGTCATGAAAAAACAAAAAGAAAACAAAACACCCCACAAAAGTTTACATGTTTTGTTAGCATTTTATCTAAGGCTTATTGAGCATGAATGACTTTTATAAAGCTTCTTTTTTCAAGACAGGGTTTCTCTGTGGGGCAGTCCTGGCTGTCCTGGAACTTGCTTTGTAGACCAGGCTGGCCTCGAACTTACTGAGGTCTACCTGCCTCTGCCTCCCAAGTGCTGGGATTAAAGGCATGCCCAACCACCATCCAGCTAACTTTTACAAAACTTCTGAAGGAAAGCTGTATAGCTAAATACATCTTGGGACTTTTTTGCTGTGCTTAGATTTTGTTATTGTGTTTGTTCTGTTTCACTAATGGTTTTGTAAATGGTTTCACCTGGGAAAGATGTTGGGTGAAATTGGATTATGATATGGGATGTGTTATTTATTGCAAGTAGGACAACAAGTCCAAAAGAACTCTGACATAGCAGTTAGTGACATGTTTTTGATATATGTAGTGTAGGTCAAGTCTTTGCAATTAATAAACTTGAAACAGTTTGTTTCCAGAGTGTTTATTACAAACTTTAGAAGTGATACTAGAGCTGGACGGTGGTGGTGCATGCCTTTAGTCCCAACACTCAGGAGGCAGATCTCTGAGTTTGAGACCAGCCTGGTCTACAAGAGCTAGTTCCAGGACAGCCTCCAAAGCCACAGAGAAACCCTGTCTAGAACCCCCCCCCCCAAAAAAAAAAGTGATATTAGAAACAGTCAGGCCCTTAATCATAAGTGAACAAAGTGGAGCCGCACAATTCATAGGTAAAGCCTCTTTAATAAATTAGTCTTTAAGAACTGCCATTTAGCCAGGCGTGGTGATACATGCCTATAATCCTACTGGATGGAGTCAGAAAGATTAGCAATTTAAGACCAGTTTGAGCTACTCGTGGAACTGTCTCAAAAGAACAAAAAACAGACCAAGAATTACCAGCAAAAGCTGGGTGTGGAGGTGTAAACCTGTGATTCCAGCACATTGGAGACTGAAGTAAACTTGAGGTCAGCCTAGATGAGCAAGAGTGTTACAACATCACAATAAACAACCTTAGAAGCTGATAAGGTATCATAAGATCAGATTTCCATGAACTAGGATTCTATTTTCAAGACCAGGTTTCTCAGTAGCAGCCCTGTCTTTGAACTCACTTTGTAGACCAGGTTGCCCTTGAACTCACAAGAGATCCTTCTGCTTCTGCCTCTGGAGTGCTGGAATTAAGAGTACATGGTACCATGCCTGGGTAAGGCTTATAATTATTTAACCTGTTTAATGTAACATTTATGCTTGTTATATATTAGTATTATTGAAATCAAATTACAAAGGTATGGAACTTAGGACTGGGAATGTAACTCAATGAAGATCACTGCAAAATAACAAAAGGAAAATAGAAGCCTGGGTGTAGTGATCCATACCTTTAATTCAGGAGGCAGCAGAGGCAGTTGGATTTCTGTTAGTTTAAGGTCTACAAATGAATTCCAGGACAGCCAAGGCTAAAGACCTTGTCTCAAAAAAAAATAAAAAATAAATAAATAAAACAATGATTCAGTCCTAAAGGGACACATTTCTATACTTAAGTGTTAATCTAGTTTTTGCAAAACATTGTTACATTATTAATTTAAACTTGGATTTGATTTGAGTTTTACAGTTATATAAGCTATAATGATGAATTTATGGCTATTTGAATATGTACACTTTTTTTTTTTTAAATCATTGAAGTCAGCACTTAGTTTCTGGGATATTTCATTTGCCCTGAAATAGTATCCTTATCTGTAAGATTTGAGAGACAAATTTACAGGTCAGCCCAGGCCCTGAATATTCTCATTCATGTCTTTGTTTTGCACCTCTGCTCCCCAAACTTATTTTCCAACTATATGTGGTCCACATCCATTCCCTAGGTATTTCTTCCCTCCCTCCTTTTTATGGCTGTTGCACAGGTTCTTGGCCTACAAAGAGGTTATACCTTCTTCTTTCCTCCTGCTTCTAGTCAGGGTAGCTGCAACAAAATCTTAAAGAATGAA
Source organism: Cricetulus griseus (assembly GCF_003668045.3). NCBI lineage: Eukaryota > Metazoa > Chordata > Mammalia > Rodentia > Cricetidae > Cricetulus > Cricetulus griseus. The sequence continues at coordinate 67,509,550 of NC_048600.1, forward strand.
AGGTATTTTTAGTTTGTAACTCCTTCATCTAGTATAGTGTATGACCTAGTATACACACTAAGTAGTCCCTGAATGAAGTGCAGGGTTAATGCTGCTTTACATTGTCAGGTCTGGGGCTGGGGCTGGAGCCCATTGGTAGAGTGCTTAGCTATCACTCCAGGAGCACATAAACCAGGCTTGGTGGTGAATGCCTGTAATCCCAGCACTCCCACAATTTGAGAGATGAAGGCAGGAGGATCAGAAAGTCAAGGTTATCCTTAACTACAAATCTAGTTTGAAGCTAGCTTGGACTAAATGAGACCCTATTTCAAACAAACAATCCACATCTGTCCATCTATCTATGTGTACATATGTTAAAGTACCCCAAAGAGGCAGCATTTATTTGTATTTGGAGAATATTTGAGAACATGGTTTTATTTTACATGATTGTTTCTTTTTTTTTCCTTTCTTTCCCCTTTTTTGAGGCAGGATCTCTCTATGTATCCCTAGCTTTCCTGGAACTCACTGTATAGACCAGGCTGAGATTAAAGACATGTACCACCATGCCCAGCAAGCACTGGGTGGGGTTGGGTAAAAGTAAAAAATTATCATTTGTGTCCTTTTTGTTTTTGTTTTTGTTTTTTTTTTAAACATAGTCTAGGTTGGCTTTGATTGTCTCTCCTGCCTCTGCTTCCTGAGTGTTGGGATTACAAGTGTGTGCCATCATACCCGGTTGTGTATGTAATGTGTGTGTGTGTGTGTGTGTGTGTGTGTGTGTGTGTGTGTGTGTGTGTGTGGTGTGTGTGTAGTATAGATATTGGTTTTCTATTAGGTACGAACTTAGAGAACATTTGCCTTAAAAACAAAATTTGCATAGTGTTATTGTTAATGCTTTTATTGGATAATAACAATTATAAGAAAAAGACTTACCCTCTCTCTTTTATCAAATATAACCCAAACTCTTAGGAAATGGGAAGTTATCTGTGGATAGAAAAGAAGAGTGACATGGTATTTTGAAACCCAGCCTTTAGTGAGTACTCCTGACATACGTTGCCTTGAGGCAGTAGCACTTTGGTTGTGACCTCTATAAAAATCACAGTTTGTTTGAATTTCTGTATGCTAATCACTGAGTTAAGTATTGGAGGGAAGAAAGTAGAAATCAAAAGAGCAACCATGTTATTTTTTCTCTAGAGCTATGATATGGGAGTGGCTTCTTATTAAGGAGATGGAATAATAGTAAATACAGTAACTCTGATGGAAGGAAGTGCCAAATGAAATATAAAGAAATGTTTTGGGAAATAAGTGATTATGTGATGGAGAGATGCCTCAGTTGTTAAAGGCTAGGCTCACAACCAAAAATATAAGGGAATTAGCGATTTTAGTGGCACTGAAGTCTTGGAAAGGTTCTTAGAGGAAGTGGGTATGTGGTGGTTTGTTGTGGATGTATTAGAAACTGGGAGAATGAAGGGCATTCATCTGGGTAAAGAGAATAGTCTTGAGTACAGATCTGAATCTGAATGTATGTTGGTTATTTTCAGACTCATAAATTTTTGTTTTGTTTTTTGAGACAGTGTTTCTTTGTGTCATCCTGGCTGTCCTGAAACTCCCTCTGTAGACCACTCACAGAGACCCACCTGCCTCTGCCTCTGGGAGTGCTAGGATTAAAGGCGTGAGCCACCACCACCTGGCTGACTTTGTTGTTGTGAGACAAGGTCTCATTATATAGCCCTAACTGGTTTAGAACTTGATCCTCCTGCTTCTACCTCCCAAGTAACTACAGACATATATGTTACAAAAGGCTCAAACTAGACAACCTTTTTGTTTTATTTTGGCTTTTGTCCTTTTATAAGATCCCTCTATATAGCCCTGGCTGATCTGGAGTTTTCTATATGAATTAGACTGGCCTTGAACTCATTGAGATTTGCCTACCTCTGTGTCTCCAGTGCTCAAATTAAAGTTGTGTACCACCATAATGCATTACCCTGACCTTTTATTTATTAACTTTATTTTATATGCATTGGTGTGAAGGTGTCCAATCCACTGGAACTGGAGTTACAGACAATTGTGACTGCCATGTGGGTGCTGGGAATTGAACCTGGGTCCTCTTGAAGAGCAGCCAATGCTCTTAACCACTGAGCTATCTCTCCAGCCCCTTACCCTGATCTTTTAAAAAATAAAAATATATTTAAATGCTGATGAATAGGATTAAAAGAGAGAGAAAGAAGTTGGAGAGAAAGAAGTTGAAGTAGCTTTAGAGATGGCAGGAACTGGTTAAGATCCAGAAGATAGCAAATTGGGGGAGATTGTTCTTTGATAAAAGAACTATTTTTTTCCCCTTTGTAGCCAGGAGGAAAGAAGAAAATAGGTTCAGATGGTGATATTTTGAGAACTGATAGTTAAGTGACAAAATACAGTTTTAATTTTGTTGTTGTTTGTTTTTGTTTTTTTGTTTTTTTTTTCATGACAAGGGTTTCTCTATATAGATCTGGCTGTCCTAGAACTGGCTCTGCAGACCAGGCTAGCCTGGAACTCAGAGATATGTCTGCCTCTGCCTCCAGAGTGCTGGGATTAAAGGTGTTTGACATCACTCACAACCCCTGTCATTTATTTTTTAATAATTCTGTTTCTTAATCCTTGTCCCAAAGAGAAAGTCATTTGTGGAATAAGTTCACATGGGAAAAGTCATAGGAATCAATGGGATACTTTTTGAAATAGGAAAGAAAAAGACTATAACTTTTAGGAAGTTTTGGGAACCTGGGTGGGAATTATATATGAGACAGGATAATAGAAATTTGAGGTGACACAAAGAAATTTGATTAAGAGCTAGGCGTGGTGGTATAAATCTGTTTTCCTGGCACTTGTGAAGTGGAGCCAAGAGGATCAGGAGTTCAAGCTCATCCTGAGCTCCATAGCCTTTTTGAGGACAGCCTGGACTTCATGAGTCCTTGACTAAAAAAAAAAAGAAAGAAAGAAAGAAAAAGAAAAAGGAAGTTAGTTTTTGTTTTGTTTTCTTTTTCAAGACAGGGTTTCTTTGGAGGCTGTCCTGAAACTTGCTCTGTAGACCAGGCTGGTCTCAAACTCACAGAGATCCACCTGCCTCTACCTTCCCAGCACTGGGACTAAAGGTGTGTGCCACCACCACCTGGCTAGGAAGTTAGTTTTGATTAAGAAAATAAAAATGACAGGCTAAGGAGGTAAGATTGACAGGATTGGGGAAGGAGACAGGCAGATCTATGGAGCTCCTCTGTTCAGTGAGAGATCCTGACTCAAAAAATAAGGTGAAAGTGGTTGAGGAAAATACCCAAAATTGACCTGACCTCTCCACAAGCACACAGGTATGTATTCTCACAAACAGTTCAACACACACAAAAGCAAAAATGCTATGGAATCCTTATCTGTGTTTTTAAATTTCTTACTGATTTTTACATCTGAAGAGAGACTAGTGATAAAACTCAGTAGTGGATTCTTTGTTTAGCATAACTGAAGCACTAGGTTAGATCCCTGGCACTGAGAAAATAAAAGAAACTATAAACTACATCTTCTCAGAACTGCCTTTTGGGACCTGGTGTTTTGTTAGTTTGGCTTTGATCTCCAGGTGTGCAGTCTTTGTTTCCTTCCCTGGTAGGACTTGTGAACTCTTCACAAGTTCTCATGGGTAGAGAAATCCTGCAAATGAGGCCAAGAGGGGTTTCTGGGTCCATGAGGCTTTGTGCTTTTACACAGTGTGTTGTGGTGAAGTTAAAGTCAAGTAGCAGTTGTTTGAAATTAATTGAAATATCAGCTCAAGTCTCATTTTTAGGGTTTGGAATTGAAACCATCAATAATCTGGTAGTTGAATAGCCCTATTTTTAGTAGGAATATTGTTGTAAAACAGTAATGGGGTGAAAGCATAGTAGATTCTGAGTATTGCTTGAAAGGGGCATGTTAAATAACATTTCGCTTGTTTGTTTATTTATGTTGAAATGGGATCTCTCTATATAACCCCGGCTGTCTTGGAACTATGTTTGCCATCTAAACTCATAAAGCTCCGACTGCTTCTGCCTTCTAAGTACTAGGATTAAAGGCTGGTAGCATATTTTATTTTAAACCTTTTAAAAAATGTTAACTTCATTTTTTTAATTGTAAAATTAATGTCATTGCTTGTAAAAAGATATTTCTGATTCATTAGAAATGAATATTTGGATTTTAATTTTATATTTATTTATTTATTTTTGTTTTTTTTTCAAGACAGGGTTTCTCTGTATTGTTTTGGAGGCTGTCCTAGAACTCTGTAGACCAGGCTGGCCTCAAATTCACAGAGATCCTCCTGCCTCTGCCTCCCCAGTGCTGGGATTAAAGGTGAGCACTACCAATGCCTGGCTGGATTTTTGTTTTTGTTTTTGTTTTTTCCTGACAGGGTTTCTCTGTGACTTTGGAGGCTATCCTGGAGCTAGCTCTAGACCAGTAGATTTTTATTTTTACCATATGCTTCTTGGGTTCTTTTCAAAAGTTAAAAAAAATTACTTTGGGGGCTACAATGATAGGTCAGGTGTTAGGAGCACTGACTACTCTTCCAGAGGACCCAGGTTCAATTCCCAGCACCCGCATGGCAGCTCTCAATCATCTGCAATTCTAGTTCCATGGCAGCCAATGACCTAATCTGCTTTACAGAATCCTGCGTGCATGTGGGCATATAAGCTCATACAACCACACACACATACACATAAAAATATGTAAGTAATTTTGAAGATTTATTCTCTAGTAATTTCATACATGCACACAAAGTATTTGTATCATATTTACCCCTGTTGGATTTTTCTTAATGATGGCAAAATACATAGCATAAAATTTTTATTATTTTAGTCATTTTATGTATACAATTCATAGTATATTCACAGTATTGTTCAACCACCAACACAATCCTTTTCTAGAACTTTTTCATCATTCCAAACAAATGTTTTAACTATAAAATGGTATTTTCCTGGGGCCGGAGAGATACCTCAGCAATTAAGAGCACGGACTACTTTTCCAGTGGACTCAAGTTCAATTCTCAGCACCCACATGGCTGCTAACATTTCACACATAGACATACACAGAATCAAAACAGTAATGCACATAGAATATGTGACCTTCAGAGTCTGGCTTATTTCATATAACCTAATGTTTTCAGGGATCATCTTTGTTGTAATATGTACCAGAATTTCATTCACTTTCAAGGCTGAAAAGTATTTTATTATATGTATCTACCACAGTTCGATTATCCATTTGGTTTGCTGATGAATACATTGCTTCCATCTTTGGACTGTTGAGAATGATGCTTCTATGAATGTTGATGTTCAAGTATCTGAGTTCCTACTTTCCATTTTTTTAGAGTGTATACCTAGAAGTAAAATTACTGTATCATTTGGTAATACTCTGTTAAAAATTAATTTTTTTAAAAAAATATTTACTTAATTTTATGAGTATGAGTGTTATGCCTGCATGTATGTATATGTGTCACAATATGTGCCTCAAGTCCTCGGAGGTCAGAAGAGGGATTGAATCCTGTGGACTTTCCAGTTAGGACTGGTTGTGATCTATCATACGAGTTCTGGGACCTGAACCTCAGTTCTCTGCAAGATAAGTTAAGTGCTCATAATCATTGAGCTCTCTCTCTTACCCCCATATTAAAGTTTTGTGTTTTGTTTTTGTTTTTTAGATTCTAGTTACTTTTACATGTTGGCCTGAACGTATGTGCAACATGTATATTCAGTGCTTGCAGAGACAAGAAAGGGGATTGGATCACTGGGACTGGAGTTACAGACAGTTGTTAGCTGCCATGTGGATGTTGGGAGTTGAATCTGGTTCCTCAGGAAGAGCAGCCAGTGCTCTTAATGCTTGGGCCATCTCTCCAGCACCTATGCTAAAATAAAGGTTTTGAGGGATCACTAAACATTTTTTTCTATGGTGACTGCTCCATTTGTGTATCCTCACAGCAGTATACAAGGAACACTACTAGTTCTTCTATATCTTAATCAGCACTGTGGTGATTAGAATGAGAATGGCCCACATAGGCTCACATATTTGAATGCTTTGTCCCCAGCTGGTGGAACTGTTTGGGAAGAATTAGAGGTGTGACTTTATTGGCGGGGGGTGGGGGGTGGTGGGGGGTGGGGGGGTGGGGGGTGGGGGGGTGGGGGGTGAGGGGGTGGGGGGTGTCACTTCGGCCAGTCTTTGAGGATTCAAATGCCCAAGCCATTTTCAATTAGCACTCTGCCTTCTACTTGTGGATTGAGATATAAGCTCTCAGCTACTTTTAAAATCTCTTTCTTTTTTTAAATTAAAAAAAATTCTAAGCCGGGCGTTTGGTGGCGCACACCTTTAATCCCAGCACTCGGGAGGCAGAGGCAGGTGGATCTCTGTGAGTTGGAGGCCAGCCTGGACTCCAGAGCGAGTGCCAGGATAGGCTCCAAAGCTACACAGAGAAACCCTGTCTCGAAAAACCAAAAAAAAAAAAAAAAAAAAATCTACTTTATGTATGTACATATATGTATCTGAGTGTGTATATTGTTAATTTTGCTACATGTATGCAATGTCCACAGAGTCCAGAAGATGGCATCATAGCCCCTGTAACTGCAGTTATGGGAGGTTGTGAGCTGCCATATGTATGTGCTGGGAATTTTGCAAGAGTAGAAAGTACTCTTAACTACTAAACCGTCTTTCTAGCCCCCAAATCTTTCTTTTTTAGAGTTGATGTTTACTGAACCTCACAAGTTTTAGTATGTTCTGTTTTTGTTTCCATTAACTTACAGGATTTCCTTATTTCTCTTGAACTTTCTTTTCTTTTTGATATTTCAACACAGGGTCTCTGTGTAGGCCTGACTGTAGAAACTCTGTAGACAGCCTGAACTCAAAGATCTGCCTATGTCTGCCTCCAGAGTGCTGGGATTAAAGGCATGTGCTACCATTGCCTAGCTAAGAATGTGAATTCTTTTGTTGAAGTGTTGTTTAGTAAACCTAGATACAGTTACCCTTTGTTATGTTAATTCAATATATAAAATCCTGGGAGATTATTATGTTTTTATGACATTTATTTCTTGAATAGCATTAGAATATTTCAGTGATATAAGACCACAGTTGTTTCTGATAGTTTTGAGTTTAAGCAGACATCGGTTTATTGGGCTAATAATAAGATGAGGACAGAGGAAGAGGTGACAAATGATAGTAATCAAGGGTTCTCGTTTAAGATGGTAATATTCTTTTCTTTACAAAGAAAAACAGCTGCTTTTTAAAATATTTCTTGGATTGTTTAATGCTATTTAATGTATAACATTAAGTCATATTTTTTGTTTTCTGACCTTTTAGGGTTTTTGTTTTTGGTGATAGTGATGAAACTCCAAGCTTAAGCATGATGAACATGTACTCCACTTATGATTTCAACCCCAGGTTCATCTTTCATGATTTGAATTTAGAAAATGGTAGTTATAATGCCCCTTAGGGTCTAAAAAGCTTTGTATTTTGGCAATGCCATAATTCCAGAGGCCTATTGAAAATTGATTGTTAGTACAATAACAATTATTAATTTGTCCAAATGTTTTTCTTTGGTTTTATCCTCTAAATTCTTTTGATATTCATTAGAGGAAATTCAAATAATTTGTATGGTTCTATAGGGTGATAGGTACTAGGGAAACTAGATATATCACAACAGTATTTCTCTCTCTCTCTCTCTCTCTCTCTCTCTCTCTCTCTCTCTCTCTCTCATGGCTTTTCAAGACAGGGTTTCACTGTGTAGCCCTGGCTATCCTGATACTCCCTCTGTAGATAGGCTGTTCTCAGACTCATAGAGATCCACCTGCCTCTGCCTCCCAAGAGCTAGGATTAAAGGTGTGAGCCACCACCCAGCTTCACAACAATATTTCTATGTACTGCAGTAGAGTATTCATTAGCTACACTGGACTATTATGCACATAAGAAATAACAACAAGCCATCAGGGTGATGGCTCAGTGGGTAAATAGCACTTACCGCCAAGCTTGACACTTTAAGATTAATCTCTGGAATCCACACAGTAGGAGGGAACTGATCCCATAAATTGCACTCTAACCTCTATACATATGCCATAGCATACATGTATACTAGAATTCAAGAGAGCGCGCGCGCGCGCACGCATACACACACACACACACACACACACACACCAATATAAAACGTCTTTAAAAAGAAACAACTTGTGCCAAAAACACCTTTAATTTCAGCAATTGGGAGGCAGAGGTAGGTAGATCTCTCAGTTCGAGGCCAGCCTGGTCTACAAAATGAGTTTGAGGCTAACTGGGTCTACAAAACACGTTCCAGGACAGGACTGTTAGAGGAACCCTGTCTCAACCACCCACCCATCTCCCCAAAGAGAGAGGCAAAAAGAAATAACTTTTCTTTTCCTCCAACTAAGATCCTATTGTCATCATGGGTTTCTGCATCAGTAACACCCTGTGTTACTGGCATTGTAAGAAAAAGCTGTTAGCCAGGCAGTGCTGGGGCATGACTTTAATACTAACACTTTGGAAACCGAAGCAGGCAAATTTCTGTGAGTTTGAGCCTAGCCTAGTCTTCAAAGGAGTTCCAAGACAAGCAGAACTATTACATAGAGAAACTCTGTCTTAAAAAACCAAAAACGGAGCTGGAGAGGGCTCAGAGGTTAAGAGGACTGACTGCTCCTCCAGAGGTTTTGAATTCAGTTCCCAGAAACCCCATGTTGGCTACAACCATCTGTAATGAGAGCAGTACTCTCATATGGCTTGCATGGATGTAGGAAGAAGGCTGTATACATAATAAATAAATAAATAAATAAATAAATAAATAAGGTCTTAAAAAAAAAAACACAACACACACACCAACAAAACAGAACAGCAAGCTGTACCCAAAGTTTTACTTCTGTGGAGGTGGCTTTGATGCTAAGATCTGCCTCTGACTTGGGGCAGAAGAAGGCAAAAGCTGATGAATTCCTACTTTGTGGCCTTACGGTGTCAAAGGAGCAGTTTTCTTCTGAAACCCTGGAGGCTGCTGTTATTTGTGTCAATAATTACATGGTAAAGAGTTGTAGCAAGGATGGCTTTCATCTTCCAGTGAGGCTCCACCCTTTCCATACCATCTGAATCAACTTAATGTCCTGTGCTGGGTCTGATAGATGGCTCCAGACAGTCATGTGTGGTGCCTTTGTGAAGCCCATAGGGTTCTTACTGGCCATGTCATCATGTCCATTCATACCAAGCTTCAGAATAAGGGACATGTGATTGAGGCTCTGAGTAGAGCCAGGTTCAAGTTTTCTGGCTGCCAGACAATACACATCCCACAGAAGTGGGGCTTTAAGCTTAATGCAGATGAATTTGAAGACATGGTCGTTGAGAAGCAGCTCATCCCTGATGTCTGTGGGGTCAAATACATCCCCATTTGTGGTCTCCTGGATAGGTGTCGAGCCCTGAATACCTTTGAGCCCCCATATTCAGTAATAAATCTCACAACCAGTCTGAAAAAAGGAAAAGAAAAAGAAACAACTTGAATACACATTTCAAACACTTAAGAGCCTCCCTCTCCCTCCTTCCCTTCTTCCTCCCTCTCCCTCCTTCCCTTCCTCCCTTCCCTCCCTCCCTTCCTCTCTTCCCTCCCTCCCTCCCTTCTTCTTTGTCTCTGTCTCTGTCTCTGTCTCCCCCCCCCAGGGTTTCTTTGTATTTCTTTGGAACCTGTCCTGGAACTCATTCTGTAGACCAGGCTGGTCTCTCAAACTCACAGAGATCCTCCTGCCTCTGCCTCCCGAGTACTGGGATTAAAAGTGTTTGGCACCAACACCCGACAAATCTCTCTCTGTCCATTATTTCTTGTGTTTTGCCTGTGTATACGTATGTACAGTGTGTGCATGTTTGGTGCCTGAGGAGGCCAAAAGAGGGTGCCAGATCCCCTGAGCTGGAGTTAAGGATATTTGTGGAACATTATGCGGGAATTTTGGACTTCTGTAAGAATAGCAAGTATTCTCAACCACAACCACAGAGCCTTCTCTTCAGTTTATCTTAAATGATAAGTGTTTTCCTGGTCTGATTGACTTTTTTTTTTTTTTTTTTCCCGAGACAGGGTTTCTCTGTTGTAGCTTTGGAGCCTATCCTGGCACTCGCTCTGGAGACCAGGCTGGCCTGGAACTCACAGAGATCTGCTTGCCTCTGCCTCCCAAGTTCTGGGATTTAAAGGCATGCGCCACCAACGCCCGGTGGTCTGATTGACTTTTATTTTGTTTTTTTGAGATAGGCTTTCTTTGGGTATCCTTGACTGTTCTAGTGCTCTGTAGACCAGGGTAGCCTGGAACTGACATCTACCTGCTTCTGTCACCATGTGCTGGGATTAGAGGTGTGCACCACCACTGCGCAGCTTGGCTTCTGTTTTCTTTCTTTGTTTTTGTTTTTCAAGACAGGGTTTCTTTCTTTCTTTCTTTCTTTTTCTTTTTTTTTTTTTTCCCTCAAGACAAGTTTTCTCTGTGTAGCTTTGTAGACCAGGCTGGCTTTGAACTCACAGAGATCCGCCTGCTTCTCTGCCTCCTGAGTGCTGGGATTAAAGGTGTGAGCCACCACCGCCCTGCTTCTTCCTCTTTTGAAACATAATCAAGATAGAGGTTTAATCTATATTCAACTTCAGGGAAAGGAGCAGCAGAGGCCCTGATTCCACTCACTCAGCATTTTACAGCTTCTTTTATTATTGTCTATTAAGACAAAAATCTCTGCTGTTATAGAAAAAATAAGCCATTCCTCTTGGTTTATTCTAGTGACAATCTAGTACTATCATGATTATAGAAATAACATTCCCATTTTTCCCTTTGACCCCAAGTCTTTTTCCTCTTTAATACGTGCTGATTTTAGGTTCTACCACTGAAAGCCTCAGTTTGCCATTTGTTGAGGCATTAATTGAAATATTAATATATTTAGAGCAGAAATGTTTTTTAGGGAATCTAGAACAGCATCAAAACTGAGGTCAAACTGCAGTAAAGATGGACATCAAGGAAGCTGTGTTTGGGACAAAAAGAAATCAAGATAAGGTAGATGCAAAGTAGAGAAAAGAACTGGACAAGGGATCTGGGTGGTAGATGGGAGTGGGTTATATGCTGCCAATGATATTGCCAGCTAGTATTGTGAAGAGGAAATACTGAAAAGTGGGTTTAAGTAGTCCTTTCCATATGAATACAGATTTTACTGACTTTCAGGTAACTGAGTACTTGAAAAATTGTCATGTTTGGGGCAGCAGAGTAGAAGAATGCTTGCCTAGAATGTATGAGGCTCTGTTCAATTCCCAGAACTTAAAAAGAGAGAGAAAGAGACAGACAGAGAGAGAGAGAGAGAGAGAGAGAGAGAGAGAGAGAGAGAGAGAGAGAGAGATTGTTCTGGTGGAGTAGTAGTTTCTCATATTCTAGCTAATGTTTTCTTTCTGGGCAGCTGTTGAAGATGATAATGCTATTTGTTGCTAAAACCAGTGCCAGAATCCAGCTTCAGCACAAATGCCTGATAACTACCCAGAAGTTGAAAGAAGTTCAAATCTCCTTTTGGAGTGTTACATTGACAGTCAGTATAGAATGACAGTTTCATTTTTGTGATATAAAAATTGTACTTCTCCTCATAGCAACATGAACCGTGAAGACCGGAATGTGCTGCGCATGAAAGAACGGGAAAGGCGGAATCAGGAAATTCAGCAGGGTGAAGACGCCTTCCCACCTAGCTCTCCTCTGTTTGCTGAGCCATACAAAGTTGTAAGTTATCTTTCTTTGAATGTTTTTTCCCCTCACTTTCATGACATTTGTGCTTTTAGGGTTTTGTTTGTTTTGTTTTTAAGATTTGTTTTTATGAGCATTTTTATGAAGCTCATTCACACTGTCAGGTGTTTGCAGAGGCCAGAAGAAGATGTCTGCTGCCCAGCAGCTGGAGTTACAGACACCTTGATCCATCTGACATGGGTGCTACGAACCAAACTCAGGTCTTCTGGAAGAATAGTACATGCCTGCTTTTGACCACTGAGCCATCTCTTCAGCTCAGTGCATGCCTTTAATTGAAGGATCCTGGGAGGTGGAGGAAGGTTAGATCTCTGAGTTTAAGACTAGGCAGGACTACATAGAGAAGAAACCTTGTCTTAAAAGAATATTTTTTTTTTTTTTGTCAGTGAGTCTGCATTACCTAATGTTTATTAGGTAGTCTGTATTCTTTGTTTATAACATCAAAGATGACTTTCAGCTGGGTGGTGGCAGCGTATGCCTTTAATCCCAGCATTCGGGAGACAGAGGCAGGAGGATCTCTGTGAATTCGAGGCCAGCCTGGTCTACAGAGAGAGTTCCAGGACAGCCTCCAAAACTACTGAGAAATCCTGTCTTGAAAAGCCAAAAAAAAAAAAAAAAAAAAAAAAAGCCATGTTATCATTTGTTTATTTAGTAAGTTTCATTGACTATTGGTTTGTTGGTATGTTTACCTCATTCTGTTATCATAGATTAAATTCTGTGACATTTCTTCTAATGTATTTAATCATTATCAGCTACATTCGAACAAGTTGTTGGAGGCATTCAGTACATTGAGTAAGGGGCTGAAGAGATGGCCCAACAGTTAAGAGCATTTGTTGCTCTTCCAGGGGACCCAGGTTCAATTACCAGCACCTACATGGAGGTTCATAAACATGTGTAACTTGAATTTTAGGGCATCATGTCCTCTTATGACTTCTGTAGACACCAGGCACACGTGTGGTACACATGCATAAAAGTCGACAAAATACACATAAAATGAATAAATTTTTGTGGGTTTTTTTGTTTGTTTTTTTGAGACAGGGTTTCTCTGTGTAGCTTTGGAGCCTATCCTGGCACTGGGCCTTTATTTTAATAGTTGTTAAAACTTAAACTCCAGAATCCTTGAATCATGCTACTATTCATTTCATAATTATAAAAATAATGTTTTCTGATGTTGATGTTTTCTGTATATTTATCTTGATTCCTTAAGAAGATCATATAGATTTTCAAACAATATAAAATTATTATTAATGTTTCCTAATCTGAAAATAAATAGCGGTTCAGGTGTGGTTTTTGTTTGTTTGTTTATTTTTCCTTTTCATTTTTACTTATTTTTTTTTATTCTTTAGGAATTTTTTCTTTTGTTTTCTTTTTTAAAATTTCTTTTTTTTTTAAGATAATGTCTCAGGTTTTCCAGGCCTAAAACTTACTATGTGGCCAGGGATGACTTGAATTTGACCTTTCCTAGTACTGGGACTATGTTACCAAGTCAGATTATGTATTGCTAGGGATTGAACACAGGTCTTCATGCATTCCTTCCAAGCACTCTACCTAGCGCCTCAGCTGTATCCCAGCCTAGGTTATTTAGTCTTGATTTCTTATTGTTTGTTTGTTTGTTTTGAGACAGGGTTTCTCTGTGAAGTTGTCCTGGCTGTCTTGGAACTTCCTTTATAGTCCAGGCTGTCCTGGAACTCACAGAGATCCACCTGCTTCTGCCTCCCGAGTGCTGGGATTAAAGGTGTGCACCACTACCACCTGGCTCCTTAGATACTTTGAATAGGCTCCTTAGATACTTTGAATAAATTTTTTTCACTATGAGAAATATTTATCTGATCTGAGAGAATGTGGTAGAGACAGTAGTAGAGTGCTCCCCTAGCATGTGAGAGGATCTAGTTTTTGTTTTGTGTATGTACTTGGTGTTTATTTGTAGATGTTAACTTTAAGATAAAAAGCAAGACCTGTCTTTAAAAATACCTCTTCTAATTGAGGGTTATAAAATGAGTTCAGAAGAATATTTTGTTTCAAATTATTCTAACAATATATTTTTCTTTTTTTTGTAGACTAGCAAAGAAGATAAGTTATCAAGTCGTATTCAGAGTATGCTTGGAAACTACGATGAGATGAAGGATTATATAGGAGACAGATCTATACCAAAGCTTGTTGCAATTCCCAAGCCTGCAGTACCAACAACGACAGATGAAAAGGCAAACCCAAATTTTTTTGAACAGAGACATGGAGGCTCTCATCAGAGTAACAAATGGACTCCTGTAGGACCTGCACCCAGTACTTCTCAGTCTCAGAAACGGTCCTCTGGCTTGCAGAGTGGACACAGTAGCCAGCGGACCAGTGCAGGTGGTAGTGGCACTAGTAGTAGTAATAGCCAGAGACATGACCGTGACTCATATAGCAGTAGTCGGAAAAAAGGCCAGCATGGGTCAGAGCACTCCAAATCACGATCCTCAAGCCCTGGAAAACCCCAGGCTGTTTCTTCATTAAGTTCTAGTCATTCCAGGTCTCATGGGAATGATCACCATAGCAAGGAACATCAGCGCTCCAAATCACCTCGGGACCCTGATGCCAACTGGGATTCTCCTTCCCGAGTCCCTTTTACAAGTGGGCAGCATTCAAATCAGTCTTTCCCACCTTCTTTGATGTCAAAATCTAGTTCAATGTTACAGAAACCCACTGCCTATGTACGGCCCATGGATGGACAGGAGTCTGTGGAACCAAAGCTGTCCTCTGAGCACTACAGCAGTCAGTCTCATGGTAATAACATGACTGAGCTGAAGCCCAGCAGCAAAGCACATCTCACCAAGCTGAAAATACCTTCCCGACCTTTGGATGTAAGTCTCACACTTAGAGTGGTTAGCATTGTGTAAAGTAATTTGTAGACATTTCAGTGAATTGGAACTGTCTTTTTGCCTTAATAGTAAGACATAGAAATTAAAAAGCTTAAGAAAAAAAGGTTTAAGGAATAGCTTGGGAGTTGACTACCAAGTGGATCCATAGACCTATGTACTACCTTCATGGATAATAAAGAAAATATCATTTATAGGTTTTCAAATGTTAAAATGACAAATCAATGTAAACTAAAATTAAGATTTATTGGTAGCTTACACTTCTTTTGGTTTTATGGGATAGTATAGCTTATTTTTATTTAAAGAGAAAATTAACTTGTTCTTATAGTGTTACAAATAAAGCAGGTCATGGTTTATGGTGATAAATGGTTGGACTTTTGAGTCTACGGAAGTGGTAATGCTGTGTAGTTCTGATGCCTCTTTCCTTTGCTCACAGCTAATGGGCTGAGACAGCCACTGTAACTGTACAAAAGTTGACATTCAAAATAACCAAAGAACTAAGCATTCACTGTGAAATAGCTGAATTCTAAACTGTCAGAATAACAGGTCATATATGCAAGATTTATTTTATTATTTTGAGTTTATGTGGTCCCCCCCCCCCCCCCCCGCTGCATGTATATATACTTTGTGTATGTATAGAGGAAGGAAGAGGGCCTCAGATCCCCTGGAGCTGGAGTTGTGCACTGCCATGTGATTGCTTGGAATCAAACCTGAGTCCTCTGGAAGAACAGCTAATACTCTCAGCCACTGAGAAATTTCCCCATCCCTTCAAGGTTTATCTTTTAATATAGTTTATACAATAAAAAGATTAAAAAGACAAAAGGCATAGCTTAGAGCTCAAAATAGAAGAAGGTGTCAAAGTTAAAGGGTTTGTTTTTTTGTTTGTTTTTCCAGACAGGGTTTCTCTGTATTGCTTTGGAGGCTGTCATGAAACTCTCTCTGTAGAACAGATGGCCTCGAACTCACAGAGATCAGCTTGCCTCTGCTTCCTGAGTGCTGGGATTAAAGGTGTACACCACCAATTCCCAGCAAAAGTTAAAGATGTTTGAGCACATTTAGGAATCATGAGCCAGCAAGGTAGCTCAGTGGGAAAAATATAAACCTGATGACTTGCCAGGTGGTAGTGGCAGTGGTGGCGCAAGCCTTTAATCCCAGCACTTGGGAGACAGAGGCAGGCGATTCTCTGTGAGTTCGAGGACAGCCTGGTCTCCAGAGCAAGTGCCAGGACAGGCTCCAAAGCTACACAGAGAAACCCTGTCTCAAAAAACAAAAAACAAAAAACAAACAAACAAAAAAACCAACAACAAAAATTCTTAGACTGCCATCTATATTTTATGGAATGCTATGTAAAATGTTCATTGTGCCCCCCCCCTCTTTTTTTTTTTGTTTGTTTGTTTGGCTTTTTTTTTTGAGGCAGGGTTTCTCTGTAGCTTTGGAGGCTGTTCTGGAACTCACTCTGTAGACCAGGATGTCCCCAAACTCACAGAGATCCACCTGCCTCTGCCTCCTGTGTGCTGGGATTAAAGGTGTGAGTGTGGGCCATATCTCTAGTCTTTCAATAATACTTACTTTGCTCAGTTTATGTGGAATGTTTACTCAGTTTATGTCTCAGCATCATGTTATATTTTTGCATATGAATAACTTGAAATTTTGGAAATCTGATCATCTAAAGAATTATATTTTAAAAAATGTAGGGGCTGGAGAGATGGTTCAAGGGCCAAGAACACTGGCTGTTCTTCCAGAACAGTGCCCATATGGTGGCTCACAGCTGTCTCTAACTCTAGTTCCAAGGGATCAGATTCCCTCTTCTGGCTTCCATAGGGACTAGGCACACAAGTAGTGTACAGACGTATATGTGTGCAAAGCAACTATACACATAAAAAATAAGTAAATAAATCTGGGATCTAAAAAGATGGCTAAGTGGTTAAGAGCACTGGTTGCCCTTCTAGAGGAAGAGGACCCAGGTTCTATTCCTAGCATCCACACAAGGGTTCACAACTGTCTATAACTCCAGTTCCAGAGAATCTAGTGCCATCCTCTGGCTTTGCAGGACCAGACAAGCATGTAGCACCCGTATATCTATTGAGGCAAAACAGTTAGATGTACAAAATGTAAATAAATAAATCATTTTAGAAATTTTGTGTAGGAAAGCTAATTCAAAATTTCTAGTTAGAGTTCTGACTTAAAATAATAGGATCATAAATAATTCCTCAAATTTTATGTAATTTCTAATAATGTTTTATATATGTTTATTAGATACTAAAATTCCAACAACAAATTACTTCAAATCTAATGTCCATTTCTTTTTTCTTTTTCTTAAGGCATCAGTTTCTGGTGATGTAACCTGTGTGGATGAAATACTTAAAGTAAGTTTCTTTTTAATCATTCTGATCTGTTATTTAATTATGATACCTATATTACCAATTCTGTTTCATATTCTTAATCCCTTCTTAACACAGATTGCTTATTGTGTAACTTGATTATGCCATGTCCATCATAAATAACTGACTTTTCTGAGGTTCTAGACATATTTTGTTTACTGTTTGTAAGTAAAATATATTCTTGAGAAGAGGAAGAAACCAATTACAACTATATTTTCTTAGGCTTATAATTAAAGGCTTGAAAATCTCAGTAGTTACCAAGCCATTGTTGATAGTAGTTTGGTTTACAGCTCACCTGTATCTTGTGTTCTGGTTAGGTATACAATAAAAAAGCTGTCCTCTGAGTATTGATCTGGGGTTGTTAGACACTTAAAGTGTCTACTGTGCCTAAAGGTATGCTCCCTTCCTGGAAAGAAGGAAAGACCAGTGAGTGAGTGAGTGGCATTGGCTGCTCTCTGCTCCTAAGAGAAAAATGCCCATTACACATGACTTTTACTGTGTTTTGGAAACTACTGAATTCTTTGTCTATACTTGGATTGTATGGCTTATCTTTCTGAGATTTACCTGTCTTGGCCTATTTCCTGTAATCTGTTCCCACCGTTTAATCTCCTGTTTCTTCCTGTAGCCAATACAATCTCCCTTTACCATTTTGCTGAACCTGTTTTTCTAATATCCTTCTCTTGTCTTCTGCCTGGGGTGTAATGCATATAAGAACTAGTATTCTTACTTTTTTAATGTCTCTGCTGTTTGAGAGTTTTACATTGTTCCTTTGGGAAACTTTGTTCTTTCCTTTTTACTGAGCTTCATTGTTTGATTTCTTGTCTACTTTTACCACCTCTTTAGTAGTATTGTGGCTTCTCTTTACACTTAGTGATAGGCATATTTTCTAGCCTCTTTCTTTTTACACTCTTATTCACCTTATGTAACATCTTTAGCTTTATCAGACAACTAACTATTCAATCCTTCTCTCCTGCCTTGGGCTCTTACAGGTTTTGGTTTGTGTCTTAGTTCTTTCCTGTTAATTCACTCTTCCATACTTATAAATATAGAGTTCTCATTATCTCTAATTTCTTTCACATACTCTGTTTAACCTCAAAATTAGGCTTGGACTTAAAATTTCTTTGAAAATCTTCATTCTTTCCATTTCTGCCAACTTCAGTAGTTTTAAAAATCCTCACTTTGGCCAAGATGGCTCAACAGGTAAAACTGCTTTTCACACCACCAGCCTAAATGACTTGAATTCAACCCTCCAGAATCAACAGTGGAAAGAGATAACTGACTCCCAAAGTTTTCCTCTGACCTCCACATGACGCTCTGACATCCCCATGTGTGCCATGGCCAACATGCCCATATGTCCACACAGTAGTAATAGTTTTTTGTTTTGTTTTGTTGTTTTTTGAAACAGGGTTTCTCTATGTAGCCCTGGCTGTCCTGGAACTCCCTCTGTAGATCATCATGCTGGCCTCGAACTCACAGAGATCCTCTGCTTCTGTCTCCCGAGTGCTGGGATTATAATTGTGCACCACTACACCTGGCTCACACAGTGTTAGTAATCCTTAAGACAGTCTTCATTTTTTTGTTTCTGCCTTTAAAATCTCTTAGCTGTCCTTTTATATTGTTTCAAGGCTTCATTTCAGCCCTGGACTTCATGACTTGACTTGTTTTGCCAGAAGTTTCCAGTGGTTCTCTAAGAGACTGAGATTGCTAAGACCACAATTCTAAAGAAGAATTTAACATCCAGACACCCCATAGCTAGTCCCTAGCACTCCTGCTTCTGATTGACCATTTTGCCAAACTAGTTTTCCTAAGCCACAGTTCTTTTTTTAAAATAGGATTTCCTGTAGTGGAGTCTGGCTTTGAACTTCTGTCCTCTGACTCATCTTCCAAGCACTGGGATTAGAGACATGCACTTCCACACTTTTATCACTTCCTTAAAGTCAAATTCTTTGGAACACTTCTCTCCTTTGTCTGTAATAGACATACAAAATTGTCTTCTGTAGAATCCCAGGGAAACCTTTCTTCTTCCTGTGTCAGGCCACAGTAAAAACTCTTCACTTTCAATCTCATAAAGTATTCACTGTTTGTCCCCCTCTCTCCCCACTCTTAAACTTATTTATTTAGTGAGTGTCTTGCCTGCATGTATGTGCACATTGTGAGTGCATTGCCCAAAGAAGTCAGTAGGGGCTGACAGATCCCCTAGAGTTGGAGTTACAGACAGTTGTTAGTTCCCATATAGGTGCTGGGAATTGAACCAAGGTACTTTGGAAGAATAGCCAGTGTTCTTAACCACTGAGACATCTCTTCATCCCCAAGCATTCATGTTTTTGAGACATACACACACACACATACAAACCCTTGTGCATATGAAATGCTTGTGTGTTTGTGTGTTTTTGTTGTTGTTGGGTTTTGGTTTGTGTTTGTTTGTGTGTTCTAATGGAACATAATACATTTCCCCTTGAAGTTTTAGCAGTATATGGAACTTAAGGAACTTAAGAGCCTGGAAGACTTTCTTTGTCTCTTTGTTCTTACTAAACATGCAGCCTACATTTTTCTAGGTATGAACTTGACATGTGCTTTGAGTGTTTTAGTGCTCAGTCAGGTTGACTGTTAGAAAGATTAGCTGTTGAATATATTTTGGATTTGATTTGTGAAATGCCATTACTAAAAATCTGAGGAGCAGAAGTTTCAACCTTCCCTTTATAGGTTTTTGTTTTCATTCAAGTTATAATCACAATTTCTAGTAACTCTTAGGAACATCAGGAAACATTTCTGTCTAAAAATAATATGTTTATTGAAAAATTTCAGTTGTCAGTGATTCACCTATCGTGCCAAGTGCTAACAATGTATAGTGATGCTAGCTGTACAGTTTAAACTGACCTTCCAGGGCCGGGAGTAGGAAATAATACAAGTGTTGTAAGAAGATAGAGAGCAATTACATGCAAGTGGCTAGTATTTTGTTTTGTTTTTTGAGGAGGGCTTTCTCAATTTTTATTAGTTCTTTGAGAATTTCATATAGTGTATTTTGATCATACTCACCCACAACTCCTTCAAGTTCCACTGTCCCTTCCCTCCCCACCTACCTTTAAGTCCTTTTTCTTTTTCCCAGCAAGTTCACCTTGTGTTGCCCATATACCCGTGACTATGTGTCCATCTGCTGGAGTTTCGATGACCTACCAAGGACCACGCCCTTAAAGAAAATGACTCTCCCTCTCCCAGCAACTAGCTAGCAATTGTTAATAGCTCCTCAACTCGAGTGGGACTTTGTGCCTATCTCCTCTGCCCTGTGCAGGTGGCTGCTTTAAGAGGTTTTAGTAGACACTTTGTTAACTGCCCTGTCCGTTACCCACTTTTGTCATTCTTTTGACCAAAGGTAGCTACTGTTAAGCATCCTTCCAGAGGCTTGACTTTTAACATTTTAAATATTTACTAGGGCATAGACTATGATTTGTGTTTGACAATAATATGCTGTGGACATCATTTCATATCATAGTTGAATTTCTCATTTTAATGTCTGTCTGGTGTTTCATTGTATGGATGTCTGCTAATTTGTTTAATCAGTATTATATTGCTGAATACCAAAGTTGTTAACATTTGGTCTATGAGTCCTTGGAATCTTTATTTAATTTCACTGTATCTTTATATAACTGTGATTATAGTCACAGTATAAATTACTGAGCACCACCAGTCACCTTTTTCACCTAATGATTAAGTTTGAACAGAATGCTGGAAATAAAATACTCCCTTATTCTAAGTCTTGATACCTCTCTCCCTTGATCCTGACATACACATTGTCATACAAATTCACTTGGGCTGTTCCCCCCACCCCCACTCCTTATACAGAGTGTCATTTAGCTCAGGCTGCCTTGACTCTTTCTCTCAAGAGCTGAGATTAGAGGCATATGCAACCATGCCCAGCTATTTGTAGCATGAGTAGATTGAAGACATTGAATGAAATCAGACCCAGGGTCTTTCTTACCTATTTTCTTCCTAATATGCTTTTGAAATTTCTCTTCTGATCCTCACATGACCAAAATTTTCAATCAGCATGTGGATTCTGTAGTCAGAACTCCTACAGTGAAATTCTTTGTCCAGTATTTACTAATCGTGCAACCTTGAATAAAGAATGTTGACTTTTGCTTCAGTTTCACATTAAATACATTAGGGTAATAATATCTGTCTCATGACTTGAAGAAATGATTGATAAGCAAAACATTTAGCATCATTTCTGATCCATTAATGGTAAGATTAATGTTAACTGTTTTTCTTATTGTGATCTTCTTCATTCCTATAGAAAGATCTTTTCTTAGTAGGATTGCACAATATGCATTTGGGGGAGGGCATGGTGGCTCATGCCTCTAATGTAGCATCAGGAGGCAGAGGCAGGAGGATCAGCACAAATTCAAAGCCTGTCTGATCTACATAGCAAGCTAAGGGAGCCTGGGCTATAGAATGAGACCCTGTTTTAAAAAACAAGTGAACAAATCCATTAGTCCTTGTATTTCATTACAGGCTGATTTCTGTAACTATCCACATATTTTATCATCCTGCCTATATACCCCTTAAAGTCAGACAGAATTTGTTATTTTCTGCCCCATTACCAGCCCTACTGCCTGCCACAGTTGTGCCTTATTAATACCCGTTGGAGGATCAATTATAAAACCAGTATTTCTAAGTACAAAGCTGGTTTTTAGCTGTATAGTTTTATAACCTTGTCCTGGTTGAAAACAAACTGTAATAATTACATTTCAGGAGATGACGCATTCATGGCCTCCCCCTCTAACGGCTATTCATACACCATGCAAAACAGAACCTTCCAAATTTCCTTTTCCAACTAAGGTAAGTAAATAAAATCTGTCTTTGATAATGTAAGAAAACTCTAAATGGCTCAACTAAAATCACATAAATTCAAAATTGTCTTGCCATTCCCTAGTGGGAAACACAATAAATAAATTAAAATAATAAATAATTTTAAGTAGTGATGATTTTTATGAAGAAATTTTAAAATAATAGAATTGAGAGCATCTTGGACTGAGAGGTACTTAAGAAAATTTGGAAGGCAATATAGAGAGAGAGAAAAAAAGTTTGATGTTTATTGCAAACTCACAGTATTCTAGACTGAAGGTGGCTAGACCTATTCAGGTTGTTTTCTGAGGAGTTTTTCAGAACCAAGCCACAAAAATATTTACATCTTAAGACAAAAGACCCTCACACAGCAGTTTTTAGCCATCTAAACTCTGCATATTAATTTTTTAAACATAAATTTATACTCACAAACAATACAAAGGTATAAGGCTAGGTGTGGGACTCATGCTTGTGATCCCCAGCACTATGGACGCAAAGACAGGAAGATCAGGAGTTTAAGGCCAACCTAGCTACATTTTGAGAGTTCAAAAATCTCCCCCAAATAATCAGACAAAAATACATTCTTGTGTGAAAGTTTGTTCAGGACTTGTAATACCAGCTCTTCCCTGGTTCTTGCTCATCCAATTTCATGTGTCTTTGCAAACCTTTTCATAGCATTTGCATGCATGAGTACAAAGTGTGGACTCATTCCATATAAATATGTTATTTCTATTCAGATAAATTGTATCATTAATCCTTCAGTTGTGGTCTTGGAGTCCTTTCCATGTTGTTTACTTAGAGGTATTTAATGTCTTGTAAGCACATCTAAAGTATGATTTATCTGACTTTACATAGCCATTTCTCTTTGGTGTTTACTATCAGTTTTAATTACTATAAGCATTTTTTTATTGTTTACTTGTGTGTATGTGTGAATGTGCTTGTGTGTGTGTATGTATGTGTGTGTGGGGGTGCACATCCTGTGCACTTGGGTATGGAAGCTGGCGTCTGTATTAATGTCTTCCTCTATTTTCCATTTTATGTTTCTTTTTGAGACAGTGTTTCATATAGACCAGACTGGCCCTGAACTCTGTAGCTTATAGTGATCTTAAACATCTTTTTTTTTTTTTTTTTGTTATTTGGTTTTTTGAAACAGGATTTCTCTGTGAAACAGTCCTGGCTGTCCTGGAACTTACTCTGTACACCAGGCTGGCCTTGAACTCAGAAATCTGCCTGCCTCTGCCTCCCAAGTACTGGGTCGAATAAGTTCATATATTTGGAGTCAGAGGTGTCCGATTTTAGTGCTTTATAGGTTTTTTTTTTTTTTTTTAAATACCTCCATGTAGGAAATGAGCACTCTGAACTGAAGTATGAATGCAAAATTGATTTATGTTTCATATATACCTTATATACATAGCCTGATGGCAATTTTATACATCTTTATTTTGCTGGCATTTTGACTGTATCCATCATGTAAGGTTAGGTATGTAATTTTCCTAAAGTTGCTTTGGTGAGATATTTTGTCACTGCATCAAGAAAAGTCACCAATATGTTTAACAAAGATGCGAATATAAAACCAAGGATGGGCCACGGAATGGTGGCGCACGCCTTTAATCCCAGCACTCGGGAGGCAGAGGCAGGTGGATCTCTGTGAGTTTGAGGCCAGTCTGGTCTACAAGAGCTACTTCCAGAACAGCCTCCAAAGCCACAGAGAAACCCTGTCTTGAAAAACCAAAAACAAACAAACAAACAAACAAAACTATTTAATCCCAGAATATTTCTCCTTTTTGTAAATATTTTCTGTACTCTTGAAAAGAATATGTTTTGCTACTGCTGAGTATTCTGTGCATGCCAAACCAAGTTGGTTTAGTGTTAGGCAAGCTTTCTGTGTTAGTTTGTCTGCAGCAGTGAGGCAGGAGCTAGAAAAATAGCTCTGCTTCTGTCTTGTAGCAGCCTGAGTTTTTTTCAGTGACCTGTACTCGGGTGAAGCCAAGCTTTTTTTGGCTTCAGAAAAGAATTTCCGTCAGAATGAAGCAGAGTTGGACTGTATTAGGAAGAAGTTTTTAAGTAAATTTCAGCATACACACTAGGGAGGGAGAGATACATTCAGGAAAAGGAACACATCAAGAGCATGGTTATAGGTTTCTAAAGAGTCTCTCGTAAGCTTACATTAGCTGTATATTGTATTTTGGTGGCTTCTAAAGTTATCCTAGTGGTTGCTAAGGAACCTAAGTGAGATCATAGAGGAGTTCTGGTGATGGGTAGGATTTCGGTTAATAAGGTAAAATATAGGAACTTAAGGTGTTTTTATTATGAAGTTTACAGACTTGTTTGTATGATTTCTAGAAATTTTCAAGTTTATATCTGTGAAAGGAGTATACTCAAAAGTCATGTATGCCCAGCCCTTAAAAGTGGTCTATTGCTATTTTAACATTTTTATTTGAAAATAGCTCTGTATAAAAGGAATATTATCTCTATGTAAGCAATTTCAGAGAAAATGTTGTTAATGGTACTGGAATTATTGGTTCTGTTGAGAAATTCAGCCAGACTCTGGAATGGGGTCTCTTTTCCCTTCTCATGTCCTCTTAATATTCTCTGTCTTCCTTTCCCACCAACCCTACATAACCTCTCATCTTCTGTGTCCCAGGCTGGCCTCTGACTCTGTGTAGCTAAGGGTGACCTTGAAAGTCTGATCCTCTTGCCATTGTCTTCTAAGTGTTGGGGTTGTGTGCCCCACCATTCCTGGCCTGTTATCTATTATCAGTATTAAGATTTAAAAGACAAACAAAACACTTCCTATACTGCTAGAATTTCTTTTGCTTTTCAGTCACACCTTTCTGTTCATTGAGCTTTCTATCTGGTGCCAGTTCTTTCTGTCCTACCTGTTTCCTTCAGTACTTTTTGCTATGGAACTAAAACAAATCTTTGATTTGGGGGTGTGTGTGGCAGGGGAGATATTATCTTGCTCTGTTGTCCAGTCTGGTCCAGAATTCCTGGCCTCCAGTTATCCCCTGCCTCAGCCTCTCAAGGTAGCTGGGACTATTGGCAAGCACCACAGTGCCTGGCTGTTTTGTTTGTTCAGATAGGGCCTCACTATATAGCCCAGGCTGGCCTGGACCTTGATGTTCTCCTGCTTCTGCTACCTCTCAGATTATAGGGACTACAGGGATTATAGTCATGCCTGGCTTTCCTTTTTTTTCTTTCCTGTTTTAGTTATAAAATTCTAACTTGTTCAGCCAGGCTTTGGTGGTGCACGCCTTTAATCCCAGCACTCAGGAGGCGGAGGCAGGTGGATCTCTGTGAGTTCGAGTCCAGCCTGGTCTACAAGAGCTAGTTCCAGGACAGCCTCCAAAGCCACAGAGAAACCCTGTCTCAAAAAAAATCTAACTTGTTGATTGTTTTGGCTTGAATAATCTATATGTATGTGTATATTCTTTTCTTGTGCTTGATGTTTGTTAGATTTAAAATTTGTGATTTATAGTTTCTATCAAGTTAGGAAAACCTTTGCAGTTATTTACAGTACTCATATTCTTTTATGTTTCCTCCTTCTCCCTGCTTCAAGGACTCCAGTTACTTAATACAGTTTCTGTTTTGTTGTTCCATTTTGTATTAACTGTGTGAGCTCCAATGACAGGAAAGAAAGAGAATGCTGTTAGACCTAGGGAATTTGGAGATAGCATCCTAGAAGAGAAAATATCAGGTAGAGTAAGAAGAAACAGAAGAGTGCCTGTAATGAGCACACCAAAATGGCTTTTACGCCATTAATAATTTGGAAATCATTTGTAGAAACATGTGGTAGGAAGTTTCAAGTATAGGAACATATTGGAAGGGGTAATTTTAATGTGTTTTTATTTTGAGACAGACTGTAGATCTACTGTCCAGGAACTCACTATGTAGTACAGGCTGACTTTAAACTTACCAAGATTCACTTTCCTCAGCCTTTTGAATGATGGGATTAAGGAGGGGTGCACCATCATGCCTGGCTTTTTAATATTTTTATAGTTTGCGTAAATGTCCCTGAATTTGTGCTAGGCTGTCGACCCGTGCCTGTAATCCCAGTACTTGGGATCTATAGTCAGGAGAATAAGGAATTCAAGGTCATCCCTAGGTAAATAGCAAGTTTGTCAGTGTGAGCTACCTGAGACCTGCTTCAAACAAAACAAAAACAAAAACTAGCAAATACACTACAACCAAACAGCTGCAACCACCACATCTAGGCACAGCTTTGTGTACCAGAGCTCCCAGTGCCTGGAAAAGCTTAGGACTAACCCCCCTGTGGTAATATTTTGTTTATGATCCAACAAATAAAGTTTGCCTGAAGATCAGAGTGCAAAGCTAGCCAAACTAGTTAGCCATAGAGGTCAGACAGTGGTGGCACACAACTTTAATCCCAACAGCCACATAGTTATCCATAGAAGCTGAGGGGGTGGTAGCACTAGAGAGGGATGTCAGGCTGGTGGAGACAAGAGTGCAGGGTACTAAGTCTGCAGCCACGCTGAGGACAGGATCACCCCCCTTTGGTCTGAGCCTTGGAAGAGGTAAGAACTCTCTAGTGGTTGGCTGCTTTGCTACCTGAACTTCAGTTTGAACCCCAATATCTATTTCTGGGTTTTTATTCATGGTACACCCTCCCACTTCTTTTCTCCTGAGTTTGAATGACAGACTTGGCATTGTGGATTTTATTAAATTCTTTAGACATGGTCTCTCACTATATAGTCCTGGATAGACTAGAACATTATATAGACCAGACTAGCTTAGAACTTACAGAGATTCTCCCTACTTCTGCTTCCCAAGTGCTGTGATTACAGGTATGCAGTGTGATGCCAGAGCTTTACTTTTTTATATTTACTTATTGTCAGAGAGCAACTACTGGGAGTTAGTTCTCTTCTTCCACTGTCTGGGTGCCAGGGATGGAACTCAGGTTGTCAGGCTTGGCAGCAAGCAATTTTACCCACATAGCCATCTTGCTGGCCCTTCAGTCTTGTTTCTTTTCTAACTTTGTATAGATGTTTTGTCTGCATATATGTCTGTGCATGTGTACTACATGTCTTTAATGCCAGTAGAGGCTGGAAGAGGGCATCAGATCCACTGGGACTGAAGTTACAGTTTGAACTGCCATGTCAGTGCTGGGACTCAAACTGCTGAGCCATCTCTCATATTCAACAGTAGTGAGCTTATATTAAATATTATGTTTGATACATAGCACATTTTCATTCTACATTTATTTTCATTGTTAGTGGAGTCATTGAGGATAGGGCTTTCATAGGGCTAATGTCATCTCTCTCTTTGTTATTCTGTTTCACTCTTACCTAGGTATATGAGTGAATTTGATGAAAAGGTGGCTTGCAATCCTAGCCATTATTCAAGGCTGAGACAGTATAGGAGTTCAAGATCATCTTGCACTACTTGTCTCCAGAAGAAGGTTGAGGGTTTTACCTAGGAAAAACAAAGAATGATGGTACAGTGAATGAAAAAATAGGAAAGTCATGATGACACATTAAGACTTGGGTTTGCAAAAAATAAAATGGAAGCCTTAGTTGAGTGAAAGGGGAGGACACTTTAATAAAGAAGATCCATCCTAGATGAAAAACAAAGATTGCCTGAAGGAGATGAGGTAGTTTTGCATTTTGGTGGTTTTTTTTTTTTTTTTTTTTTTTTTGAGACAAAGAGTGGAGGTTGTTCTGGAACTTGCTCTTGTAGACTAGGCTGGTCTCGAACTCACAGAGATCCACCTTCCTCTGCCTCCCAAGTGCTGGGATTAAAGGCGTGTGCCACCAACACCCGGCTTGTCTTGTTTGTTTTAAAGACAGGGTTTCTCTGTGTAACAGTCCTGGCTGTCCTGGAACTCAACTTTGTAGACAGACTGGCCTTGAACTGAGATCTACCTGCCTCTGCCTCCCAAGTGCTGGGTTTAAAGGTATGCGCCACCACCGCCCAGTGTGGTTTGTCTTAGAGACAGAATATAGAAATGTTTTGTGACAGGGGCATTGGTGGCACACGCCTTTAATCCCAGCACTCGGGAGGCAGAGGCAGGCGGATCTCTGATTTTGAGGCCAGCCTGGTCTACAGAGCAAGTTCCAGGACAACCTCCAAAGCAATATAGAGAAACCCTGTCTCAAAAAAACAAACAAAAAAAAAAAAAAAAAAGAAAGAAAGAAAAAAAGAAAAAGAAAAAAGAAAAAAGAAAGAGTGATTTGCTGACTGTCAAAGGTGAGAGAAAGGAGTCGTGATTACTTAGAATTCTGTGCTTTTAGTTTTTTTTTTTCTTTTTGGAGACTGTCTTAGTTTGAATTTCTTTCTTTTTTTTTTCCATGTGGAGCGTTTTTTTTTTTGGGGGGTGAGGAGTTGGGGGAGGAAAGGGGAGGTGGAAGACTGGCCTCGCTACCTCAGGCTGAATGGGCTGATCATGCTGCCTCTCCTCATGGCTGTAGATTCCTGAGACTGAATGTCCTGAATTTGAATTTCTATTGCTGTGAAGAGAAATGATGGCCATAGCAACTCTGTAATGGAAAACATTTAATTGAGGTGGTGGCTTACAGTTCAGAGGTTCAGTCCATTATCATGTGTGCCGGCAGATATGGTGTTGGAGAAGTAGCTGAGTCCTATATCTTGCAGGCAACAGGAAGTTGACTATTGACACTGGGTAGTATCTTGAGTATAGGAAACCTCAAAGCCCACTCCCACAGTGATACAGTTCCTCCAACAAGGCCATACCTACTCGAATAAGCCACAACTCCTAATACTGTCACTCCCTATGATCTTATGGGGGCCAGTTACAGAGACTGGATTTTTGTTTGCTTGTTTTTTTGAGACAGGGTTTCTCTGTGTAACCTCCCAAGTTGTCCTGGAACTCATTTTGTAGACCAGGCTGGTCTGGAACTCACAGATATTCACCTGCCTCTGTCTCTGAAATCCAGTTTATCTGTTTTTGTGTGTATCTGATGCATTACAATAGGAATTCTCTGCTAAATGGGAAGTCATTTAAGATTTAGCACTGTATTCTTTAGCCTTTTCATTAACTTCATTCTTTGGCTGTGGCTCTTTGGTTGTCCTGACAAATTTGTTGAAAAGGTTATTTCTTCATTGAGTGATCTTATTACCCTTTCTGAAAATTACTTGACTTTTTAAGAGCAGATGTATATTTTAGCTTTCTTATTATTTTGGGTTGCTTTTTCCCAGAAAAAAAAATCTGTTATTAAAGGAAGATTATGCCTATTTTTAAGCACACTTTATATGGGTCTGTGTATAATTTGACATTATATCTTATAGCATAGACTTAACCTGAAAAAACACACTTTGAACGTGAAGTTATTTGGAAAGTTGTTTCTATTTTGTTAAAGCTTCTCTAGTACCAGATTCTATACTATCATAAAACTTAAAAAGTATGAGTTGGGTGGTGGTGGCACACGCCTTTAGTTCCAGCACTCAGGAGGCAGGTGGATCTCTGTGAGTTTGAGGCCAGCCTGGTCTACAGAGTGAGTTTCAGGACAGCTAGGGCTACACAGAGAAACCCTGTATTTAAAAAAAAAAAAAAAGCAATGTGCTGGGTGGGTGTGGGAGAGTGACAAGAAGATCTCTGAATTTGAGGGCAGCCTGGTCTACATAAAATTTCAAATCAGCCAGAGCTATGTAGTGAGACCCTATCTCAAAAGAACAACAAACAAACAAATAATAAAAAGAAGGATGTAGCAGTATTTTCTTCACAATGCTAATTAATGGTTGGTAAGATACTAGGGACAGAAGCTGGGAACGGAGTAAAGTGACATGGAACACCCATATAGAGGCTTTATTTTTTAATAGAGAAGTAGTATATTTTGAATGTATTATTGGTTACACAGCTATTTTTATCTAGTATACTTTTTTTGAGGCAGGCTTTTATGTAGCAAGGCTATCCTTGAACTCATTATGTAGCTGAGGATGCCTTTCAATTCCCAGTTTCCAGCCTCTACCCCCAAAGTACTGGCATTGCAATTATGAGCCATAGCATTGGTTTATGGGGCTTGGAGGACTAAACGCAGGGTTTATGTACTATCAACTGAGCTAAATCCCTCATTCTTTTTTCAAAGTGAGCCTTTTCTTTCCTCTTTTGGGTACTGGAGATTGAACCTAGGACCTTGAGTATGAAAGCAAGTGCTGTCTATAACTTATTCACACCTGTAGTCCAAGCATTTTCTCAAGACTAATAATCAAAGATTTATTTTTAATTAAAATGTGTGTGTGTGTTATATGCAAATGATCTCTGGTGCCCAAGAAGACTATGAGAGGGTTTCATATCCTTTAGAACTGACATTACCAAGGGTTGTGATCCACCCAACATGGATGGGCGCCAAGAGCTAAACTCACATCCTCAGCAAGAGCTTGCTCTTAATCCTGAGACATCTTTCCAACCCAGGACCAAGAATCTTGAAATTATTTGAACTCTATAGGTCTCTGAATTAGATTATGAGTATTATGGGTGCTGCTGAAAAGAAACAAGAGACTTGGGTGGCTTTGCACCATTTGATTCTTTCAGTATTTTTCTCTTTCATGTATGCTGGAACATTTTTATCACTTGGAACTTTTCCCAACTAATGGATATTTCTGATGCTATCACTTTGTATAACTTTGTGTTCCTTTCTCTTAGGAGTCTCAGCAGTCTAACTTTGGCCCTGGAGAACAAAGTAAGTATTTCTTTTCTTGCTGATTTTCAAATTAACCTACTTATTGGGCCTTTTTTTTTTTCATATAGACTTGCCTTATAGTACTTTTAATTTTTTTACATGTCTGACTCTGATTTTATGAACTTATAAAAAAATAACAAGATGAACTGAGTCTTAAGAAAACTTAAGAACTATAGGTCATTAAAAATCAAAATAAGCTAGACATGGTGGCACATGCCCTTAGTATTTAGGAGACAGAGGCAGACAAATTTCTGTGAGTTTAAGGCCAGCCTTGTCTACAAAATGAAGTTCAGCCTAGCTAGGCCTATGTAGAGAGAGACCCTGTCTCAAAAAATAAAAAATCAAAATAAACTTATTTATTTGAATTAATAGTTGAAATTTTATAAAGTCAGTTTGTTGGGCATCTCAGGAAGTTCAAGAGCTAGTCTGTCTATCTTTCTACTTCCTTCATGGTACTGGTTTTGTGGTGATAAGACTGTAGGTAGGGATAGTCATGTTTACACTACCACAGGCTCTTTATGTATTCCCTATTCATTCTTCCTGAGTCTTCTGTTATGGATTAGAAAGCCTGGTGTCCTCTGCAGCCTCACTTTCACCTCCACTCTTCACTTCTCAGAACTCTTGTGGAAGATGGCTGCAGGGAATATGTAGAACCAAGAAATGTGCAGATTACCATTGGTAAGGTCAGGGCATGGAAGGTATTTGAGTTTTGGTATATACTCTGGAACAAAAACAGGTATTCTATGAACAACAGTTTATTAGGTAGAATTAGGCTGGTCTGAGAGTATTCTGAAAGATAAAAATAAGATTTTTCTGTTAACCTTTTGCTAGGGGTGTGTGTGTGTGTGTGTGTGTGTGCGATTTTAGTGCAAGAGATAGACAAGAATTTATCTCTTTGTCTACAGAGTAAGTACCAGGACAGCCAGAGCTGTTTCACAGAGAGAAGCCCTGTCTCAAAAAAACCCAAAAAACCAAAAGCCCAAAATGAAAGAACTCCTATGTTTACATATTTATCATGTGCATAGAAGACATGGGAATGCCATGATATAAATGTGGAGGTCACAAGACAATTTATAGCAGTCAAACTTTAAATCTGTATGTCTATTTAGTTCTACCTTATAACTGTAGTTACAGGTAAAAGGGATGTGATGGTGGTTTTGGAAGCAGGGTTTCACTGTGTCCTGGTACTCAGAGAGAGACCCTTCTTCATCTTTCACATGTTGATATGCCCAAAATAGCTAGCTATAAAACAAAACCTTTTTATTTTCTCTTAATATCTCCGCCTTATTTTTGCTCCACCTTCATTTACTTCCCCAGTGTTTAATTATGGCAAATGGGAATCATAAACTTCATCTTTTTTTATTACTTTGTATTTTTCACTGGATCTATTTATATTGGGGGTGGGGGTCCTGGCCCTCAGGGATGAGCTCCCTCTCAGGGTATGGGTGTCCAGCTATGCTAGTCATTAGTTGGCCATTCCCAGAGTTTCTCCACCAACTTTACCCCAATACTGGATTTATTTTAAATGTTTATCAGTATGTAATACTAGTTTACTCTTTTGCAATATTAAAGCCATCTTACATGAAATAATTAGTTAATTAGCCTTCTACTAATGGACATGTATTTTTATTTCCTAGCTTTGGTTGTTAAAGATGTGCTATTATAAAGATGTGCTAGATGTGGTGACACACACTTACAACCCTTACTCCAAGGCAGCTGAGACAGAAAGATTCAAGTTCAAGGCCAGTCCAGGCTCTGCTTTTGTGAATTTGGGCCAGTCTGGGTTGTGTAGTGTGACCCTGTCTCCAAAAAAATATGAATAAAGCATCATCATCATCATTATTATTTTGTTTTTTTGAGACAGGGTGTCTCTGTGTAACAGCTTTGGCTGTCCTGGAACTTGCTCTGTAGACCAGGCTGGTCTCGAACTCACAGAGATCCACCTGCCTCTGCCTCCTGAGTGCTGGGATTAAAGGCGTGCGCCACCAATGCCCGGCTTAAACATGATATTATTATATATTATTATATTTGTGTTTATGTGTGAGCATTCCTTCATATACTGGGTAGATTGCTTTCATTGAACTCGATAGGTAGCAGGATAGTTATAGTATTGATAAGGTGAGGTGAGCACATTGTTTTCTAAAATGACTGTAGAAGATCATTGCTTATTGAGACTGCACGTTGCTCCTGTCCACTGTGTTCAATGTATTTATTTTATGTTTTGGAAGACAGACATTCTTTATAGACATTTTACAATCTAACCAGTTTCACTTGCTCACTTCTATATCTTTTTGTTTTAGAAAGATACAGTGCTTCTGCTAAATCATCAAATGGGCACCAGTCAAAATCGTAAGTTCATTGTTTAATGGCTGTCTTTCTTTCCCTGGAAGTTATCTGTAATAGCTGGATTTTTTGTTTGTTTGTTTTTGTTTTGTTTTGTTGAGATAGGATTTCTCTGTATAGCTTTGGAGGCTGTCCTGAAACTCACTCTCTAGAACAGGCTGTCCTGGAACTTAGAGATTCACCTGCCTCTGCCTCCCAAGTGCTGGGATTAAAGGATTGTGCCACCACTTGCCAGCTTACCTTTTGGGTTTTGTTTTTTGTTGCTTTTTTTTTGGGGGGGGGCGTGGGGGGTTCCGAGACAGGGTTTCTCTGTGACTTTTCAGTCTGTTCTGGAACTAGCTCTTGTAGACCAGGCTGGTCTCAAACTTACAGAGATCCTCCTGCCTCTGCCTCCCAAGTGCTGGAACTCTAAAGGTGTGTGCCACCACCACCCAGCTATCTTTTTGTGTTTTAAAAGTCTAAATTAACCATTTATTTTGTATGTGTACATGTATACATGTGAAAGTCAGAGGACAATTTGTAGAAGTCACTCTTTGGTCTAGGGTGTTGGACATAGCCCCTTTACCCACTGAGCCATTTCATTGAACTCTGTCTGGTTTTCAGTGTGAAACCAGAGGCCTTGTGTATGCTAAACTAACACTTTACTATTGAACTACAATACAGCCCTATGCAGAAACATAATGTTTTATGGCAGACATAAGCTAACTTTACTTGTAAAAGGCCAGAGAGTGTATGGTAGATTGTCTTTCAGTTTTGTCATTACAATGTAAAAGCTGTATAGACCTCAGATATGGCTGTATTCTATCTAATAACACTAACTTTTCTGGTTTTGTTTTTGGAGACCAAGTCTCATGGTGTCTGGGCTGTCCTCAAACTCACCATATTTAGAGATGACATAAACTTGCTCCTCTTGCCTCTACCTCTCAAGTGTTCAGATTATATATATCTGGGTTTTCTGTTTTTTTGTGGCAATAGAAATCCAGGTCTTTCACATGTTAGGCAAGTACCATACTAGTGAGCAATATCTCCAGTCAATAAATTTTTTTTTTTTTGTTTTGTTTTTCAAAACAGGGTCTCTGTGTGTAGCTTTGGAGCTTGCTCTTATAGACCAGGCTGGTCTCGAACTCACAGAGATCCTCTGCCTCTGCCTCCCAAGTGCTGGAACTAAAGGTGTGCGCCACCACTGCCCAGCTCCAATAAAAATTTATTTACAAAACAGCTGTGGAAAACTGGCTATGGAAATACATGTCTATAATCACAGCATTCAGAAGGCTGAGTCAGGAGAATTGCCATGAATTTAAAGCCAACTAGGGCTACAAAGCAAGTTTAACCAATCTGGACTATATAGAAATACTTTTTTCCAAAACAACAAGCATCTCAAAAACAAAAGTAAGAGGAAAACAAAACAAAACAGTAGTGGCCTAGGTTTGCCATGCAGAGCATCGTTTGCCTACCCCTGCTCTGAGTTCACAGATTGTCATTGTCTCTGTGTGTGTGTGTTTGAAACAGGGTTTCTCTGTATATCCCTAGCTATTCTGGAACTCACTCTGTAGACCAGACCGGCCTTGAATGCATAAGACCTGCCTGCCTCTGCCTCATGAGCCCTGGGATTAAAGGTGTGTGCCAGCACTGCACATTTAATTTAAAAAAATAAATGTGTTAAAGATAGGATTCTTCTTAGTAAACCTTCTATTTAGCACCAAATGCAACATTGTTTATACTATCTTTAAGTTTTCATATTTTTATTATATTTTATAGGTAGAATCAGAAATATGTATCACAATAGAGGGGTAGGTGTATTAGATGATAATAAATTACATCTACAGAGTGAGCACCGCCTTTAATCCCAGCATTTGGGAGGCAGAGGCAGGCTGATCTCTACGAGTTCAAGACCAGCCTGTTCTACAAAGCTACACAGAGAAACCCTGCCTTGAAAATCCAGCCCTGCCCCCTGCCAAAAAAAAAATAAGAGAGTGAGTGCCTGAACTTTTGAGATCACAGGTTAACTCAGTGATTAGAGCAAAGTACCAAAGAAACAACCATCATGTGGCTTTCTGTGCCAAAGCCACAGACCACAGCAGTAACCTCAGCCTAATAGCCTCTTCGTGTAACAAAAGGAAGACTAAATAAATACATGAACAAAATCAACTTCCATACACTGCTGAGAAACTCACTATATCCCTGTTAGCATATCTTTATGCCAAAAACTAATAATGTATGTCTGCTGCATATGGGCAAACCACTTTGGTTGCTGAGGAAACAAAAACATGCAGTGTCGCAAAGGCTTTGACATACTCACATATGTAAACAGATTCATTGAGCTGCCATTATTAAATCATAAGGGCTGAGAGAATTCAGAGTTAAGTACATTTTCCTTACTGGAAATCAGTCATAGAGATATGCTAAGCCCTTGTTCAAAAGAAAACTTCTTAAAATTTCATTTACTGAACTAATTTTAAAACACTTGCCATATTATATAGAGTCATCTGGTTGCTTTATTTCCAGGTGATTTTGTGTGTGTGTATTTTGAATTTGTGGTCAGATTTAAGGATGCAGATTAGGCTTTGAGGGGAGAGTGCAAGTAGTTACTGCCGTGAAAGAAGACTTCTTTCTACTTGTTGGAGACTCACAACACTTTAAAAGGAAAGGTAATGAATTATTGGTAATGAGGAAGTAAACATTTTCTAGGTACAGATCTCCCAAACTTTGTTAATTTTTCCTTCATGTTAAAACACACACACACACAAAACACAAAATGTTTTGTGTTACTCAGATTTTAAATCTAAAGATTTTGAACGTAAGGAAAACTTAAGTCTTTGATTTTACTTTCAAAGCAAATTGTAGAAATTGTCAGCTTATTATATTTATATTTAATTCAATGTGACTTTTGGTGAAGGAAGGTTTGGAACTTAGATTTAAAAATTTATACATGGTCATTTCTTACCCAGAACTCTTCTGCTGGTATCATTTGTCTTCATAGCAAGGCAGTTATGAACCAGAGTTTTGACTCTGGAAATTGTGTATGGTTTTCAGTTATCCATTCACCACAAGTTACTCAGGTCTTTCTCTTCATGGACCATTGGAGACCAAGAAGGAATTGCTTGATGCTTTAATTTTATCTTGCTTTTCTTTACGAGTCATATCTGGTAGACCAAAGCTTTATTAATTATTTTAGTATACATGCCTGTGTACAATTAGAGACAAGTTTGTTGTAACAGGAATGTATTGTGAGTTTAACTAGAAAACAAAATTGAATGTTTTACTGGTGGATGCAGCAGTTTTGTTCCTGCCATGCCCATTGCTCTCTTTGCAGAACACTAAATTTTGCTTTTTTAGATTTTTGTTTTGGTTTTTTGAGACAGGGTTTCTCTGTGTGGCCCTGGCTGTCCTGGAACTCACTCTGTAGACCAGGTTGGCCTTGAATTCCAGAGATTCATCTGCCTTTGCCTCCCAGTGCCAGGATTAAAGGTGTGTGCTACCACCTGGCTTAATTTTTTTTTTTAATGTGTGGAAAGTTTAGATTATAAAAATGACTAATTTCCTCCTTTTGATTTTTTTTTTTTACTAGAATGTGAGAAATGCAAACAGGAGAGTGTGTGTGCATGTGTGTTTCAATTAAATTGTTGGCTAATACAGTGATTGTTCCTAGGATTATTGGTACTCTGGCCTGCTGTGATTAATTGATGCTCCTTTCTGCCTTTTTCCTCTAGTATGTTAAAAGATGACTTAAAACTAAGCAGCAGTGAAGACAGTGATGGGGAACAGGTGTGTCTGCTATACAGTCCTTTACACTACTGTTTAATTGTGTCTTAGATCAGTACCTTTTCCTGAGAGCTTTCTTACACTGGATGATTGGAATGTCTTTAAGCTTCCTTTTAAAAAAAAATTCAATTTTTAATTTCATGTGCTTTAGTGTGAGAGTATCAGATCACCTGGAACTGTAATAACAGACAGTTGTGAGCTGCCATGTGGCTGCTGGGAATTGAACCCGGGTCCTCTGGAAGAACAGCCAGTGTTCTTAACCAATGAGCCATCTCTCCAGCCCACCCCCCTTAAAATATTGACTTTTCCTTAACATTTATTGTGGACCAGAACATACTTTTGAGACAGGAGGTTGTTTACAAGAAATATTTACAATATTACAAAAAAGTAATTATATATTTACAAGAAATATTTACAAAAACATTTGTAAATATTTTTTTAAATATGTATGGGCCCCCTGGAACTGGAGTTACGGAAGGTTGTGAGCATCATGTATGTGTTGGGATCCTCTGTAAGAGCAGCCAGTGCTCTTAACTGATGAGCCATCTCTCCAACTCCTAAGTTCTTAAAGTGTTATCCTAAAGCTTTTTTGTTGTTGTTGTAGTGCTACTGGGGATTGAAGTAGGCAGGCACTACTTCTTTAAGTAAAAACAGGATCCTGGCTTGTTATTGTTGTGGTGTTTTGGGTATTGGTTTTGTTTTGAGGCAGTGTTTCACCAAGTAGCCCAGGCTAGCCTCAGTCTCATGATCCAACCCTTCCACCTTCTGGGTGCCACGGTGTACTGTTTTTTGGAGTTTTTTGTTTGTTTGCTTTTATTAACTGTATTAAGTAAACATTGATTCATGTGTTAAAGCCAGTTTTTGTTTTTTTAGTTCAGACATTCATATTTGTCATTTCATAGATTTCTTTTGTTTCATGTTTAGGATTGTGATAAGACAATGCCAAGGAGTACACCAGGAAGGTATGGATCCTTTTATTTTGTGGTTTTGATGTTTTGGCAGCTGAGATTAGTTTGATTTAACACTGTGGGGTATCATAAGTGGCCTTATAAAAAATGCCAGCTATGATGGTGGTTATATAGTTCTGAAAAGTAAAATTCATTAAAGTATGAACTCAGACTGAGTGAATTTTAAGGTATGTTAAAAGTGATTATAGTAGGTAAGTGATACATTAGAAACTTTTGGGGGATGTCTATTCATGTGTAAAGAGGTTTTGATTTCTTTAAATGTAACAGTGTAGCACACATTGTTGCTAAGGTTGTTGTCACATTTGGGTGGGTTCTTGTTGCCATTATAAAGGAAACTTATCATTTCTATTTCACCTCCTTCAGCAACTCTGAACCTTCCCATCATAATAGTGAGGGAGCAGATAACTCCAGGGATGACTCGAGCAGCCACAGTGGATCTGAAAGCAGCTCTGGCTCTGACTCAGAGAGTGAAAGTAGCTCCAGTGACAGTGAGGCAAATGAGCCATCACAGAACGCATCTCCTGAGGTGAGAGGGGAGAACTTCCATAGCCATCAAGCTCTTTCATGATATCCACTCAACCCATCATTACATATTCTGATCAAAGGCAGTTGAACCATGTGTCTTATAGAAAACCTAAACCATTTTGGTTTCCTTATTATTTTAGAAAACTTTTTTTTTTAATTAAGATTTAATCCTTTTGCCTCTTAACAAGGAATTTATGTTATGTAGTTACTGTGAATAAAATGGAGTCTTTTTTTACATTTTAAAGTAAATTTTTATTTAAATTAAAAACAATCTTATTTTACATACCAATCCCAGTTCCCTCTCCCTCCTGCCTTCCCCTGCCCCCCACCAACCCCTTATCCCACACCCCATCCACTCTCCAGGGAGGGTGAGACCTCCATGGGGGTCATCAAAGTCTGTCACATCATTTGGGGCAGGGCCTAGACCCTCCCCTGTGTATCTAGGCTGAGAGAGTTTTCCTCCATAGGGAATGGGCTCCCAAAGCCCATTCGTGTACTAGGGATAAATACTGGTTCCACTGCCAGAGGCCCCATAGACTGCCCAGACTCCCCAACTGACACCCACATTCAGGGGGCCTGGTTCATTCCTATGCTGGTTCCCCAGCTGTCAGACTGGGGTCTGTGAGTTTCCACTTGCTCGGGTCAGATGTTTCTGTGGGTTTCCTCAGCATGGTCTTGACCCCTAAAGTGGAGTCTTTTTTTGGGGGGGGGGAGATGGGTTCAAGACAGAGTTTCTCTGTGGTTTTGAGGGCTGTCTGGAATTAGCTCTTGTAGATCAGACTGGTCTCAAGCTCACAGAGATCCACCTGCCTCTGCCTCCCAAGTGCTGGGATTAAAGGCATGTGCCACCACTGCCTGGCTAAAATGGAGTCTTATATTGTGTTAATTGTACTGTAGATTGATAAAGAGCAACCAAAAATCTCTCCTGGTGCTGACATCATTTTTACTTTCTAGAATTAAATCATTGCAAAAGTACCTTTCAAATGCAACTCCTAACTGGAATATTGGTTATTTTAAAGGCTTATTTGTAATAAGCTGTTCATCGTGACTCCAGCTGTAATCCAGCACTAAGGAGGCCAATGATTAGAGCTAATAGTATTTTACCTGTGCTTTAATCCTGGAGGAAACTTGTCAAACAAATGCTTGTTATTGTAAGCATTATTCTTTGTTCTCTTACTTGACTTTATAAGAGGGTGGAAACTTCACTATTGGGGGGATAAACCTATCTGTATATTTCTCTATTTTTTCCCCCAGCCTGAACCACCTCCAACAAACAAGTGGCAACTTGATAATTGGTTGAACAAAGTGAACCCACATAAAGTGTCCCCAGCTTCTTCTGTAGACAGTAACATCCCATCGACTCAAGCCTACAAAAAAGAAGGCCGAGAACAGGGTGCTGGGAATAACTACACTGATCCTGGAGGGCCAAAAGAAACAAGTTCTGCTACTCCAGGACGAGACTCTAAAACCACCCAAAAGGGATCAGAAAGTGGACGTGGGAGGCAAAAGTCTCCTGCACAGAGTGACAGCACCGCACAGAGGAGAACTGTAGGCAAAAAACAACCCAAAAAAACTGAGAAGTCAGCTGCTGAAGAGCCCCGTGGAGGCCTGAAGATAGAAAGTGAAACCCCTGTAGACATGGCCACCAGCATGCCCTCCAGCAGGCACAAAGCAGCCACCAAGGGCTCAAGGAAACCAAACATCAAAAAGGAGTCAAAATCTTCCCCTCGACCTACAGCAGAGAAAAAGAAATACAAGTCATCGAGTAAATCCTCCCAGAAATCTCGGGAAATCATAGAAACAGATACCTCGTCCTCAGAGTCAGATGAAAGTGAGAGCCCACCTCCTTCCTCACAGACTCCCAAGTACCCGGAAAGCAATAGGACTCCTGTGAAGCCCTCCTCCGTGGAGGAAGAAGATAGCTTTTTTCGGCAACGAATGTTCTCTCCTATGGAAGAGAAGGAGCTCCTTTCCCCACTCAGTGAGCCCGATGACAGGTATCCACTTATTGTGAAGATTGACCTAAATCTCTTGACTAGGATACCAGGAAAGCCTTACAAAGAAACAGAACCACCCAAGGGGGAAAAGAAAAATGTGCCAGAAAAACACGTGAGAGAGGTGCAGAAGCAAACCTCAGAAAAGACTTCCAACAAAGGCAAGAGGAAACACAAGGTCTGTAAGGGGGTGTGGTTTTTTGTTTTTGTTTTTGTTTTTGTTTTTGTTTTTAAGAAATGATTTTGCTACCACTTTCTATGTCCTTAAACATCTTGGTATTAAAACACTAGCTATTTTTAAAAATAATTCTTATTTATATGT
The DNA here is from genome assembly GCF_003668045.3 of Cricetulus griseus. Taxonomy (NCBI): domain Eukaryota; kingdom Metazoa; phylum Chordata; class Mammalia; order Rodentia; family Cricetidae; genus Cricetulus; species Cricetulus griseus. Next base: position 67,549,931 of record NC_048600.1, read on the forward strand.
GTCTATGAGTAGTATATGCTCTGTGTGTCTGTCTGTCTGTCTGTCTGTCTGTCTGTGTTTCTGTATGTCTGTGTATACTCATGCCTGTGTATGTTTCTTTGGAGGCCAGTAGAGGGTGTCAGATTTCCTGGAGCCAGTTACAGTTAGTTGTGAGCTGCCTGACATGGTTACTGGGATGCAAACTTTGGTCCTGCTGGAAGATTTGCAAGTGCCCTTAACTGCTGAGCAATCTCTCTATCCCCAAGTACTTGCTATTTTGCCTTTACATTACATAGTCAATGTTGTTTTTAATTATAATTTGTGTGTGTGCTTATGTGTGCTCATGTATGCATTCTACAAGTGCATGTCTAGAAGCCAGAGAACAGCTTATGAGAGTCAGTTCTTTCCTTCTATCATATGGATCCCAGGGATTGAGCTCAGATTATCAGACTTCACCCACTGAGGTAACTTGCCAGCCCTGTTTGTTCATTTTTGGATACCAGTATCTGAAATGCTATGGAATTACAGTTTGTGGAGCATGAGCTGTAAGGGAAAATAGTTTGAACCCAATTTCTCTGTGCTCTGTCTTCTTAAGTAAAGCAGGATGCTTTTTTAAATAGTCAGGATCTCTAGGCAGAGTATGGTGGACAGGTTAAAAGTGAAGCTAAACCAGGTACTGTGGGCTTAAAAATATTTTTTTTAGGCTAGGACAAACACTGAACACCAGAGTTAGAATGTAATGTAATATATTTATCCTTTTCTGACTTACACTTAGGTCAAGCCATACTTTATTACTGGCCTAATGTGAGCAAAACTGATAAGGATGTATACAACCTTGAGAATTTCACCCATTCACTAGACACCTGTGTGCTTAGCTTTTTTCCATTAACACAAGTCAGAACTGAGAACATTCTCTGTAGCTGGATGCAGTTCCAACATGGAAAAAAGTTTGTTGTCACAAAGCCCACTCTCATCCCTAAAAACTTCCAAGATAATTTAAAGACAAAGCTTAGTATATGATCAGCTTTATGTAAAGCCTGTATATATGTATGTGGACAATACTGTGCCTGGTACCCAAGTAGGTCAAAAGAGGGTGTAGATCACCTGGAACTTGAGTTATAGGTGATTGTGAGCCACCATGTAGGTCCTTAGAACCCAGGTACTCTACAAAAACAGCCAGTGGCTCTTAACCACTGAGATATCTTGCCAGCCATTCCCCAAGAATTTAGGATTTTTGAAATGTTATTTTGGTAAAGTATTGGGCAATTCCTGGAGGTTATGCTGATAATAATGGGAGGAGACCCAGTCACTGGCAAGCAGTTGGTAGGTGACTTTTTCTTATGTCTTCATTTATCTGAATTTAATCTTTTGGTGGCATGCAGTCTTCTGTTACAGTAGACGTAGAATATTTGTTTGTATTCCTGTTGCTTACTATTGGAAACAAGAGGAAAACTTAGATTCATCCATGGAAGTAACATCAACAGTAGTTAGGCTTTACACTTTCCATTCAGCCAAGAATTTTTCAGAGGTGCTGAGGCATAGCTGTTAGCAAGTAACAATATGTTCATGTACTGATGAATTTGTACAGTTGGAATGTCCATGCAGTGCTCGTAGAACTGTGAGATGCATTTCCTTTGGAACACAGCAGTTTCTCAAAAAAGCTGAATATACAGTTACCTTATGATCCACCAATTATAGGCCCAGGAACATACCCAAGAAAGTAATGGAAATATAAACACAAAATTATTATTATAATGCTTACAACCATATCATTCACATTAATCAAAAATTGGTTATTAACTTATAAATAAATAAAATACATTATAGCTATATGGTATAATACTATCCAGTTATAAATGGTATGAATCATTAAAAAAGTATGTTAAAAAAGGAGCCAAGTTTCCAAGATCGCAATATATGATTCCACTTATATGTAATGTCTAGAAAGACTAAATGTTCAGATTAAAGATTATTAGGGCCTTGGAGAAGAAGAAATTGTGAACTGACTGCTGACATGAGTGTCTTTGAGGAAAGGGTGGATTTTATGGTTTGTGAATTATACCTTAATTACATTTCTGTGAAATCTGTCTGATCCTAGAATTATTACATAAAAGAGATACCATCTAAAACTTTAGGGAAATCTGTTATAGTGTTTATGCTATGTGACTCTAACATAGGATACCCTTCTCATGTATAAGACCTACTGTTTTTGTTTTTGTCCAGAATGATGATGATAACCGAGCCAGTGAGAGCAAAAAACCCAAAACGGAGGACAAGAACTCATCAGGCCACAAGCCATCCAGCAACAGAGAGTATGTCCCCAAATCATGTTGCATGCCAGTATTGACTATTTGTTGTTGGGTACTCTTTGATATACTGCAGAGTATTCTTTTTAATGACTGAATGTCATATTTATGTCTGCACATACAGAAGTAGTGAGAGCTTTGCTTTTAGCTAACAGAGATGTGAAGTATCTTTTTTTATAGGGAGATAAGAATATATCCTAGTTAGATTACTATTACTGTGATGAAACACCATGATCAAAAAGCAAATTGGGGAGGAAAGAATTTATTCGGCTTATGCTTCCTCATCATTTCAACCGTTCGTCACTTAAGAAGTCAGGACAGGAACTCAAACAGGTCAGGAACCTGGAGGCAGGAGCTGATGGAGAGACCATGGAGGGGTGCTGCTATCTGGCTTACTTGCTCTCCATGGCTGCTTTCTTCTAGAACCCAGGACACGAGCCCAGGCATCATCCACAAAGAACTGTGCCCTCCCATATCAACCACAAATTAAGAAAATGCTCTATGGGCTTGCCTTCAGGTCCATATTTATGGAAGCATAAAACTGAAATTCCCATCTCTCAAATGATTCTTGCCTGTTCAAGTTGCCATAAAACTAGTCATCACAGGATATATATTGTTTGGTAGGTTGTTCAGGCACTGGGCATGATTGTGGAAAAGAGAAAACAAGTAAATGGGGCAGATATAGGAAGAAACAAGATGACTATTTATGGAATTTACAGTCTTTTTGTTTTGTAATCATATGGAGAACGTCTTTGCAAATTTGTCTTAAAAGCTGGTGAAAGAGGTAGAAAAATCCTTTACTCCCATATCACGCTGCAGAAATGAGGGCATTTGTTTTGTTTGGCAGGTCATCTAAGCAGAGTAGTACAAAAGAAAAGGATTTGCTACCTTCACCTGCTGGGCCTGTTCCTTCAAAAGATTCAAAACCAGAGCATGGCTCTCGGAAGAGGACTGTCAGTCAGTCTTCTTCCTTAAAATCCAGCAGTGCCAACAACAAGGAGAATAGCAGCAGCAGCAGCAGCAAGAATAGTTCCTCCACTTCAAAGCAGAAGAAGACTGAAGGGAAAGTTTCCAGCAGTTCCAAAGAGACCAAGGTATGCTGCTTGAGCCTTTTGAAAATCACCCTGCCATGTCTTCCTTGGGATCTTCCTAAGGTTGTAGGCCTGTTTTGTTTTGTTTTTTAAAAAGGTGGTTTTAAAATGAGTGCCCTGTGTGTGTGTGTGTGTGTGTGTGTGTGTTTGGACAACTTTCAGGAATTAGTTCCCACTTTTCATCTTATTAAGGCAGGATCTGTCTGCTGCTGCTGCAGTGCTGTGTACCCCAGGTTAGCTGGGCTTGAATTTCTTGCCAATTTTCCTCTATAAGAGTAGTAGAGTTACAGATTGTGCCACCACATCTGGCTTTTTTTTTTTTTTTTTTCTTTTTCTTTTTTCTTTAGTAATGAGGTATGGTTTCATTATGTAGCTAGCCATGGCCGGCCTGGAACTCAAAGAGAGCCACTTGCCCCTCTCTCTCTCTCTCTCTCTCTCTCTCTCTCTCTCTCTCTCTCTCTCTCTCTCTCTCTCTCTCTTTTGCTTGTTTTTCTTTTCTTTTGGTTTTTCGAGACAGGATTTCTCTGTGGCTTTGGAGGCTGTCCTGGAACTAACTCTTGTAGACCAGGCTGGTCTTGAACTCACAGAGATCTGCCTACCTCTGCTTCCTGAGTGCTGGGATTAAAGGTGTACACCACCAACGCCAGCTAGCTGCCCCTGTCTTTTGAATGCTGGGACTAAAAGTGTGTGCTACTGTAACCTGGCTTCAAATGGTCATCCTTAATGTAGCAATGATATAGTTGAAAAGTCTTGGTATTTATAGATGATTTGGGTCCAAGAAAGTTGGTGGTGTTTTTTTTTGGGGGGGGGGATTTTTTTTTTTTTTTTTTTTTTTTTTTTTTTTTTTTGGTTTTTCAAAACAGGGTTTATGTGTGTAGCTTTGGAGCTTGCTCTTGTAGACCAGGCTGGTCTCGAACTCAACAGAGATCTGCCTGCCTCTGCCTCCCAAGTGCTGGGATTAAAGGTGTGTGCCACCAACGCTCGGCCCCAAGAAAGTTTTTTAAGGCTGTGCTTTAGTAAATCTCAATCTTTTTAATGATACTATCTTTATGTTTTTCCTTAAGACAGGATCTCACTATGTAGCCTAACTTGGATGTAAAAAAAAAAAAAAAAAACCTGATCCACCTGTCACAGTCTCCCAAATGAGCAGGTTGTTCATTTGGAGGCCAGCCTGGTCTCCAGAGAGAGTGCCAGGATAGGCTCCAAAGCTACACAGAGAAACCCTGTCTCGAAAAAACAAACAACAAAACAAAACAGCTTTCTAAACTGTTCTGGTTAGGAGCAAGTTTATAACATTAAAGTGAAAATTAAGAAAATATTTAAGTTTTTAAAAATATAATCTACTGGATTGTAGACTGCTACAGGCTATTATGACTATTAAATGTATTAATTAAAGATTTTAAGTTTAAGGTCTGGAAAGATGATTCAGTGGTTAAGAGCACTGGCTGCTCTTTCAGAGGACCTGGGTTCAATTCCCGTACACACATGACAGTTCATAGTTGTCTATAACTACAGTTCCAGGGGCTCTGACACCAATGCACATAAAAAATAAAATTAATTATTTAAAAAGATTTTAAGTTTCAGTAAGTCAAATTATGAGCTTTTCAAGCTGAGTTGTAGAGATGAATTTCTCTCTAAACAAGCACCCTATTTCTTTAGTAACTTGGGGAACTTACCCAGCACCCTGAGGGCACTAAGTGTTCTGTTGCCCTTCTTCATTGTTCCTGTTTTTACCTGCTCTTTCTCCATTTCTCATCCATTTTCAATACAGAATTTTGAGGCTTCCACATCAATTTCTTAAACTAGTGCTCTTTTAAAAATGTATTCATTGAGCTCATGCTTATCTGGCTTCTTATGTCTATAGGTAGAGGTCACTTATGTTTCTTCATTTTTTTATTTAAATTAAAAGCAATCTTATTTTACATACCAATCCCAGTTTGTTTCTTCTTTTTTTGAGGGAGGGGCGGTGGTTCGAGACAGGGTTTCTCTGTGGCTTTGGAGGCTGCCCTGGAACTAGCTCTTGTAGACCAGGTTGGTCTCGAACCCACAGAGATCCACCTGCCTCTGCCTCCCGAGTGCTGGGACTAAAGGTGTGTGTCACCACCACCCGGCCTTTGTTTCTTTATAAAGGAGGCTTCCTTCAATAACTTTGTCCTTGAAAGCAGAAATTTGTGTGTAAATTTTTTTTGCCATTTGGTCCCACAGCCTCTTATAAAAATCATCACTCAGAGGCTTAATATTAATCACAAACCGTTGAGCCTATTGCTCAGGGTTATTGCTAACTAGCTCTTATTTTTAAATTAACCTATTTCTATTAATTATGTATTGCCACGTGACTCCTGGCTTTATCTGTGGTCTAGTACATCCTCTTGCTCCAGCAGCTGGCTGGCATCTGTTCCAGACTCTGTCCTTCTTCTCCTGTATCTCTGCTTGGATTTCCTGCCTGGCTCTGTCCTGACTTACCATAGGGCAAATCAGCTATTTTATTAACCAATGGGAATAAAGCATACTCACAGCATACAAAGGGTTTACCCCACAGTATGTGTCTGTCTTAATGTTTTCTCCTGTGCTTAATTTATTGAGAAGTTAGGAAATACTTTTGTAGGATCATACTTTGGGTCATACTTGGTATTTATTGGTTTGGTTTTGTTTGTATATGAGATCAGGGTCTCATCATGGAGCTCAGGCTGGCCTGGGAGTTGATCTTCTTGCTTCAGCCTCCTAAATTGTGGGATTATAGGCATGTTGTATATTCTCACTTTACCTTTTACTTTACTGGGTTTTTTTTGTTTGTTTGTTTATGATTTGGGTTTTTTGTTGTTGCTGTTTGTTTTTGTTTTGTTTTGTTTTTTCAAGATAGGGTTTCTCTGTAACTGCCCTGGCTGTCCTGGAACTCTCTCTGTAGACCAGGGTGGCAGAGATCTGCCTGCCTCATCCGCCCAAGTGCTATGATTAAAAGTGTGCCCCCCCACTGCCTGACTACTTTATTGTTTTTGCCAAAATATAAAATAGGCCCTTACTATTTTGATAACATGGTTTTAAGACATTTAACAGTTATTGATGTTGTTAATGTTAGTCTTGACAGTTTATAATTTAGTCAATTATGTATATGTTTGTTGGAAAAAAATCTGTAATTCAGAAAATATGCTAGTGTTAGATCTTGTTATTACTGTCAACCAAAGATAAACTAGACAATTAAAAAAAAAAAAAAAAAAAAAAAGAACAGAGTTACGCCGGGTGTTGGTGGCGCTTGCCTTTTATCCCAGCACTCCAGAGGCAGAGGCAGAGGCAGGCGGATCTCTGTGAGTTGGAGGCCAGCCTGGTCTCCAGAGAGAGTGCCAGGATAGGCTCCAAAGCTACACAGAGAAACCCTGTCTCGAAAAAACAAACAACAAAACAAAACAAAAAAAGTTACAAAAAAAATCAGAGTTACAATTTTTTATAAAGAGTATGTTGAAATACCTAAAATAATTTTTCAGGAAAGTTGAGTTTTCTTTTAAAATTAAAATTTTGGCCAGGCAGTTGTGACTCATGCCCTTAATTTTAGTACTTGGGAGGCAGAAACAGGAGGATCTCTGTATGTTCGAGGCCAGCCTGGTCTACAGAGTGAGTTACAGTACAGCCAGCACTACACAGTGAAACCCTGTCTCAAAAAAACAAAATAGTAATAATAATAGTAGTAGTAATAATCTGAATGTAGGGATGTTGTTGGTTATTATTTTTTAACTCTGGCTTTTTGGGGGGACCTGCCACCCAGCTCCCAGATAAATCACATTGAGGTTTATTCTTACTTCTGAATGCACGGCTTTTGCTTGGCTTATTTCTAGCCAGCTTTTCTTAACTTGAATTATTCCATCTACTTTTAACCTCTGGGCTTTTACCTTTCTCTATTTCTGTATATTTTTTTCTTAACTTCTTATTGCATCTCTGGCTGTGTAGCTGAGTGGCTGGCCCCTTCTTTTCTCGTTCCTAGATGGATCTCTCTCTCTTTCTCTATTTATTCTCTCTGCCTGTCAACCCCACCTATCCTTTCTCCTATCTCACTATTGGCCATTCAGCTCTTTATTAGATCAGTTGGGTATTTTAGATAGGAAGTAGCACAGCCTCACAGAGTTAAACAAATGCAGCATAAAAGAATGCAACACATCTTGAAATAATATTTTACAACATAGGGATTTGTAGAACTGTGTATAAAACATGAAAGTGACTGGGCAGGTTACAGTACAGCATGCTCAGGGAGCACACAGACTTAAACATAAAGAATGTAGCATGTTTTACATTACAAGGCTCCCCCACCCCACCCCCTCCCTCCACAGGGTTTCTCTGTAGGTTTGGAGACTATCCTGGTACTCTCTTGAAGACCAGGCTGGCCTCAAACTCACAGAGATCTACCTGCCTCTACCTCCCGAGTACTGGGACTAAAGGCATGAGTCACCACTGCCTGGCAAGGCTGTTAGTTTTATTCTTTGGCATAAACTGTAATAGGTGGAACTGAAATGCTCTACAGTTCTTTTGAAAACAGGTTTTTTAGCATAAGTAATAAATTGATGTATTGCCAGTTTTTTCTACTTAAAAATTTTTTTTTGGGGGGGGGGCTGGAAAGATGTCAGTGGTTAGGAGCACTGACTGCTTTACTAGAGGACCTGGATTCAATTCCCAGCACCCACATGACAGCTCATAACTGTCCATATAACTTCAGTTCCAGGGAATCTGACACCCTCACACAGAAACATGTAGGTGAGACACTTGCACATAAAATAACAATAAAATACTTTTTTCTTTTTCTTTTTCTTTTTTGGTTTTTCAAGACAGGGTTTCTCTGTGTAGCTTTGGAGCCTATCCTGGCACTCACTCTGGAGACCAGGCTGGCCTCGAACTCTAGATCCGCCTGCCTCTGGCTCCTGAGTGCTGGGAATAAAGGCGTGCACCAACAACACCTGGCTTAAAAATAAAATCTTTAAAAAAATTGTTTTTCAATATTTTTTAAGTTTATGAATGTGTACCATGTGGTTACCTGGAAGTTTTGAGTGATTGTGAGCCACTATGTGGGTCTCTGCAAGAGCAACAAATACTCTTAACTGCTGAGCCATCTTTCCAGCCCCAGGTTTTTCTACTTTAGAAATGTTCATGCATTCTACTAATCAATGGGAAAATGTGTCTTTATTTTATCAAAAATGGGGCTGAATTGGAGGCATTTGGAATGAGAAAGGGTTGAAGAGAGAGACAGACTAGAGTGACCATACACACTCATCTCAGAGACAATCCTTACATGAAAGCATACATCGATGGGAGGCAGAATAAATTTAAGTGGTTGGACCTTTGAAGTTGGAACTAGAGTTAAAATTCAGATAGCAGGAATGCCACTTAGAGTTGTTTGAACTTACCTTTACAAAAGCTACTCACTGTCCTTGAGACTGCCCTTTCCCCATGGGATCCACAGACAATATTCACTACTTATACACTCTCTATTCTACAGAGTGGTTAGGATAAGGAAATGAAAATATAGGTTTTTTCCTTGTAAAAAATTAGTGTGTCTCTGGGTGGCGCATGTCTTTAATACCATCACTCTGGAGGCAGAGACAGGTGGATCTCTATGAGTTCAAGGACAGCCTGGTCTACAGAGTGAGTTCCAGGACAGCTAGGGCTGTTTTTTGTTTTGTTTTGTTTTGTTTTAAAGACCTTTACTTTTGTCTGCATTTATTTTATGCTGAATCTATTTCTGTGTCATAAGTTTTTGCTTCTTCAGTTTCTTCTGGGTTATCCTTTTCTTCTGTGCAACCTCCTCTTCTGGCCTTGGAAAAATTTGTTGCTTTTCAGTGAGGATCAACTAGATGTGGCAGGGGAAGTGCATGTGCAGGTTAATCCAACCATGAGCTCTATAACAGCTGGGCTGTTACACAGAGAAACCCTGTCTCAAGAAAACCAAAAAAGACGAAAGAAAGAAAGAAAGAAAGAAAGAAAGAGAGAGAGAGAGAGAGAGAGAGAGAGAGAGAGAGAGAAGGAAGGAAGGAAGGAAGGAAGGAAGGAAGGAAGGAAGGAAGGAAGGAAGGAAGGAAGGAAGGAAGGAATCAGTGTGTGTAGTTTGGGTACAGATCCAGACAATTAAAAAGAATCAATAATCAACTCTCTTTCCACCATTTCTCTGAGGAGGCAGACAGATCTCTCTGTCTCTCCCACTTCTCCCTTTTCTCTCTTTCCCTCTCTTTCTTCTCTCTTCCCTTACTCCCTTACCTTCCCCCAATAAACTTTCCACAAAAAAAATCAATAATGAATCATGATTAAGTAAACACAGAAACCTATAGCAAATCTTAGAATGGACGTCCACATTAGAGTCATTGAATTTTTCCAGAGAAAGTGAAGTTTTGTTTTTTTTTATAAAGATTTTTTTTTATTTATTATGTATACAACATTCTGCTTCCATGTATATCTGCACACCAGAAGAGGGCACCAGATCTCATAACGGATGGTTGTGAGCCACCATGTAGTTGCTGGGAATTGAACTCAGGACCTCTGGAAGAGCAATCAGTGCTCTTAACCTCTGAGTCATCTCTCCAGCCCTCAAGTAAAGTTTTTTAAAAGCCTAGAGTCAGGAGTAGAACATATATAAGCAACTGACTTATTTACTTAGCCCTTTGCTTACTTTTACAGCAGATTCTTATGCTTTCTTTACTTAGTAACCTATAAGTTCTCAGTAAATACTGTTTTAGCTGATACTGTCAGTAAGCCTTTGTTGCTATATAAATGCATACAAGTAGTTCATTGATATTGGTTAAGAAGAGACAGACAACCACTGTTATGGAAAGGGCAAAACTTCAGAGTTTTGCAAATCAGATTGGAAGTTCACCTCAGCTCTCTAGTGAGCTCATGATAGTATTAGTTAGCCAAAGTTTCCATGGTAGCACCACAGTCAGGTGGTGATAGAAACAGAATTAACTAGTTCTAGAAGCCCAGTATCAAAATTTGATCATTATCTTAGAGCAAGGAAGGAGCTGAAAACCAGTGTCCCACTGAAATGACACAGCTGTGATCTCGCTTAATACTCTAGGGTATAGTATTGCCATGTGTCCCAAGGAGCAGTCTCTACCCCTATACTCAGGCTGTTTTTTTGTTTTGTTTTATTTTCATTTTAAATTACGACTATGTATCTGTGTATTTTATGTGATCGTGACTGTCTACACTTGGAAGCCATAGACACCAGATACCCCTGGAGCTGCAGTTACAAGCAGTTGTGAGCTGCTGGGAACCAAACTCAAGTCTTCTGGAAGAACAAGAAGCACTCTTATTCACTGAACCTTTCCAGTCCCTTAAATTAGACTGCCTTAAAACAACAACAACAAAACCTATCTAACCCTAACATTTTATAGGTTAGTTGAAGAATTAACATCCATTCTAAGTAGTTAGTTAACTTAGGCCTTAGAAATAAGCCTCTGTTTTTGTTTTGTTTGTTTTTGAGACAAGATCTCACTATGTAGTCCTGAGTGACCCAATGTGTGGTACTCTTTAGCTTTTTTTTGGGGGGGGGTGCAGGTAGGTGTGTGCCCATGCACGTATGCAGAGGCCAGGGGAGGGCCTTAGGTATCCTTCCCTACTGAACTTTATCACTTTTGTTTGGTTGGTTGGTTAGTTGTTTTGTTGTTTGAGACAGGGCTTCTCTGGGTAATAGCCCTGGCTGTCCTGGAACTCACTTTGTAGACAGGCTGGCCTCAAATTCTTTTTTTTTTTTTTTTTAATTTATGTGTATGAGTGTTTTGTATGAGTATATGTGTGATATGTACCACGTGTGTGCCTGGTGCTCACAGAAGTCAGAAGAAAGCATTGGATTCCTGAAACAGGAGTTTTTAATGATTGTGAACCACCATGTGGGTTCTTGGGACCAAACCTAAGCACTCTGCAATAGCAGTCAGTACTCTTAACTGCTGAGCTAGCTCTCCAACCCTTTATCAATTCCTCTGAGACAGAGTTTCTCATTGAACCTGAAACTCACCCTCTCCCTGAATCTGCCTTGTTTTGTCCCACAACCCTAGTGTTACAGGAATGTACAGCCATGCCCAGCTTTTGTGCAGGTGCTGGGGATTTGAACTCAGGTTCTCTTTCTTCACAGCACATGTGCTTACCCACTCAACCATCTTCCCAACCAAGTCTGCCATTTAGCTACTCAGTTTGTGTAAGTGCCTAAGTGCCTTGCATATAGTAGCCTCTTGGTAAATATAAGAATAAATATTGGGGCTGGAGAGATGGCGCAGCAGCTAAGAGCACTGACTGTTCTTCCAAAGGTCCTGAGTTCAATTCCCAGCAACCACATGGTGGCTCACAACCACCTTGAATGAGATCTGGTGCCCTCTGCTGGCACGCAGGCACAAGACTGTATAGACTGTATACATAATAAATAAATAAAATCGTTTTTTTAAAAAAAAGAATAAATATTTTGGCTATATAAAATGGACCTGTTTTTTTTCCTAAACACTATGGAATGTAATAACAAATTTGAAGATTTTGGAATTTTGTTTCTGTTTTAGCAGTGATAGCTTCATTTTTAGTCTCCTGACAATTTTCAACTTAGTTATATATGTTCTTTTGGTCAGGAAAAGGCTCCAAGTAGCTCCTCTAATTGTCCTCCATCTACACCAACTCCTGATTCTTCGAAGCCTCGGAGAACAAAGCTTGCCTTTGATGACAGGTGAGATAGATTTTGTGGGCTTTGTTTGGCTTTGGTTTTTGTTGTTTTGTTTTGTTTTGTTTGTTTGTTTGTTTTCGAGACAGGGTTTCTCTGTAGCTTTGGAGCCTATCCTGGAACTAGCTCTTGTAGACCAGGCTGGTCTCGAACTCACAGAGATCTGCCTGCCTCTGCCTCCTGGGTGCTGGAATCAAAGGCATGCACCACCACCTGCCCAGCCGTTTGGTTTGTTTTTTGTTTTTTAACAGAATCTCACTGTGTAGCTTTGGCTGGCCTGGAGCTCACTATGTAGACCAGGCTGGCCTCAAACTCTTAGAGATTGTCCTGTCTCAGCCTCTTGAGTGCTGGAATTAAAGTAGTACAACACTGTGCCAGCTGTTAAGAGATAAATACACTTTCGTGTATGCATTTAAGAAGTTCCAATCAGCATATAAGAAACTCACTTAAATATGTTAGTTCCTATAGGGTTAATACTTGTATCTAATCTACAGAGCATTTAGGTTTAACTTGAATAGCATCTTTATTACAACTACTCACTCCTTTAACAACCAGTGGCTCTCCTGAGACAGGAAGGGTGTGCTTTCTGGATCTGCTTCTGCTGCCAGTCTACTCTGGACAACAGGTCTTCTCGAATAAAGGATGTTACTTTCTCTTGCCTTCTGTTAGCAGCTACTTCTCCTACCTGCATCCTATTACTTTTGATTTTAAAAAACAACTTGAGTAAGCTAGTATTTAATACTAGGGAACTTGATCTCTGTGTGCTTCAGTAGATTTGCCACAGTAGCCCATAATTTATACTCTTAATCTATATACATTTCTCAGAAAACTGAAATGTTTGGAAATTACTCACTCTCCGGACTGAGAATGTAGCTCAGTGGCATAGTGTTCGTCTACCATGCACAAGGCCCTGGCACCACATAAAAAAGAATAAAAAGATAATTACTCTCTTGAGAATGTGAAAGCTACAAGATGCTAGAGTCTAAAATAACCTGGTAATTATCTTAGGAAATGTTGACCATTTTTATTTATAAAGAAAATTTATTTTGCAGAAATTATTCAGCAGACCATTATTTACAAGAAGCAAAAAAACTCAAACACAATGCAGATGCTTTGGTATGTAAATATTCTTTCTGATCATCAAGCTAATGTGTCCTTCCTGGTGTTTATACTTACAGTGGGTCTTTACTTGGCACTGTTCTCCTTTAGTCTGATAGGTTTGAGAAAGCAGTTTACTACCTTGATGCTGTAGTGTCTTTCATTGAGTGTGGGAATGCATTAGAGAAGAACGCTCAGGAATCCAAGTCTCCGTTTCCTATGTACTCAGACACGGTGGAGCTCATCAAGTAAGTCGAAACTTGACATTTCAATGGCATAACTTTATCATTTATTATTGTTATTTAGTTATCTAGTTAACCAAATATGGTGAACTGGGAAGATGCTTAATGTTCCATTTTCCTTAGGGAAGAATTTTAGTGGGTGCTTTATCTACGTTTGATTCTGATATTTTGAGAATATAAGAAGTGGTAAGATCAAGGTGAAATTTTCTGTTCTATTTGTCTTTTGTTTTTTATTTCAACTCATAGATACACTATGAAACTAAAGAATTATTTGGCACCAGATGCTACAGCTGCAGACAAGAGACTCACAGTACTTTGGTAAGTGTTGTGTATTCCTTGCTGGGTGACACACAGTTCTTGGTGAATTGTGCTATGTGCGCTTTTCTGAGTACTATCCTTGAATCAGTCTTCCACAAAACCTTTTCTTTCCTCTCTCTCTTTTGTTTTTTCAAGACAGGGTTTCTATATATAGCTTTGGAGCCTATCCTGGCACTTGCTCTGGAGACCAGGCTGACCTCGAACTCACAGAGATCCACCTGCCTCTGGCTCCCGAGTGCTGGGATTAAAGGCGTGCGCCACCAACACCTAGCTAAAGTTTTATTTATTATTTACACAGTGTTCTGCCTACCTGTGTGTCTGCAGGTCAAAAGACAGATCAGACCTCATTAAAGATGGTTTGTGAGCCACCATATGGTTGCTGGGAATTGAACTCAAGACCTTTGGAAGAGCAGGCAGTGCTTCTTAACTGCTGAGCCATCTCTCAAACCCACAAAACATTTTCTTAACAGGAAATGGCTCACAATCCCTAGTAAAAGATTTTAGCTCCTATCAGTCTCTAATCCACTGTCCTCTTGATGAAAGTGCTGGAGTGGGAGTGATATTAGAACCCTCCATTGATTTAAGTGACCACTTTTCTAGACTCTTCGTTCTATGTATGCTCCTGTTTGCTTTTTCTCAGAGAGAAGTCATCTGTTTACTTATCCAGGTTGCACACTTAACTAGACACTATGTTTTTTTTTAGGGGAGGGTGTTTTCAAGACAGGATTTCTCTTGTTGAAAGACCCCCAGGCCCCTAAGAGGCACAGGGTCCCAAGGAGCCCCCGAGACTCAGAAACCAGACCAAGAGCTGCAAAAGCAAGAAGGTTTATTAAATGAATGCGCATTCAAGTGTCAGCAATATCGGGAAAGCTGCACACACCAGCATGGGGTGCAAGCTCCTTATATAGGAAAAAACTGCAGATCAGCATACAGGCAAGGGGCACAAAGTGATTAATTACAAAGTATGACCTCATGTTAGAGTGGTCACCCAGGTGTGACCTCCTTTTCTACAAAGGAAAAACCACAGAACATACCCTGAAAAGTCCTTGATTGTCTGTTGGCCAGGTGTGACCCAAAGAGGGTTGTCTTGGCGATTGCCCCCATCTAAACCATAGGATGTGCCCGGGGTTGGGGCCAACTTCCTTGTAATGGGCCAAGGCCTGTGGGAAACTTTTTCTCTCTGTGAACTAAAATCTTTCATTGTAACAGCCCTGGCTGTCTTGGAATTTACTTTGTAGACCCTGCTGACCTCAAACTCACTGAGATCCACCTACCTCTGCCTCCCCAGTGCTGCTATTAAAGGCATGAACCACCACCATCTGGCTTAGACACTGTGTTTATAGTAGAAATGCAGCTGTGAACTATGTCTGACATTATACTGCTCATTATGGAGTCTCCAGTGTGAAGAGACAGAAACTAATCAGTAATGTGAATATATGAATACACCTTTGATCCTAGCACTCAGGGGGCAGAGGCAGGTGGATTTCTTTGAGTTTGAGGCCAGCCTGATCTACATATAGTAAGTTCCGGAACATCTAGGGGAAAAAAAAGATCCTCTTACTCCTAAGCGTAGAGGATAGTAGAAGATTGGGAGACTTGTTCTGGAGGTTACAATTTAGGCAAGGACAATGATGAGAAAGAATGGAAAACCTTTAAAGAGCTCAAAGACCAGTGAATTCGAAAGTGGGCTTTGTTGGGTATGTGTGATCTGGATGAAGGTTGTTTGTTCCATCACACTTGTAATGTTAATGTTTCAGTTTTCTACTTTTAGTTTTTAACTTTTTAAAGTATTTGTAGCTGGGCAGTAGTGGCACATGCCTTTAGACCCAGTACTTAGGAGGCAGAGGCAAGCAGATCTCTGTGAGTTTGAGACCAGCCTGGTCTACAAGAGCTAGTTCCAGGAAAGCCTCCAAAGCCACAGAGAAACCCTGCCTCTAACCCTCCCCCCAAAAAATTTGTATTATGATAAGTTGGTATAGTTTTAATTTTAAATGTCAGTACCTAATGGGATGCTAGTACTAAGTTTCTTAGGTACTTTCCTGTCTTAGGGTGTGTTACATATTAAGGTGACCTTGTGGTTTTGTCTAAGAGGTAATGCTGAACCAGATACAGCGAGGAGGGTCTAGACCCTCCCCCAAACAATATGACAGACTTTGAAGGTCCTTGGTAGAGGGCCTCACTATCCCTGGAGAGGAGTCAGAGGTGGTGGTGGGGTGGGGTGGGGAGGAATATGGGAGGAGGGGAGGGCAAGGGAATGGGGGGGATGGGTATGTAAATATGAGTAATTAAAAATAATAATAAAAAAAGAGGTAATGTTGACCCTAGGCCATTGTTGCTCACATGAAGCCAGTCAGCCATGTTTGAATATACTGCCCTTTCCCATTGCCTAGCCTGAGATGCCAGTCATTGCTGTACCTGAGGCTGTTCAAACTGAAGAAGGAGAATGCTCTGAAGTACTCTAAGACGCTGACTGAGCACCTGAAGGTAAGTGTGTGCAACAGAGGCTGTTGCCTAGGAGACAAAATGTGCAAGCCTTCCCATCCCTGTCCCTGAGATGCTCTCATATCTAGGCAAAACAAGAGATGAGAAACTACTACCTGAAAATTCTCAGATATGTTTGTGCTTTCTTAGAAAAGCCTTCAAATGTATATTGGATTACAGAATTTTCATAGTAGTAAAAATAGCCATATCTATACTCAGAAATGTTCTTTGCATTTTCACCTCTACCCATCTTCAGATTGTTATCTTTTTGTTTTGTTCCTTACATTACTAGGGATTGAACCCAGGTTTTGTACATGCTAAGCAAGTGCCCAACCATTGAACCACACATCCAACCCAGACAGAGTTATTGTAGTTTCCTAAAATGTCTACCTTTAAAAAAAAACTTTTTCGGGCTGGAGAGATGGCTCATAGGTTAAGAGCACTGACTGTTCTTCCAGAGGTCCTGAGTTCAATTCCCAGCAACCACATGGTGGATCACAGCCATCTGTAATGAGATCTGGTGCCCTCTTCTGGCCTGCAGGCATATATGGAGGCAGAATGTTGTATACAAAATAAATAAATAAATCTTAAAAAAAAAAAAAAAAAAAAAAACTTTTTCAAGCTAGTACCATATAACTTCTCCACAAATTCTGCTGTAGTGAGGACTTTATAACCCTCCATAGCTCACTGTTGCCTACAGCCTCAAGGTCTGGCCTCAAGTGTCTCTCATTCCTTGCTTAAAACCCTCCTTAGACAACCTAGATGGGTCATGTATGCTCTCTTTTCTGCCTGTATTTGTTATATAATATGTCTCGTTTCTTGTATCTTTTTTTGTTTCCTTTCATCCATCTTTGTTACTCGGTGTTTCTTTGTATTGTCTTTGAAGTCTTCTAGAACAACCTAGCTTTCACTTAAAAACTTCTTTCTGTTGTGCGCAAATGCACGCGCGTGCGCACACACACACACACACACAATTTTTTTTAAGATTTATTTATTTATTTACTTATTTATTATGTATACAGTGTTCTGTCTGCATATATTCCTGCAGGTCAGAAGAGGGCACCACATCTCATTACAGATGGTTGTAAGCCACCATGTGGTTGCTGGGAAATGAACTTAGGACCTCTGGAAGAGCAGCAAGTGCTGTTAACCTCTGAGCCATCTTTCCAGGCCCCCCACACACACACAATTTTTAAAGTTTTTTTGTTACTGTTTTGTTTGGTTTTTTTGAGGTTTTTTTTGGGGGGGGGAGGTTTGAGATGGGGGTTTCTCTGTGTAGCTTTTGGAGCCTGTCCTGGAACTCACTGTATAGAGGCTGTTCAAGGCTGACCTTGAACTCACAGAGATCCACCTGCCACTACCTCCCAAGTGCTGGGAGTAAAGGCCTGTGCCACCATCGCCTGGCCTATTTTTAAAGATTTATTGGACCAAAGAGATGGCTTAAGGCCGGGCATTGGTGGCGCACACCTTTAATCCCAGCACTCCAGAGGCAGAGGCAGGCGGATCTCTGTGAGTTCGAGGCCAGCCTGGTCTCCAGAGTGAGTGCCAGGATAGACTCCAAAGCTACACAGGGAAACCCTGTCTCGAAAAAACCAAAAAAAAAAAAAAAAAAAAAAAAAAAAAAAAAAAAAAAACTTAAGGTTTACCAGGCATTGGTGGTGCAGGCCAACTTTAATTCCAGCGCTTGGGAGGCAAAGGCAAGTGGATCTCTGTGAGTTCGAGGCCAGCCTGGTGTACAGCGTGAGTTCCAGGACAGCCAGGGCTGTTAGACAAAGAAACCATGTCTTCGAAAACAAACAAACAAAAACAAACAAACAAACAAAAGATCCAGGTTCAATTCCCAGGATCCATACGGCTGCTTACAGCTGTCTATGTTCCACAGGATCTGACATCCCTTCTGGCCTCTGAGTGTACCAGGAATACATATAATATTGAGATATACATACAGGCAAAAACACCTATATGCAAAAAATATTAAAACATTTAAAGCCAGGCGTTGATGGCGCTCGCCTTTAATCCCAGCACTCGGGAGGCAGAGACAGGCGATCTCTGTGAGTTCAAGACCAGCCTGGTCTACAAGAGCTAGTTCCAGGACAGCCTCCAAAGCCACAGAGAAACCCTATCTCGAGAAACTAAAATAATAATAATAATAATAATAATAATAATAATAATAATAATAATAATAATAATTTAAAGATTTATTTGAGAGAAGGGGGTTTGTGACCATTTGTTCTCAGGAGCCAAAGGAAGACCTAAATCCCCTGGAGCTACAGTGAGCTACCCAACTTGGGTGCTGGGATCTAAACTCAGGTCCTCTAGAAGAGCAACAGTTGCTCTTAACTGCTGATCCATTTCTCTTGTCCCTCTCTTTTCTGAGATAGAGTCTCATACAGTCTAAGCTGACACCAAATTGGCTGTGTAGCCAAGGATGATTATAAAGTTTTTACGATCAACTCCAGCCCAATACTTTTGAAGATTTCAAATGCTTTAAATAATATATATATTATATATATATATATATATATATATATTATATAATGTTTCTGTTTTTTTTCTGCAGAATTCTTACAGTAATTCTCAAGCACCTTCACCTGGCTTGGGGAGGTAGGTGCAATTTTGTTCTACAAAATATTTTTGATAAATGTATTAATGGATCAGAATAGAATGGATAACAAAGAAATAGCTACATTTAAATTATTAAAATCTCTGGTAAGGTATTTAACATTTTATTTTTTGTTATTTAAAATTGAACCCAGGCCTTTTTGCATGCTGTCCCACTGAGTCACACACAGTTCTAAAGAAATGTTTTTTTTTAAGTTATTCTTTCCTATTTTAGTAATTTAAAATATAATGAACATAATTTTTTAAATGTTTTAAAATGAGACATGTCATTTACAGATGTCTGGGTTGGTTTTTGGTTTGGTTTTGTTTTCTCCCCTTCTACCATGTAGGTTCCTGGGGTGGTACTTAGGTTGTCAGGCTTGGTGGCAAGCACCCTTACCCCTGAGCCATCTAGCTCCCAGATATCTTGAGTTTTTCACAGTACCTCAATTCTTCTCAGTTTGATTTTCATAGTTTTTTAGATTTGTTACAGTGGTTTTATTTAACCTCACTCAGATCTTGGCACTGCCAGAGTATAGTGGCATGGTTGTGATTTATCTTTCAGTCCCACATTAACCCTTCCCACCTACACCCCCAAAATGGAACAAACACCATGCAACCTTTCACATTTTCTGAGTCTATTTGTTGAGTTCTTGTGTGATGTAAGTAAACATTTCATCTTATTTTCCCTTGTCTACCCATCCCCAGGGCTGAGGTAAAACCCAGAGCCTTTTGCATGCAAGCAAGTGCTCTCCCACTGAGCTATGTCCTCAACCTTTTTAATTTGTTCGTTTGAGACAGGATTTCATTATGAAAACCAGGATTGCCTTCCAGCCTGTAGTATGCTGATTTTGTAGTGCTCACTATGTGTGTGTGAATAAGCATCCTTTCTCTTTCTTTGTGTGTAGCAAAGCTGTTGGGATGCCTTCCCCTGTTTCTCCAAAGCTGTCACCAGGCAACTCTGGAAGTTACTCTTCTGGGGGCAGTAGTGCTTCAGCAAGTGGTGCTTCAGTGACCATTCCACAGAAGATCCACCAGATGGCAGCAAGCTATGTCCAGGTTACATCTAACTTCCTCTATGCCACTGAAATTTGGGACCAAGCTGAACAGCTTTCCAAAGAACAAAAAGGTTTGTTGGGCTTTGGATAAACTTTGAAGATGGTATCGTTAAAAGAAACTTTTATGATTTAGTTAACTATATGGAGAATATTTACTTTATTTTATGGTTTAGAGAAAATCATGCCGGGTGTTGGTGGCGCACGCCTTTAATACCAGCACTCAGAGGCAGAGGTAGAGGCAGGCGGATCTCTGTGAGTTCTAGGACAGCCTGGTCTCCAGAGCGAGTGCCAGGATAGGCTCCAAAGCTACACAGAGAAACCCGGTTTCAAACCCCCCCCCAAAAAAAGTACATAATAAATAAATCTTTGAAAAAAAATACAAAAAATTAGAGGAAATCATAATCAGTTTGCTAATAGCATCCTTTGATTAGCCGCTTACTAAATGTGAGTAGACATGATTAAAAATACCCTTGGGCTGTGCAGGGCTCCCTGTTAGATTTCTTGTCTAGCATGCATAAGGTCCTAGGTTTGGTCCCTAGTATGAAGGACAGGGAATAGATGGGCTGATGTTTGGGAAGGCACACAGACAAACAGCTCTTTTGGTACTGATAACATAAGCTAAACTAGAAGTAGTTTGATCTATTTATTTATTTGTTTGTTTGTTTGTTTGTTTGTTTTACATTCCAATCCCAGTTCTCCCTCCCTTCTCTCCCCACAAGTAGTAGTTCTTGGTGTAAGACAATATGCATCTATTCTGGCATTGTTGAATGTAGCTCAGTAGGCAGCACCTTGTCTACCATCAAATGTCCCCTATAGTCTCAAATATACTTTAAACAATACAAATATACTTTAAACAAACTGCTAGATGTTTCAGTAGGTAAAGGTGCTTGCCACCAAGCCTGAGTTCAAGCCCCTAGGACCCACTTGATGGAAGGAGAGAACTGTCTCCACAGAGTTTTCAGCACAGTGATAGATCCCCAGACAGATAAATGTAAAAGAAGAACCATTAAGTTAGACTCTTAAGGAGCACTGTCTACCTGTTTCCCCCTCATTTGGCCATGCCATTGATATTGAGAAGAAACTGAATCATAGACTATGTCTCATTCTGCGTTTGACATAGTTACTTCCTCATGTTGTCATTGCGTTTGTTCTTCTATCTCTTTTATTTTCTATTGATTAGGTTAGTTCAGGATTTAGATAATATGTTCTAGGTGGTACATCTTATTAGGATACACCTAGTTATTTAAGGTATTTACCCTTTATTGATATTATGATTCATTAGACCTGCAGTGGTGGCACACACCTTTAATCTGAGTACTAGGAAGGCAGAGGCAGGTGGATCTCTCTGAGTTTGAGGTCAGCCTGGTCTACAAAGTGAGTTTTAGGACAGCCAGGGCTTTTTCACAGAGAAACTCTGTCTCAAAAAAAAAAAAAAAAACTAAATAAATGCATAAATGAAATTTCATCAGACCTGGGAATGGTAAGTAGGTCTATAGTCCCAGAACTTGGAAGACTGAGGCAGAAGGATTGCAAGTTGGAAGCCAGTCTGAACTACATAGCAAGACCCTGCCTTTTTTTTTTTTAATTTTTTTGTTTTAATTTTTAAGGTCAATAGATTATTATTTTTACATAGTGTCACTGAGTGTGATACAACATTTCCTATTAAACTTTAACTTACACTTTTGACATCCATGATGATCATGCCTAGGTCCATTATTAGGAAATAGAAAATTCATTATGTGCCAGGCCTGGTGGTAACTGCCTGTAATTCCAGCAGTTGGGAACAGAAGCAGTGAGGATCGAGTTTAAGGTTATCATTGGTTACATAAGAAGACGTTCAGGCTAGCCTGGGCTATAAAAAACCCTGTCTCAGGAAGAAAAAAAGGACTAAAAAACCACCAGCAATATTTTTCCGGCATTCCTTTTGCATTTCTTAGTTGGAATTTCTGTAGAGACATTTCACCTCAGGTGTCGATCACTTATTGCCTTGTTTGATTAGTGTGTAATTGTTTGACAACCCCCCTTTTCTCTGCATGTCTAAAAGGTGTCTTCTCTGAAAAGTATCCAAGCACATCCCTGTTTGCTTCCGAAACTGTTATGGAATAAAATCCTAGGATATTGTCCTTTTTTCTTATTTGTGCCATCCTGACATGAGCCTTTTTTGTTCACTTAGGAAGAATACATTTAATTTTTAAATTAAATTTAAAATTTTAAACTTCTGACTAAAAAGAAGGGATTTATTAGTGGTGCATGGCATCTGATTATAACAGAAAGGTTGGCTATAGACTGTTGTGGAGCTATATAGGGGCTAGTGTGGGAAACATGCAAAGACTGTTTGCTCTTTCTGCTACTGCTTATACAGACATAACACATACAAAGTGCTTCGCGTAATCCAGTGGGAGCACTGCACACGTGCCACTGGGACTCCATGTTAATAGTAGCAGTTGACTGTCTTCATCAGTGGTACTTCATCTCAGAATTCATAACTGCATTCATTCTCTTTAAACTGATGCATGACTTCAGGGCCTTGAGAGATCATAGAGGCCATTAGTGTGGGAGATATGCTATTTTATAGAAAATCAGTGATTCAAAAGAATGTGTGATGCTCATCGAATGTTTTTAATTTTCTAGAATTCTTTGCTGAATTGGACAAAGTGATGGGCCCTCTCATCTTTAATGCAAGCATCATGACAGATCTGGCTCGTTACACCCGGCAGGGACTGCATTGGCTTCGGCAGGATGCCAAGTTGATATCTTGAACTGAACATATTCTCGTTGCCTCTGATTTTTTCCACAACACTGTGTCACATCACAAAGGAAAACTGCCATAACACACCACCTAGTCGACACTAAGAATGAGGAATGGTTTTCTCCTTTTTGGTTTATGTTGTTTCTTATAACCCAAAGCCATCATATCAACTGACCCTTTCAATATTCCCAATGTGACAAGTATTTAAATGCTTCTAAGCCTGCAGTACATCAGCAAGATGGCTTCAGTAATTGGAATTCCAGTTACAATTCATAAATAATCAAGTAAAGTTCTATTTATTTTCATTTTTTCAAGTTCCCAGATTGGAGCTTGTTTAAAGTTTAGTTATTCCTGTCTATAAATTTATTCTGTTGAATATTTAGCATAAATTTAATGTAGGCATTTTATTTATATATTTGGGGAGCTGTGTTACTTAATGTCTTTTAAGAAAAGAGTTGGCTTGTCCAAGACAGGACATGTTCTTTCTACAGCTAATTACCTGATGTTATTTCAAGTCTTACTACAGTTTTATTATTGTTGGATTTATGCTTGGTATTAAGGATGCTCTTCCACATGTGAAAAGTCACTTAAACATGAGAAGACAGCATTCTACATGGGTGCAAAAATGAAGTGGGTCTGGTTTGGTGTGCATTATTTCAAAACTGTGAATGTGTGTTAGAAACACTAGCAATCACAAGGTGACTACATTGCATCTAATGCATTACAAAAAAGCAGATAGACTTGCTGGGACAAGCACATCATACTGAATGGCTTCATAAAGGACAATCTTAAACTGTGGGTTTATTAAAACCTTTTATTCTCTTTTTGTTTTACTCATTTGACACTTAATTGAAGCAGAGCAAGTTACTCCTAAGAACAAAAGAACAACAGAAAACGGTGATCCAGTTTCTGACGGTTGCAGCCTGTTTCATTGGTAATGTTTGAAGATTGAAGCCTGCAGATCTCCCCTATGGTGGAGAGATTATGATGCTCAGATATGACCATGCAGTTACTGGAGCTTGGAAGGAGGTGTCCCAATGTCTAATGTGGAGATGATGAATTCCTCTTTCCAAAGATCCTCCTCAATGATGTATGCTTCTGTCAAGATTAGAAATCTCACAGTAGCAATTGGGCATGGTTGTGCATGCCTGTAATCCCAGCACTGGGTAGTGGTGACAAGGAGGATCAGGAGTTCAGGGTCATCCTCAGGCTACATAAAGCTAGACAGTTGAGTTTGGGGCTACCTTGGGCCACATGAGACCTTGTCACATTAAAAAAAGAAAAAGAAAATTCATACTAGAAAAGTACCTAACTTGACTCATTTGAGCTCTCTTGGAAAGGGGAGAATAATAGGGGTAGTGCTTAGGAAGCCAGCTCTGTAACAATTCCTTATCAAACTATTGTTCCCAACAAGGTGCGTATAACAGTGAAGGATGAGGAATGTCTCTCTTCCTCTATACTTCTTTTTAGTGACCCCGTCATGTCTGGTGTGCCTTAAATCTTAACTTTAAATGATAACTCTATGGATTGTTTACAGATAAAGTTTTACGCTGGGACCAGATTAGCCATGCATGGTTGGTCCTCTACAATAATAATTTTAAATTCTCTTTGATTTTAAATCTTGCTTTAGAGTCACATTAAGATAGATTCCTTCAGGAAAGCTAGTGTTTTGGTACCTGACTTAGTATAATCAATTGGATATAATGCTGCTTCAGAAAATGGCTTTTCCTTCTCATTCCAAAAATCCATCTAATTGGGGAGAAAAAGTCCCTATATTATTAGCAGATGATTGTTTAGATTTGAAATGGGAAAGGGGAAAAGGGATAGAAAATCTTCCCATCCAGTGGTGTTGTGAATCCTCTCCTAGTCTCTCTCACCACCTAGTTCTGAAGATAGTGAGCTTTGTCCTGCAGTCTCATATTTACAGAGCTTAACTGCTTTGTACCTCATTATTTTTACATACCGTTGAGGGTTAATATCTACAGCCTATGCTGAATTTAAAATTTTTCCCTTGGAGAAATTGCCTCTGATACCTTTCTAATTTAATTGTAGTGTGTTTAAGGAATAATTTTTCCTCAGAGGCTACTGTCTCCTCTCTTGTGCTAGTAACTTACATGGTCTGACAGTTGTGTGTCCTGTCCTTGCCTCTTCTCTCTCACTCTGGCTCCTTAACTTCAGGGAGGTCTTAGAAGTGGAACAAGTGCCCCCTGGGCTTTTAGACTTCAGCAGCTGCAGTGCTAGCCTCTGCTTTCCAGCTCTGGGCCGTGTGTCCTACAAGGCGGCCAGCACACTCTGGAGTGACACTAATGTGTTAAAGCAGAGTTTCTACATGTTTTATGGTGCTGCTTTAAGATATTTTCTCTTTAAAACTGTCAATTCTTGGAGAATGAAATTGTTAAGCCTTTCATTGTGGAGGACTTCCCCACCAGGCAGAAATGGGCAATGGATCAAAATCTGATCCTAAGTGATTGAATTTTTGATGTCATAGTGTGCGAGAATGCACTCTCTTCTCTGTGTCTCTTCTCAAACATTGTTGTCTCAGTCATGTCCAGCACATACCTTGACTTCTTTACAAGTGACCATTCCTCCCTTCTCAGTAGATGCCCTCAGTGGGTTTTAGCCATTTAAAACTGATTTGACAAGTGGCTACAAACTTAGTCTGAAACTTGTATTCAATGTATAGTTAGTAATAGAAATAGCAACTATCTTTAATGCTCAGTTCACTGCTCTTAAGATCACACTTCTATGCCAGGAGGCAGCAGCGTATACCATTAGACTCTGGACAGGCACCCCACACAATTGCAGTGATGGAGCTGTCACAGTAGTCCTGCCTGGAAGAGACTGGGCTGTGGGGAGCACTCCCCTCTGGGCATTTAAGATTACACAGCCTAGCCCATGCCCCCCATTCTGGCTGGAGAGCACCCAGCCCTTTCCTTGCTCAGTGACACCTTTTTCTGGGCAAGAAGCTATGAAGTCACTTTATTATCAGTGAGTCTTCAAATATATTCATAGATATAACTGCTGAAGGGAGAAGATTGACCACTACTGATTTAATTCTCCAATATAAAAGCAATTCAGAGTAATGTGTGCACATGTCCACACTTGCCCATTTTTCTGGGAAGTTCTTGCACCAGGGATTTATAGGCATCTGGGCTGCACTTTGAATGACACACTTGTGGCTTTAGAGTAGCTGTTGATTTTGTTGTTGTTGTGTTTTGTTTTGTTTTGAAATTGTTCTTTGTTTCTTTTCGTTAAAGATTTAATCAGCTAGATTAGGCACCATCATTTGTATTTAACTGCTGAAACTTTGGTACATTGATGTTTAATGAATGAGCTTGGATTGTGTAGCCAGGGCCTACAAAGGTGGTTGTCAGAAGTACAAGTACTGCCTGAGGCCAGTGCTCAGAGGTGTTTGTAGTGCAGCCAGTGATAGCTCATTTAGATGATGCCTAGCTCAGTTGAGAAGGGGAATGCTGTGCACTCTTCTAGGTCTGAGGGTATGCAACTTTGGATCTTAAAATTATGTACACATACACACTTTATATATATGTACGTATGTATGTATGAAAACATGGGGTTAGTTTGTCAAAATGTGTGTGTTTAGTATTTTAGCTTAGTGCAACTATTTCCACATTATTTATTAAATTGATCTAAGACACTTTGTTCTTGGCACCTTGAATATTAACATTCAAGGGTGCAATGTGTATTCCTTTAGATTGTTAAAGCTTAATTATTATGATTTGTAGTAAATTAACTTTTGAAATATATTTGAGCCCTTCTGTAGTGTAATGGGGCTCTTACAGGGTGGGAAAGATTTTAATTTTCCAATAGCTAATTGAACAAATGGCTTCGTTGTATATTTTGATTTATAGGAGTCTATAGGTGTCTGGCTCCCAAAGATATCTACCGAGGATGACTGTTGTAGGCTGGGTGTGGTGATGGTTAGACTAAACCTAAGTGACTTGGAGAGCCAGAGCACCTTGTTCAAGTCTGTAGACTCCTGTAACTCATATTCCCCTAGGATGTGGAACACAAATCCCATCCATCTTCACATCTCAGTTAGAGAGGCAGACTTCTTTTCCAGTAGTATTGCACACCTAGTGTTGCTGTGAGTAAAATCAGCAGAAAGAATAATGAGTGAGTGACTGGGAAGTTGCACTGATGAGGCCCAGTTGTCACCTTTGTGAATGTACTTTTCACATACTTACAGTGGAGCATTCAGTTTCAACTTTCAGACCCTGAAACCAAGCCAGCAAGTAACAAAAGTCCTTATGATTAGAGAATGACAGGAGTGCTGCTTCATACCCTGAGGTAATGGTCAGCCTTTTCAGGGTAGTGAGTCTAAGCTACTGAGACCCACTCTCCAAGAAATAAATGTAAAAGTTATTTGGTGAACCAGGTGTGGTGGTGCATGCTTTAATTCTAGCACCCAGATTGTCAGTTTGAGGCCAGCATGCACTACTTAGACCTGTGAGAAAAGCAAAGTGGAGTAAGAGGACACTGGTCTGCAGAACTCCGGTTCACATAAACCCATGGTTAATTAAAACGAACTTGCTGTCTCCAGAGCAGGGGATGGAAACAAGCTATACTTGTCTTGTAGATGGAATTTAGAACAAGGTGTCAACTAAGTCAGAGTTTCCAGCTTAAATAGCTAATTTTTAAGAAGTTGATTTTCAGGATTGTCCGCATGCGCCTCTCTTCTTGCTGCCATTGCTCAGCTAAGCCAAAATAATCATCCATAAACCCGAAGAAAGCGCTTAAGTGAGCGTGGACAAGCTCCCACCCAGAAATCCTAATAATACTTGGCTTTGACCTTGCTGCTTCTGTGTTAGGTTTCTTCTCAGCTTTTAGCCACTGGGGTTTCTGCCTGTTCTGTACCTCTCTGGAAGACATCAGTTTATAAGTGCTGCCTTTCAAACCAACAAACACCATGGCTTCTGTATTGTTGAGCTTCTTGTTGTCTCAGAGGTGTCCCCATTATGCACACACCTGGCACATCACTGACATGAGCATTCAACAGTACTGGGGTGGGGCGGGGCTCACCAACAGCGCTGGCTTACTTAGCAGGGCCTGCAAAGGCCACACTTGAGGGTCAGACGCCCAGTTGGTAAGCACAGTTAGGGAAATTTCTACCTAGCCTCCGTTTTGAATGATTTTGAGAAGTTTTATATATGGAGGATGGAAATGCTTATATATTTATTGAAGATCTTTTTATTTGAAATTGAAATCATTTGGTAAATAGTGGTTTGCTATTTGGGGAGGGTTTTGGAGGGGAAGTAACACGGTTGACAAAGTACAGACATGTTGCCTCTGCAGAAAGGCACTGTTGCTGATAGGAGGCCTTCAACTTGTACATGATCCACTCTTTGTCTGACGGTTCTTTTATCCAAAACATCTAGGCATCTGACACTTTCAACCAAAATTTCAATTATATACTGTGATTTTTATTTGTTGCAATACATTAAATTTCAGAGGTACTTTGGGGCTCAAAAGCTAGGATTTCTAAGTCAGTATGTGCATTTCACATAATAAGCTGTTAATGGTGAGCAAAGTATTATATACTAACTAGATTTTCCACATCTGTATAGTATATTATATGTATTTTGTGGTATTGAGATTATAGAAAGTTTAGAGTGTCAAACATGCGTTTAATGTGTATTTTTAAACAAATTTATGGCAATTAAAATATTTGGAGACAAGGGTATCACATTTCAATTTGTAAAACTCTTTTTAACTCTACTGTGTCATTATGATGCTTTGTATAATGCCAAACCATAGCTGGAGAAACTACGTTTAATAAATATCAGATAGCTTTTCTGTATAACGTTTATATGCATGTGCTCTCACTTCTTCAGCTCCTGTTGTTGCTATTTTGTATCTTAGAGTCCAGTCCTAGTCTGTAAAGGTCTCATCCCACCAGCACATCTCTCATTTTCTGCTTACAGAAATTTTGGACTCTGGCCATGGGTCCTTGTCCATGTATCACAGTTGTCCTACACCAATGGAAATCTTCAATTCTTTTTTTTTTTATGCTTTTAAGACATAGACTATTATTGTCTCATTCATTATTTATTTTTACTATTTATTGGATTTTGTTTTTCTGAGACAGGGTCTCATTTTGTATCCCTGGCTAACCTGGAACTCATTACATAGACCTGGCTGGCCTTGAACCAACAGAGATTTGCCTGCTTGTGCCTCTGCCTCTGCCTCTGCCTCTGCCTCTGCCTCTGCCTCCACCTCCACTTCCCTAGTACTGGGAATAAAGGCATGTTCCACCAGCTTACTGTTTTATAAGTCTGTTTAAATCAGACTTTTCTTTGGTTTCTGTTTTATGTTCATAAAGTTATTGACAAACTTTTGCACATTCTCAGGTGGCACATGCCAGCCTAAAGAGTTCTTTGCACAGTAGAGAGCCATCATCTGATCTCTTTAGACTATTGTTAAGTTTATGCATTGTCTCCATCTTGCTCAGTGTGAGATTCTTGGAAGAATAGGTGTTGTCCACATCTCCCAGGTGGAGCAGCACCATTCATTAGATAATGAGTGCTTGTTCCTATAATGCATAAAATGAGCCAGTCAATTGTCAATTCCAGACTGCCAGAATTTGGATTGGAGACATTTAATAGTATTTATAGAAAAATAAACTCTGACAAACTTAGTTACATCTATGTACAAACCAACATTCTAAGAAGAAATGGAGACCAGTTTAAAGCAAGTATCTGTCTTTAAATATTGAAAGCACAAGATTGCTTCACTTAAGTATCTCCAGCCAAAATGCAGTTAACCAATATTCCATAGAATGGAGCATTGTTGGAGGTCACTTTCCCCTGGTATGTGCATCACTCCTGGGCCACACTTAGAGAACATCGTCTTTTTCTAGGGGGAGAAGAAAAGTGTTTACAATTGGGCAGAGACCTAAGGAGCCACAGACTACCTCTGCTGCCTTCACTGTTCTGTTTCATCTGCCCAGTGTTAGGAATTTGAGTGGTTCATAGCTATCAAGAACCATAGAAGAACCAAGAACCAAGCTATCTCCTCCATGGAACTTGCAGCTTCATCCCTGTGCACCCGAACCCCCACCTCCACCCCCTTGGATCTCTGTTTTCTGATGTCACCTCTCCCAGTTTCCCAGAGCTCTCTAGCCCACCCTGAACCCAGGTTTGTCAAATACCTGCATAGTCTTGTGATACACTCTGAATCATCCCGACAGGAAGCACCAATGGGCCTGAGGGAAACCCCTCTCCAAAATGGGGTCATTCTCCTGGATCTCTTCGCTGAAGCCAGTTCTGGTACTGGGGAGCCATTGACCTGTAGAGCAAAGGCATACCCACTTCAGGTGGGGAAGCACCCTCTGCTGCACACCCAGGTTGCAGCATTTCTCAGGACTGAGTCTGAATTCCACTGCTGCTACTATATCCAACATACATATGTATTTCTTACCTGGCTCAACAGCAACAGGCAAGTCATGAGCGCTGCAAAGAGTTTGAGCTGTAACATCTTGGCAAAAGGAAGATGTTGGAGCCTGAAAGACAGGGGGCAGTTCCCGTTTCCTTTTATAGGCTGACATCTATCTGCCTTTCTCATGGTTGCCAGGTGAGGTAGGGGCAAAGTTTGTTTGTAATCAGGATCGATTTAATAAGTTAATGTGTACCCAAAGGATGTAATCAAGGGCTCCTCTTCAGGCACATTGCACTTACTGATCCCTCATCTGGACTTTGGTGATGTTGCTGGTCTGGACCCTTATACCCATCTTATCAGAAATCTGCATTGTCCCATCTTCCCTCTAAAAGCCACGTGAATCCATGAGGGAGACCTGGAACCTGGCCACACTTTTAAAATACCAGGCTGGCAATTTAACAGTGAGGGTTTTTGTGATGTCCTGGGTTCAATTCCAAGAACCAAGAAAAAAGTCCTAAAATATCACTGTGAGATGGTTATAATCAAAATAGGATTTAATAAAGTCAGAAGTAATGTTGACCCTTGTGGGCAAAAAACACTGACTTGCTGTGTCCAGGCAATTGGATGTGGCCCTCTGTCCTTCTGTGGGAGGACACTTAAGCAGGCAGCCTACAGTGTCCTAGTTCCCCCATTCACAAAGGGTGGCTGTCATCTTGGCACCTGCACCACCATCTTAGTGAAGATCTGGCTGTGAACTCAAATTCTACCCTTCCTCCAGGGGACAAGCAGTGTACTGCCACTTAAACCATAGATGAACTGAACTAATAGGTTTTTTGTTTTTAAGAACACATGAACAGAAGCTCTTAAATTTCTGTCATTACAGCTTATGTACTGACAACACCAAATGAATCATGGGCTTTATCCTCAGTAGTTAGTTAACTACTAGCTTTAATAGAAATCCCAATAGGTTCCTAGATTAACACGTAACTTTACTGAATGTGAGTAGTTATGGGTACTATGTGACAAGACCTTTGCTTTTGAAAACATCTCATAACACAGTCCAAGCTGGCCCAATTTCAAAGTCCAGCATTGGTCTTGGACGTGGACCACCACACTCAGCCATGGGTGTTTTTAGTAAGTTTGAAGGGGAAAGCTGAATTCCAAGTCAGGACATGCATAGGAGCTTAGATCTCCCTATGACAATAAGAAACCACACACACACACACACACATACACAAATTTCAAATAGTCTCTCTCCCTGGTCTAAATTAATTTCACTGGTAACCCTTCTCATCTTCATGATTGGACATTTGGACAAAGGAACTTCTGCAGTGCCAAAGGGAGCAGCATGGTCACCAATCCTTAGGCAAAGTAAATGCAGCTTCTCCAAGGGAGAAATGTGATGGACTTCAGCTGGCAAGGGGTGGGGTTTAACTCTGAGACCTGTCTGCCTTGGTTCCAGTCCTCTGTAGAAAATGGAAGTCTGGTAGAGAACTCCACAGCATAAGAGTTGCTGAATAGACCTACCTACCAAATACAACCAGTAAATCCTACCAGTTCAGCTGCTCCCCTCCTTCCATGAGGTTAGACTAGATGACCTCAAGTAGACTAAGTGGGAACTTTTGCAGAGTTGGGGTGAAGCTATGCAGTGACCCAGTGAACATTGAGTAAGAACACAGATGTGATTAGATAAGACTGAACAACGTGATGTCCTAGAACCAGTTGGGTCTGTGGGCTCAGTGCCAGCCTCTCCACCAGCACTCAGTGATAACACAACTCATCTGAAAGATGGGTTTTCTTGCCACCTTCCATTTCTGCCTTTTCCCTGAGCAAAATCAAGGTAGCCTTTTGTCTAGTTTCTAAAGCTCATCCTAGCCCAATCAAAGGGAAGAGTCTATGCCTTGTGCACAGGGAAAAGACCATTCGTTATGTCCAAGGCTCCCAGATTTAAGCCATCTGCAGGCCAGCTCTCCTTCCCAAGGACTTGCTTGTCAGGGGCAAGTAAACAAAACCTGTAGTTGTATTTAAAGGAAACGTGGAAGCTGGAAGTTGTAGTTAAGTGAAAAAGCAGCCCAGGGATGAGGTATTTCTGTAGCATGTGCAAGGCTCTGGATTTGATCCTTGGTACTAAAGAGAGAACATGGAGCACTCTTAAACTCTGAGAGATGAAGCAGCTCTAAGCCCTCAGCAAAACTGACACCAGTTGTCCACAGCCATTTTAAACCTTTTCTGTGAAAAACTACACTATGCCTGAAATGTAAACAATCCATCTATTCTCTCCTGTCAAGTATGTTATTAAATGAACAAAGAGCTACAGGCTCCTTCCTGCAGTTCCCAGGCCTCACTGAGCCAGATTCAACTGTAAGGCAAGAACTCCTGACCAAGAGGCAGCAGCTGCAGACTGCAGAGTGTGACCACAGGCCAGCCCTTCCCCTCCTCAGCTTAAGTCTTTTGCCCTGACGATGAGATGAGAGAAGGCCTCAGGCCTCATAGACATTTCTGGGGATTCAAATGACTAATTTACAAGAAGAGAAAGACAAATAGGTTTGCTTGGGAGAGTTTCCTCACTCCGTCCAGGAACAGCCCCATGGATATTCATTTGGGAAGAATGCTGGAATGAAACAGGAGAAAGGATAGAGACACTTGAGAATCTGTCTTGAAGGTCTGCAGGGTGGAGGGGGGGGGCATTAAGATTTGCTGGTAATGGGACACTTTTGTGCTTCCCCTGAGCAGGGGGTGCCTAATAAAAGATGAAAGACTTGGAAATGCAAAAATGTTTCCAGGTAAAATTTCAACAAAGGGTCAAAGTGCATTTGTTTTTTGGCTAGAACTGGCAGGTGTCTGGGCCTGTATTAGGTAGGCCTAAGTCCTGACTATAATGCCAGCAGAATGAAGAGAGCTCCCTTTCCCAGATTGCAGTCCACAGAGAGGCATGTGGGGGCAGGAGCAGGGCTTTCCCAAAAAGAGCTAAATGGAGCAAATGGTTGCATCACAGCAGACAAAAGAGCTGTATCTTAGGGTTAGAAGCTGTGGGCATCTAAGACATGGGACCGTAGCAGCCATCTCTGCCCTTAAAAGGCTTCACTCAATCAGCTAGGGAGACAGACGGCTCAGTTGGAAAAGTACTTGCCACACAAACAGGAATATCTCAGATCACCAGCACCCACATAACAAGCCAGGTATGGCAGCAGGTCTGCATCCCTAGCACTGGGAGGTGGGAAGGGGATCCCTGGGAATCAATGGCCAGTTCAGCTAGCTAGTTCATGTTGTCCTTTGTGAGTCTCTACAAATAGAACAAGTCACTAAAGTGGCTCCAGATCCTACATAATGTAAAGTCAGTTACTGTCTGGGCACCTGTCACACAGCTGAGTCCTCTGCTCAAAGGGGAAAGCTCTAAGGGATGGTTTCAGCAATAAGCAGAACATCTGAACATCAAAGCACTTCCAGCAGGGTCACCTCAGCACTCACAATGGGTTGGAGGCCTGGCTCTGCAGTAAAGGCTCTTGCCATCCAGCAACTACGACCCAAGTTAGATAATCTGGTGAACTCAGATGAAGGTAAAGTATAGAACAGGGAACTGACCTCACAAAGTTGTCCTCTGACCTCCACATGCACCATGCACACCACAGCACATGTGCACACACATACAATATATATTTTCAAAAGGTCAGACCAAGAGGCTCATGTCCTGCCGTGGGCTAAGAGAGCTGAAGTTAGTCTTCTGAACTGGTGTGCCCAAAGTCAAGATGGTTGCAGCTATGCCTCCATCTCCTTGGTGCCTGCAGCTCCCCCCTACACACACACACCACACCAGACAACTCCTGTAGACAGAGCTGACCTTAAAGAGATCCACCTGCCTCTGCCTCTGAAGTGCTGGGATTAAAAGCATGCACCACTACCACCTGGCTTTATTTCAGATTCTTTTTTTGTTTTTTTCAAGACAGGGTTTCTCTGTGGCTTTGGAGGCTGTCCTGGAACTAGCTCTTGTAGATCAGGCTGGTCTCGAACTCAAAGTATTTCAGATTCTTAAAGGAGTCTATGACTCATGGGCTTTAAGAGCCAGGAATAAATCTGGACAGAGCCAAACAGGGGAAACTGAACTGGGTTTAGGCATAACTCTGGGAACTTCCCCAAGCTCACTCATCTCACCATCTCCACTACAGCTAACTCAAGCACTTTGTGTTGACATGTTTTACAGATCAGACATTTAAGGCTCCAAAAGTGAGTTTAAGGCAGTGATTTTTCAACCTGTGGGTCTCACCTGCTTTTGGGAAGGGACAGAACGAGCTTTTCACAGTGGTAACCTAAGACCACTGAAAAACAAATATTTACACTACAATTCATAACAGCAGCAAAATCAGCTTTGTATTAGTGATGAAAATAACCTTATGGTTGAGTCACCACAATATGAAGAATTGTATTAAAGGATCACAGAATTAGGAAGGTTGAGAGCCACTGGTTTAAGGGCATGGGTATAAGTCTATCAGACACAGCCATTTCTCATATCCTGCCTCACAGTCCATGCAACTTACAGAATTTCTGTTGTTGGAAGTCATTTGTTCTCTTCTGAGGACTTTTGGGCACTAGGCAGCAATCATCAAGCAAAAAAGTCCGAGTCAGACACTGCACTGTGAGTTGCTGCAGTAACAGGGCGAGAGGCTCAGGACTGCCAAGCATAGCCCCCCTATCATCTCCAGGGGAAGAGAAAGAGGGGCATCAAAAGACTCTTAGAGCAGGCAGCATACCTTTTCCAAAAAGGGATGAGCCTTTTTAGACTTTGTGGTCCACATACAACTAAAAGCCACTGTTGGATTGGCCCCATGACACAGTCAAGCATGGTTCCCGGACTGACACCTGTTGTAGCAGGAAAGAGACTGCATCATCTCTTTCACAGCTGAAACCCCTCAGGCTAAGGCCTTCCTTGGGGAGCAAAGCAGCAGAGCATAGTTTTAAGAGCACACACTGGTACCAGGCTCTACCAACTCACTGTCATGTGATTCTAGGCAAAGTACTTAAACTGTGATTCCTCATCTGCAAAGAGATAATGCTTACTTCAAAGGGTGCTGTGAGTTAAAAGTTCCTTTATGTGTGTAGGAAGAACACCTGACATCCTAATTACAGGGTCATTACTAGGCTGTAGTTGTAATGGGAGCGAGGGTCAAGTGCTGGCCTTCCAGAGCCCATGCCACTCACACCTGCCCCAAAACCCATTCAGGACTTGTGCTGGGAAAGGGATCATCATGACTTGAATATTACCAATCATACTAAGGATTCTGCTTGTAAAACAAAACAAAACAAAGTTGGGCCAGGTATGAAGTTGAACACCACGACTTAGGAGGCAGAGGCAGGTGGATTTCTTACGCCAGCCAGGTACACATAGTGAGACCTGGTCTCAAATAAGCAAACAAAGTCACAACAGGAAAGCCCGTAAGTAGTTTATTGTGTCTTCAAGATACCACAATGTAGACTCCTCTCCCAGAGAAGGGTCTTTCAAAGGCAGGAAACTGTCATCCAGATGTGTGCTGCTCACTTGTCGTTTGCGTACTTGGCTGGATTCTTCCTTTTGGACCGCTCAAACTCCTGGTTCCCCCACGTGTAGATCAGATAAAGCAACACAAATGCTGTAATAAGAGAGTAAGCTGTGAGCACATGGATCAAGTACTCCTTCCTCAGCTTCCCCCCACCCCCGCTTTTTAAAATACGGTCTATGTAAACCAGAAAGGCCTTAAAGCAGAAATCCACCAGCCTGTCATGTACCATGTCTGCTCAGTCCTTTTTGTTTTGTTTTGTTTGTTTTATCCAGACAGGGTTTCTCTGTAGCTTTTGGAGCCTGTCCGGGAACTCACTCTGTAGACCAGGTTGTCCTCAAACTCACAGAGATCCACCTGCCTCTGCCTCCTGAGTGCTGGGATTGAAGGTGTGCACCACACCACCCAGTTCAGTCCTCATTTTTTGACTTTCAACCATTTTGCCTGCCCTTCTACTGTTGATAGCTTTTATCTTTTATTTGGTTTTGGAGACAGGGTTTCTCTGTGTACCCATGGTTGACCTTGAACTCAGGGATCCCGCCTGTCTCTGCCTCCCAAGTGCAGGGCTTACAGGTGTCTTTGGTTTTTCAAGACAAGGTCTCAGTATTTAGCTGACTGTCCTCAAACTAATTATGTAGACTAGGCTGGCCTCCAATTCACAGAGATCTGCCTGCCTCTGCCTCCTGAATGCTGGAATTAAAGGCATGAATGCTCCGCCTTCACTTTTCATATTTTATGAACCTTTCATCTGTATGTATGTTTGTGTACCATATGCATGCCCTGTGACTGAGGTAGTAACAGTGTCAGATCCCTTAGAACTGGAGTCACAGGTGGTTTTGAATCACCTTATGAGAGCTGGGAACAGAACTAGATCCTCTGAAAGAGCAGCAAGTGCTTTTAACGGCTGAGCCATATCCAGCCCTATATTTGTGTTTTGAGACAGGCTCTTAATATATGGCCCTCGGCCTGAACTCCCTATGTAGAGACCAGGCTGGCCTCAAACTATGTAGATCCACCTTCCTCTGTCTCGGGAGCCCTGGGATTAAATGCAGGCACCATCACGACGAGAAATTACCTTTAATAAGAGGCTAAAAAATGGTTAAATTACACATCCATTTTATAAGCAACCAAAACAGACGTCAACCCAGAAGATTTGGCCTTGACCTTCCTAGTTTCTCTCCTCCTTAACACTAAATGAAAAATTTCATGAGATAACTGAAGATGAAACTCACCTAACATAAACTTCGCCATATTAAAAGTACACTCAACTTGCTGTGCTGGCACAAGCCTATAATCCCAGCCAGGGGTCCCGAGGACAAGACAGTAAAGCCACAAGCGTCAGGCCAGCCTGGGTTCAACAGCAAGATCCGGCCTCGGCCTCGCCACTAGATCCAAGTGTACCTTCCACGGGTTCTTGGCATATTCACAACGCCATGAAACCGTCAGCACAACCGGCGCATATCTAACATAAGACATTGCATCAGCATTTCATCACTGATAGTGGACAGCGATGACCTCAGAGGGAGACGCTGGAGTCACCCAAGTGACCTTAGGCCAGTCATTTCGATATGGTCAGAACTCCACGTCTGCAGAGGATGTTGGAAGGAAAAGTGCGCATCCCTCCCCGGCCCGCCCCGCACTCACGCGGCGCCACGCGCAGGATGCGCTCGCGAGTGCGGCGCAGCACGTTGGGGATGCCTTTGCTGAAGAAGTGCGGGAAGGCGCGCTGCTCGAAGGGTGACAAGCTGTAGGAGATCACGTGCCGCATCCGCGTCAGATTCCCAAACTCGCGGCCCATGGTGGCGGTGGCAGTGGCGGCCCTGAGGACGGAGGACACAAGCGTGGCTTAGGCCCACAAGGAACCCCCACTAACCCGCACCGGCCGTCCACACCAGGTCACCTTTACCTCCACCGCGCTGAACCCGGCTTCAACGTCACTTCCGGGAGGAGCGGAAGCTGATCCTGGAGATCGTGAAGTCATTTCCGGGGAACTATCATTTTTTTTTTTTTTTTTCCTTCTGTCTCCAGGGGGAGGCGCGGTTAACAGCTGAGCTGAGTGGGCGTGGTCTTCCGGGTGAGAGGGAGTGGCCCGCGCCTAGAGGGCAGGGGCGGAGCTTATAGGTGCAGAACCGGCCCTTCAAGAAGCACACGGGTAGGGCTTAACGGGGCCTCTGTGCCACACCGGAGCGTAGAAGGCTTGCGGGCGGGGCTTATGTTGGTACGTGGGCGGGGCTTGGAGAGGAATGGCGGCTAGGTAGGTGCGTGGCCGGGGTTTTTGCGTGCAATGGGCGGGGCTTAGGTGGATACATCGGTGAGACTCGGGTCTAGAGAGGAGCGGGGCGGGGCCTATAAGTGCATAGGGCGTGGTTATGAGAATGGGCGGGGCTTAGGAGCATGTGGGCGTTCCAAGACATGGTCCTTTCTGCTCTGTGCCCGGGCTTTTTCGGGATACCAGAGCTGGAAGCTGCCCAAAGATTAAAAAAACAGGGACTTTGTCCTCCTGGCTGTTCTTTAGCGAAGGACTGCCAGGTGTATCAGACCCTTACTGACTGCAGTACAAAATTAGGGACATGGGGCAGCCTATAGACTTGTCGAAGATGTGACACAAACGTTTCTCACAGTTCAGTCACAAGTCATCAGCTCTCCGTCTGGCAGTTGTCAGACCGTGGTCGTGGGAGCCATGGAGGGGGCGCTCGCTTCAGGCCGGGTGTGCCATGGAGCCCAGTCTCTTTCCACTCTCTAGGGAGTTGCTGTGTTTTCCTTCAAATGCATTCTCCTAATATTGTCCTGTGGGACTCACGGACCTTTGTGTTCCTCCCAAATGTAAATGGCCGTATATAATCCGGTGATCAAACAGGCTGCTTGGCAGACAGTGAGTTTCAGTTTTGCAAGGGTTTGGCTTCATTAATCTGGTGCTGCACAAACTGATTTTGTGTCTTGTGTTATGAATGTGGGTTGACTCTCCCAGAAGATAGTCACCTGCCAAAGGGCACCAGTAGCCCCTCCTTTTGTGGCGCACCTGCCCCTGGTTTTCCTAAAACATTATCTAGCCTGGTCTCATCTCCAAGGCTGAAAACACAAATACTTTAGTCAAGGACTAAAATACTGTTGTGAATTCTACCAGCTGGGTGGCTGGTTAAATATATATATATATATTATATATATATATATATATATATATATATATATATACATATCTTTCATTTCATAGCACTTGCTTATATCTCAAAACCTTTCTACCAGAGAATTGTAGACCAAAACAAGGACACCAGGATATTGTACTTTTCATTACATTTTAAAATATATATTTTGCCCCTCTGATGTGGCTGAGCTTAGGCATATAGTTGGGAGATTCTGCAGGATACGAGGCCGGGAGCATCTGAGTAAGGAACTCTTCAAGTCTTAGAGGGAAAAAAAAGGCCTCCAATAAAACTACATTGCAAAAAAATGGGAAAGAAACAGAAAGGAAAGATCCTGAAGAATTTATGGTAGAAAAAGTCCTAGACCGACGTGTGGTGAATGGGAAAGTGGATTATTTTCTCAAGTGGAAGGGGTTCACAGATGCTGATAATAATTAGGAACCAGAAGAAAATCTAGATTGTCTAGAATTAATTGAAGCATTTCTTAGTTCTCATATAGCTGGTAAGGAAAAAGATGGTACAAAAAGGAAATCTTTACCTGACAGTGAATCTGCTGATAGCAAACTGAAGAAAAGATGCTGCTGACAAACAAGGGGTTTTGCCAAAGGTCTTGATCCTAAACAAATAATCGATGCCACAGACAGTAGTGGAGAATTAATGTTTCTGATGAAATGGAAGGCCTCAGATGAGGCATACTTGATGATGTGTCCTCAGATTGTCATCGCCTTTTATGAGGAGAGATTGATGTGTCATTCTTGAAGATAAAGTGCAATATTTGTTTGCATATATATGTATATATATATATGCATGCACATGTATATATATAATCTGGATCTTGGGTTTTGAATTACTAGTGTGGGAAGAATAGTGTTCTAGTGGAATTTGAGTTTGATATGCTGGTTTTGACAGTGTTGACAGTAGTTGGGATAGTTTTGGTTTTTGTTCTGCATCAAAAGGCACTGATTCCTTTGAGTAAATAAAGCTTTCTTAGTTGCTTCCTTTAAAAAATATGTGTTCTGTATACAAAGGGCAAGGGCATATGTGGGTATAGGTCAGAGGACAACTTGTAGGTGTCTCTTCTCCTACCATGTGGACCTTAGGGACTCAATTCAGGTCTTTAGGACTGTGTTTTGGTCATTAGGCTTGGTGGCAGGTGCTTTTACTTTCAGAGCTATCTTCCCCATCCAGATAGATATTGTGGGTGTGGGGGGTTTATGATTTGTTTATTTTCATTTTATAATGGGGTGTTTCACATTCCTAAGGATGCCAGAGAAAGGTGTTGGATGCCCTGGAAGTGGACTTACAAATGGTCATGAGCCACATAGTTTGTTCTGGGAAGAGCAACCACTCTGAGCCATCTCTCCAGTCCTAGGATATGGTATTTTTTAATTTGTCAAGATTAAAGGTGATGTCCTCTTTTTAAATTAATTATTTCTTCTTAATATTGTATGTGCATTGTGTTTTGCCTGCTTGTATGTCTGTGTGAAAGTATCAGATCTTGGCGTTACAGACAGTTGTGAGCTGCCACGTGAGTGCTGGGATTTGAATGTAGGTCCTCTGGAAGAACAGTCAGTGCTCTTTAACCACTGTGCCATCTCTCCAGCCCCATGATGTCCTCTTTTTATTTTTTTTTATTTTTTTGGTTTTTCAAGACAGGCTTTCTCTGTGTAGCTTTGGAGCCTATCCTGGCACTCGCTCTGGAGACCAGGCTGGCCTCGAACTCAGAGAGATCCGCCTGCCTCTGCCTCCCGAGTGCTGGGATTAAAGTCGTGCGCCACCAACGCCTGACGATGTCCTCTTTTTATTTTGAGACAGGGTCTCCATATTATATAGCCCTGGCTGTCCTAGAACTCACTCTGTCGACCAGACTGGCCTTGAACTAACAGAGATCCACCTGCCTCTGCCTCTTGGGATTAAAGGTGTGCGCACACATGTAAACCCATATCCTCTTTTAAAGCACACTATAAGTAGCTGTTGTGTCAACTTTCCACCCTCCCACACTAGGCCACCTGGACAGACAGAAAACCTAACACCATTCTGGAATTTCCGTACCCATTGTGACTTCCTGTGTCTCCAGTGCACTATGCAGTTAAGTAATCAGTTAGTACTAAGGAAGTGGGAGCCGTGGAGACAGTGAACCAAGAGAAAAAACAAAGCTAATTTTTCTGCAGTTACATCTCCAGCACTACGATATTTTGTTCTCTAATTCTTTGGGTTTCTCTTGGGTTTTTAGCTATATAAATAGTCCCGTGAGGATAATGATATTTGGTGGGCTTGAAGTAAATGTCAGGGAAATGGGAAAAGCTAAATAAGTAGATAAATCTGTGTCTAATGAGAACAAATGGTATAAAAGCATGCTACAGCTGATTGCTGTAGAGCTGATAAAAATGACTTACAGCTAGGTATCATTGAGGTCTGATTACAGAAGTGAAGCTGGGCTGACACACCTAGATTTCATTTAAGGACCACACCAGGGCCTTCTCAGTCCTAAGAAAGAAGACTGGCATGGGGAGATGCGTTCCCTCTTAGTTCTCCCAAGCCATGGCACTTCCCAGCAAAGTCCTGTTTGGATTTTGCTGCTTTGCCTGGCTATGTTTTCTCACTAGCCTCAGCTCTCAGGCTTCTAGGGGAGAAGCCCAGACCAGAGCCAGTGCAGCTTTGGAGTCTGAGGCAGATCCTTGGTCCTTGCTGCTGCCTGTAGAAGAGACCGACAGGTCAGGCCTCTTGCCTCCCCTCTTTAAGGTCCTGTCTGATAGGCGTGGTGAGGCCCCTAAGCTGCAGCCCGACTCCAGAGCACTCTACTACATGAAAAAACTCTATAAGACGTATGCTACCAAGGAAGGGGTTCCTAAACCCAGCAGAAGTCACCTCTACAACACTGTTCGGCTCTTCAGCCCCTATGTCAAGCAAGAGCCAGCTCCTGGCAACCAGGTGACAGGTGGGTAAGAGCAGATTGTTGAATTGGGTGGAGAGAGGAGACAGGAGCTTCGATGTTTCTGTTATTAAAGAAAGCCAGGCTTTGATTTGGGTTGGTTTGTTGGTTTTGAGGCAAGATTTTACCCTGTCACCCAGGCTATACTCAAACTCTGCATCCTCCTGCCCCAGTCTCTTGAGTACTGAGATCACACAGGTTTACAGTATCGTGACAATTTTATTTTGCATGATTCTCAGTATCCAACTAAAACAAATTTAGCACTTAACTTCCCACCGCCCCCCTCCCAGAAGAAAGAGTTTCTCTATGTAACAGCCCTAGCTGTCTTGAACCACACTGTCCTCAAACTCACAGAGAACCATTTGCCTCTGCCTCCCAAGTACTGGGACTAAAGGCATATACCACCACCACCACCTAGCTTTAATTTTTTTAAGTTCTTGATTTCTTTTGTTTTTCTAGGACAGCTTCGGAGCTATCCTAGAACTCACTCTGTAGACCAGGCTGGCCTTGAACTTCGAGATCCACCTGCCTCTGCCTCCCAAGTGCTGTGATTAAAGGCATGCGCCACCACTGCCCAGCCTTGAATTCTTTCTCGGTGTGGTGGTGCTAAGGATCAAAAGGATTGGAGGACTCAAATATGCTAGCTAAGCCCTCTGCTATAACATCCCTGGCCAGTAGCATTGATTACAGTTTTTGGTGTTGGTGTTGGTGTTGGTGGCCTAAATCATCACTAGTTAAAAAACTAGCATGGTTGGATGGTGGTAGCATACTTTTAATCCAGGCACTCAGGAGGCAGAGGCAGGCATACTAAGTTAGAGGCCAACATGGTCTACAGAGCAAATTCCAGGATAGCCAAGG
Source organism: Cricetulus griseus (assembly GCF_003668045.3). NCBI lineage: Eukaryota > Metazoa > Chordata > Mammalia > Rodentia > Cricetidae > Cricetulus > Cricetulus griseus. Next base: position 67,592,381 of record NC_048600.1, read on the forward strand.
CTACAGAGAAACCCTGTTTTGAAAAACAGAAAAAAGAAACTAGTATGATAGATTTTTGTTATTTGAACTTCCTTCCTTCCTTCCCTCCTGCCTTTCTTTCCTTCTTTCTTTTTTTGAGCCTGGCCTCAAATTTACAATGATCCTCCTGCCTCAGTCACTTTAGGCCTGGGATTACAGGCGTATAACACCATACTAGCTCAGTATATTAAGGCTGAAAGAGAATAATGTCTTGAAAGGCCATTGACCTAGCAATGTGCCTAAAACCTCCCTTTGAGCCAGTGGTGGGTTTGATAAATGGGCCATTTCCCTCTTGTTTGTTTTTCTGTAAGAGGAAAGTTTCAGTCTCCATCTGGCACAATATACATCCTTTCTAAAAAATGTATGGTTGGCTGGGTGGTGGTGACACACACCTTTGATCCCAACACTCACGAGGCAGAGGCAGGCAAATCTCTGAGTTCCAGGCCAGCCTGGTCTACAAAGCTACATAGAGAAACCCTGTCTCTGGAAACAAAACAAAACAAAACACAGTATGGCTGAGATACAGTACTGTTTATGTTGAGTATGCCAGATGCCTGGAGTTTGACCTCCAGTATCAACAAAAGTCAAGTAGGGCATGGTGACACATGACTTTAATTCCAGCTCTCAGGAGATGAGGCAGGCTGATCTGAGTTCAGGGCAGGGCCAGCTGGGTCCTCAAGTTTATTGGCAATCCTCCTCATTCACTAAGCTCTGAGCTCTACTCACTGCTCTACATTCTCGTATAGCCTGGGCTAGCCTCAAACTCAATCTGTAGCCAAAGGAGCTATTGCGTTCCTGGTACTCTTGGCTCTACCTTCCAATGATGTATGGGTGCCTTTTGAAAGGTCTCATGTAACCAACCCAGGTTGACTTCAAACTTGATATATATCCTTACCTCCCAAGTACTGGGATACATACAGGCTTGGGCTACAAGGTCTCTCTCTCTCTCTCTCTCTCTCTCTCTCTCTCTCTCTCTCTCTCTCGTGTGTGTGTGTGTGTGTGTGTGTGTGTGTGTGTGTGTGTGTGTGTGTGTGTGTGTTTGAGGCAGTCTCAGTACATATCCCAGGCCAGTGGCAATCCTCCAGAGTGATGGTGTCACAAAGCCACATCTCCCCACCCAACTCAAGGCATGACCCCAGGTCCTTGTGCATGCCAGGCAAGTGCTCTGCCACTGAATTACATTCCTTGACCCTCTGCCTTTTCCTTGTTAGCCCCTCTTTCCTTTGTTTTTTAAGCTTAAGGATGCAGAGGAGGAGAGGGAAGGGAGACTGCTTATGGCCAAGTACTAATTCCTCCATCTCACTTGCTGCTCTCCTCTGGTTTATTGGCAAGCACTACTTACTAGCCTCTCTTCTCAGGACCCCTGCCGATGGTGGACTTGCTGTTTAACCTGGATCGGGTGACTGCCATGGAACACTTACTCAAGTCAGTCTTGCTATACACTCTGAACAACTCAGCTGCTTCTTCCTCCACTGTGACCTGTGTGTGGGACCTGGTAGTAAAAGAGCCCACCATGCCTTCTGGCAAGGCTCCCCCTAGAGTGCCATACTCATTTACCTTGAAGAAACACAAATGGATTGAGATGGATGTGACCTCCCTCCTTCAGCCCCTGGTGGCCTCCAGTGAGAGAAGCATTCACATGTCTGTCAATTTTACATGCACAAAAGACCAGGCCCCAGAGGACGGTGTGTTTAACATGCCTCTGTCAGTGCCCCCCTCACTCATCTTATATCTCAATGACACCAGTGCTCAGGCCTATCATTCATGGCACTCTCTTCACTCCACCTGGAGGCCTTCACAGCATCCTGGCCAGGACAGTGTGGCTGCCCATCCTGTGAAAGAAGAGGCTATGGAGGTCGAAAGATCTGCCCGGCACCGACGAGGACAGAAAGCCGTCAGTTTAGAAGCCAAAAAGCCACATCTTACAGCATCCTTCAATCTCAGTGAATATTTCAAACAGTTTCTTTTTCCCCAAAATGAGTGTGAACTCCATGACTTCAGACTGAGTTTTAGTCAGCTCAAATGGGATAACTGGATTGTGGCCCCACACAGATACAACCCTAGGTACTGTAAAGGGGACTGTCCCAGGGCAGTCAGGCATCGGTATGGCTCTCCTGTGCACACCATGGTCCAGAATATCATCTATGAGAAGCTGGATCCCTCGGTGCCAAGGCCTTCATGTGTGCCTGGCAAATACAGCCCCTTGAGCGTGTTGACCATCGAACCTGATGGCTCCATTGCTTATAAAGAGTACGAAGATATGATAGCTACTAGGTGTACCTGTCGTTAGCATGGGCCCTCTACAACCACGCTTGGAACCGGTCTGACAGAACAACCCAGTAGGCTTTAGCATGCCTGGGCAGACAGCTTCATGTGACCAGTCGCTCCGTGTCACTCAGTGCACATTGTGTGAGGGGGAGTGTGTGTGTGGATGAGCATGTTGTGTGTAGCATCTCTGGTGGTAAAGGACATACACTGGTGGTTGCCACAACCAAGTGAAATGTTTGGAGGTCTTTTTCTTCTCTTCTGATCAGCCTAAGCTTGAGTGGAAATGTAGCTGTGGACACTTCAGAGTGCTGGTGGTTTTATGTAACAGATAAATAAATAAATTCCTGTTGGTGGCATAGATTGTGTGTGTTCTACTAAACAGTGTTTCTCTATGAACTCACTCTGCCTCCAGAGTGCTGAGATTAACGGCAGGTGACAGCACCTCTGGCTAGAAAGATCACTTTCATATGATGGTTGGAGGACGACAGGAGGCATTTCTCATAGCCACCCTTGGCTTGACTTCAGCTCTTTTTCGGAGGGGGGTGAACTTCATCGCTGAATCCTTATGAAGACCGAGTCAATGAGACTGTAGGTGGGATGGATGTGCAGTGTCCACTGAGTGTGACTTGGATGAGCATTATCTTAATTCTGTTCATGACCGGCTTATGGCAATCAGTTGAGACACAAAGAATATATTGTGTCCCATTCATTTAAGGAAAATTGGCTTTCTGGTTTTGCCATGAAACCCTATATTAACATTATTATTATTATTTTTTGAGATAGGTTCTCACGATGTAGTCCTGATTGTCCTGGAATTCACTGTGTAGACCAGGCTGGTCTTGAACTCGGAATCGGCCTCCTCAGTGCTGGGATCACAGGAGTGCACCACCATGCCTGGCTTCAGTGTTTTTGCCTCCATGTGCATCTGTGTGAAATTGTCAGATCCCCTGGAACTGGAGTTGTAGACAGTTATGAGATGCCATGTGAGTGCCAGGAATTGAGCCAGGTCCTTTGGAAGTACAGCTAGTGTTCTTAACCACTGAGCAATCTCGCCAGCCCCAATGTTCAATTAAGAAATACTTTTGTTTTTTCATAATTTTATATATAGGTATAATGTACCTTGTATTGTATGCTGTAAGATTTGGTTTTACTTTGGTTAGGGTATTTTTTTGGTTGTATGAGATAGGGTCTCAAACTCACTGTGTAGCCCTAGGTTACCTTAAACTCCTGTTCATTCTGTCTCTGTCTCTCAGGTTTCAAGGTCACAGGCATGTGCCTTAAAGATTTTTTAGTGTATTTACTGTGTATGTAGGATGCATGTGTGTGTGTGGTATAGTGCACATGAAGAGATCAGAGGATAATTTCTCTTCCACCTTCATGTGGGTTCTGGAACTTGAACTCCCGTCTTCAGTCTTGCACAAGGCCTTTCTTTATCTTCTGAACCTCTCACCAGCTCTAAGTTGAAGATTCTAAAAGTATTTTCATCTGCATATTTTAAAAACTTCTAGCCTGATAGAAGAAAGCCAAGGAAGTTTCAAATTATTGCTTTTCTTGTTTATTTTGTCTTGATGGTTTGCTTTTTGCCAATTTCCCTCAATTCATGCCTAGACTTCTTCCAGAAGGGCTCAGCCCTGCTTCTATGGAGTGAGACCAACAGTAATTGTTCTACTCCTACTGTTTTTATTTGGACCCTGGGTTTTCATTATGAAAGTGACCTAGACGTACTGATTTCTAAACATTTTTTAGATTATTTATGTATCTGAGTGCTTTGCCTGTGTATTTGTGTGTGTGTGTGTGTTTGTGTGTGTGTGTGTGTGTTTGTGTGTGTGTGTGTGTGTGTGTGTGTGTGTGTGTGTGTGTGTGTGTGTGTGTGTGTGTGTGTGTGTGTGTTGTGTGTGTGTGTGTGTGTGTGTGTGTGTGTGTGTGTGTGTGTGTGTGTGTGTGTGTGTGTGTGTGTGTTTGTGTGTGTGTGTGTTTGTGTGTGTGTATGTTTGTGTGTGTGTGTGTGTGTGTGTGTGTGTGTGTGTGTGTGTGTTTGTACATGCACCACACACCTGCCTGGTGCATGCAGAGTTCAGAAGGTGTTGAATCTCCTGGATCTGGATTACTTGGTTATGAGCCACCATGTGGAAGCTGGAAGCCTCTGCAGGAACATCAAGAATGATGGAGCCATCTATCTCTCCAGCCCCAAGTACTTAATTTTCTTCTTAGCTATTTTTATTTTATGTGTGTGGGTGTTTTGTCAGAATTTATGTCTGTGCACCATATACATACCTGGTGCCCACACTGAGCAATTGACCCCCTCAAATTGGAGTTACAGACAATTGTGATCCACCACGTGGGTGCTGGGACTCTAACCCAAGCCCTTTGGAAAAGCAGCCAGTGGCCATAGCCTCTGAGCCATTGTTCAGCCCAGTTTTTGTTACTGGGAATACTAATACAAGCCAAGTCTGTTTCATTTCTCTTGGATATAACCCTAGGAGAATTGCCAGCTTATGTATTCTGTCTCCTTTTGTTTTTGAGAAAACAGGGTCTCATTATGTAGCCCTGACTGGCCTTAAACTCTGCCTCCCCAGTACAGGGATTAAAGCTGTGTGCCACCATACCTCAAGTAAACCACACCAGCCTCAACTTAGGATTTTCCTTCTTCAGCTTCCCAATGCTAGGAACATAAGTGTAAGCCACCATGCAGCTATAAAATGTCTCTTTAAGGGGCAGGATAGATGGCTCAGCAGTGAAGAGTACTGACTGCTCTTCCAGAGGTGCCAAGTTCAATTCCCAGCAGCCACATGGTAGCTCACAACCATGTATAATGGGATCTGACGCCCTCTTTGAGCATAAAGTCATACATGCAGATAGGGCACATACATAAATAAATCTTTTTGGGGCAGTGGTGGCATGCACTTTTAATCCCAGAACTCAGGAGGCAGAGGTAGGAGGATCTCTGTGAGTTCCAGGTCAGCCTGGTTTACAGAGCGAGTTCCAGGACAGCCTCCAAAACTATCTAGAGAAACCCTGTCTTGAAAACCCATTTGAGAAAAAAAAAAAAAAAAAAAAAGAAAACCCATTTGAGGTGTATGCTACCATGCATCTGGACAGTGTCTCTTTAGCCACTTGGGGATGTGCAGGACTATTTTCCCAAGCACCACAGCAGTGTAGGAAGGCCTTGCTGTCCCTGCATCTCCTCTTACACTGGCTATTGTTGTTGTTGTTGTTGTTGTTATTCCAACCAGAGTCACGTGAAACAGTATCTCAGTGTGGTTTGGGTTAGCATCCTCCTAAAGACAATGTTGGAGTGTCTCTGTGTGTCATTATTAGCGGATATCTTCTCTGGGGTTGGAGACACTGCTGAGCAGCAGAGAGCTCATATTGCTCTTCCAGAAGACCTGGGTTCAATTCCCAGCACCCACGTGTGTTTGTTCAGTCACCTGTACATCCAGGGGATCCAACAGACACCTGTGATTAAATGAAAATCTTAAAAAGAAATGTCAGGCCAGGCGTTGGTGGCACACACCTTTAATCTCTGCACCCGGGAGGCAGAGGCAGGCAGATCTCTGTGAGTTTGAGGCTAGCCTGGTCTACAGAGCGAGTTCCAGGACAGCCTCCAAAACAGAGAAACCCTGTCACAAAAAAACAAACAACCCCCCCAAAAAAAAACCAAAACAAAAGAATGTCAGGTTTGTTTCAGGTCATTTACTTCTTTTTAATTGGATCATTTGTGTTTCTTTTATGCCCAAAGTACAGGTTCCAAAAGTTTCCTCATTATATGGGTTGTCTTTTCACTTAAATTTAAAAGGTAAAAAAAATTTTTTTTCATTCTTGGTAGCCAGAGAGCAGAGAGGCCAGAAGAGGGTGCTGGATTCCCTGGAGCTATAGTTCCCACCACGTGAGTGCTGGGAACTGAACTCAGGTCCTCTGAAAGAGCAACCAATACGCTTATCTGCTGAATCATCTCTCCAGCCCTATCTTTTCACTTTTTGTTTGTTTTGTTCTTTTGGAGACAGGATCTTTTTACAGGGCCCTGGCTGTCCTGGAACTCACTTTGTAGACCAGGCTAGCCTTGAAATCAGAGATCTACCTGCCTCTGCCTCCTGAGTGCTGGGATTAAAGGCATATACCACCGATGTGTGGCTATATTTTTTAAAGTCCTTTTTATGTGACACACATCTTTAACCCAGCTCTCAGATGGCAGATCTCTGTGAGTCTAAGGCCATCTTGGTCTGCACAGTGAGTTTCGGGCCAGCCAGAGACACATATTGAGACCCTATTTCCAAAAAATGCATTTCCTTATTGTGTGTAGGTACATGTGTGTGGACAGGCATGTGCTACAGTGTGTGTGGAGGTCAGAGGGTACTTTCAGGAACTGATTCTTCCCTTCTACCTTGTGGGTTCCAGGATTCAAACCAGGAGTTGTCAGATTTGGTGATGAGTGCCTTTACCTGCCAAGCCACCTCACCAGCCCTCTTCTCACTTTTTTTTTTTTATGATAAAATACATATGACCTAATTCTCCACATTATCCGTGTTTAAGTGTGTGGGTCAGTGGCATTAGCTGGCATTCACGATGTTGCCCAGGCAGCAGCACCACCATTTCCAGAAACTTTCCTTCAAACCAAACAAACATCACTCATGAAGTGCTAGCCTGCCCTGGTAAGTCCCAATCTATGCTGTCTATGAATTAGCCTCGTCCAGAATCTCCTGCACATGTTCTCATTCAAGACTCATTCTTAGGTGTCTGTCTTATTTTACTTAGTGTAATATTTTCAATGTGTTATGTATCAACTCTTTTAGGCAGAAAGGGGAGTTGAGATAGGGTCTCATGTAGCCCAGGCTGGCCTCCAACTAACAATCTTCTTGCCTCAACCCAGTTCAAATTTACCCTAGGCTGCCCAGTGAATTTGAGGACAACCTGGCCTACATGAGACCCAATCTCAAAACACCAAAATTAGAATTCATTTGTAAATGCAGTTTTGCTCATATCATAAGTCAGTGTGACTCTTTGGGGCTGTTAACAGCTCCTAATTTTATAAACTTCTAAGTTTCTCACACATTGGAGGCATGCACACTTCCCTCCCTCCCTCTATGCTAACCCTGCTTTAGTTACTCTTTTAAAAGCCACAACTTTAGAAAACGGATGAGAACGGACACTGCAGATTTAAATCTGAAATCCAAGGAGGAAGCTTCTACTGCCTTAAATAGATGCCTTGGGCTTTGGTATTTAGTCCAGATGAGATAAACGGTCACCTCACTGTGCTGAGGGCCTCGGAAGGCAGAGGGACAATGCTCAGGTATGGAGCCGCTGTTACCTCCAGTTTCCTGCTCTTATCTGTGTGTGAATGCTTTGTGTCAGCTGGAAGGGCAGTGGCTACTCTACTCGGTTTAGGGCTCATTGCAGACAGCCTGTGGGGAGAGCAAAGCTGCTCTTTGTGGGGAAAAGGGGAAAGTGTTCAGTTACACAGAGAAGGGGAACCGGCTTGGCAAAGAGACGTAGTTTCTCTAAACATTTCTATAAACATCTTCCATTTTAACTTTGTAGCAAGTCATATATGAAATGACAAAGGAAATTAAAATATTTTTATTTATTTGGGTTTTTTTTGAGACAGGGATTCATGTAGTCCAGACTTAGCCAAGAAGTCCCTCTATAGCCAAAGATGGCCTTTAACCCTCATGCCTCCACCTCCCAAGTGCTAGGATTACAGACCTGTAATCCTCACATTGGACTGGATATTAAATATTGTTACCAGTAATGGTGTTGTAGACAGAGGCAAGCAAATCTGAGTTTGAGGCCAGCCTGGTCCACAGAGTGAGTTCCAGGACAGCCAGGGCTGTTACACAGAGAAGCCCTGTCTTACAAAAAACCAAACCAAAACAACAACAAAAAGGTGAGGCACAGTGGCATAGTAAGAGATGAGTAATAATTTATAGTAAAATAGAATCCAGGTTTATTTGTTTGTTGTGCTTTTCAAGACAGGGTTTCTCTGTATGTAACAGTCCTGACTGTCCTGGAACTCACTTTGTAGACTAGGCAAACTCACAGGCACCTGTCTCTGTCTCTGCCTCTGCCTCTTGAGTGCTGGGATTAAAGGTGTGCGACGACACCACCGGACAAGAACCCAGGTTCTATTCCCAGCATCCACATGGCATCTCAAACCATCTGTAACTCCAGTTCCAGGGGATCCAGTGCCCTCTTCTGGACATGTGGTACATGGACATACATGCAGGCAAAACACCCATACACATAAAATAGAAATAAATCTCAAAAGAATGTTTAGAAATAGAATTATAACTATTCTGTACTAGCAATGTGAATCATTCTGTCTCAGGTGCCAGCTCAGTTAACTGTTGTTGTCCCAATGTTCTTTCCCTTGCCGAACACTTACTTAGTCACAGTTCTAAAGAGCAAGAGAGGCAGGGAATACAGTCAGATCTAAGAAGCTACCGGGTGTCTCCTTTAAGAGAAGAATCACATGTTAAGGTTGCTAAGAACCATGGTAAAAATTATTCCATATACAAAATTGCAAAGGAAAAAATCATACTAATTTTCTGCTTGGGGATTTTGTGTGTGCAGGTGTGGAGGCCAGAGGTCAGTGCTGGGTATCTTCCACCCTTCTCTGTCTTCAGAGACAAGGTCTTCCACTGGACCTGGAGCTTCTGATTAAGCTGCACTGGCTGTCCAGGAGCTCCAGGGACCCACCTGTTTCTGCCCTGCTCCAGCTTTGGGATTGCAGGTGTGGGCCACCAGGCCTAGCTCTTCACACAGATGCTGGGGGTGGAACTTAGGTCCTCAGACTTACACAACAAGTACTTTACTGTCTGAGCCATCCTGGTTTGTTTCTTTTTGTTGTTGTTTTGTTTTTGTTTTTCAAGACAGTTTATCTGTGTAGCCCTAGATGTCCTGGAACACAATGTATACACCAGGCTGGCTTCAAAATTAGAGATTTGCCTGCCTCTGCCTCCTGAGTGCTAGGGATAAAGGTGTGGGCCATCACTACCTGGTTTCTGTGCGTGCGTGCGTGCGTGCGTGCGTGCGTGCGTGCGTGCGTGCGATCAGTCTAAAGTTCAGGCTGTCCTGGGACTCACTATGTAGCTTAGGCTGGCCTCTAACCATGGTCTCTGGCCCCATCCCCTGCAGTGCTGGGATGACATTGGTGCCTCCCACCTTTAATTGATGCCAACTTTGCTACTTTACTGACTTGAGGTCACTAAAACTGAAGAAAGCCAAACTGTGGATAAAGAAGATGATAGTTACCCAACATGCCCAGGGCCTTGGGGTCTATTCTCTGCAACACATAAACTACATGTGATGGCTCATACCTGTAATCCCAGCATTTGTGGAGTGCAGGCAAAGTTCAGAAGTGCATGGTCTTTGGCTACATGGTGATTTCAAGACCAGCCTAGGTATACATGAGACCCTATATTTTAAAGGGGGGAGTGGAGCTGGAGAGATGGTTCAACAGTTAGGAACACTTGCTGCTTTTTCAGAGGATGTGAGATCGGTTCCCAGCACCCATATCAGGTGACTTACAACCACATGAAATTTCAGGTCTAGGGGATCTAATGCCTTCTTCTGGCTCCTGAGGGCACCCACAGACATGTGACACACACCCACACAAAGATACATGCATATGCATGAATAATTCTTTTCTCTTGAGAGGGGAATCACTGTATTAGTCAGTTTTGTGTTAATAAGACCAGTATTACTTGTGTCTATCAGGAGAGCAAGATTTAAAATGTTCTGTGATACAGTAGTTGACCTGTCTTTGCACCATTTATGTGTACAGTGCCTGCAGAGGCCAGGAGAGGGTGTTGGGTCCCCTGGAATTGGAGTTGCAGATGGTTGTGAGCCACCATGTGGGTGCTGGGAATCAAACCCAGGTCCTCTGGAAGAGCAGTATGTGCTCATAACTATGGAGATACCACTCCAGACCCCTGAAAGAGCAAAATTTTTATGGATGGCCCAACACAGTATTTCTCTTTGTCCTCCTTTAATGCATAATGCAATTGTTGTCAAGTAATTGAATAAATTAGATGTGAAGGCCAGGGTCAGCTGTGTGTTTTAGGCATCTATTGCTTTAAGAATAAGAGCTTTGTGAATGGCTTAGCCATTTATAAATCCTTTTGGTGCTGGTGTGTCTCCATGTCCAGCTGCTGTAACAGGAAGTGTTACAAATTCTTTACAGCCTGTGCTTGGCTGGCATCTCGACTCTCTCAGAAACAATGAGCTCATTGAATAAATATTTATTGAACACTGACTACCGGCTGGGCGCCATGTACGGTGAAGAACAGAGTCCAATGTTCTCAGCTCCAATAAAACCAAGCCACCTTCCTTTGTCACCCCAAGTTCCTTCATCAGAGGAATGTCCATGGGGTTATCCAAATGAGCAGGATGAAGAAATGCTAAAGTATCTCAGTTGGGACCAGATTTTCTAAAACCTAAACTTAGAGATGATGTAAGTTCATAGATAATTGTGAGCAATAACTCAGAGCCGAACATGGTGGTACACGCCTTTTGACACTGAGTTACTCAGTGAAACACTGTGTCAAAAAAAAAAAAAAAAAGATAATGCAGAGAGGTCCCATGAATCCTCTGTGCAGTCCCTTTGATAAGATCCTGCACAGAGCTGCAGCAGAAGCCCGGGAAAGTGCTCAGCAAGTAAAGCACTTGTCTTAAGAGCATGAGTCTAATCCCCAGAACACAGATTTTTTAAAAAAAAAAAAAAAGCCAGGCAGAATGGAGCTCACTTGTAATCCAGCTCCAGGGAGGAGACGCGTGGACCTCTGAAAGCCTAGCTTCCTTGGTGAGTTCCTTACCTGGAGGAGGCCCTGTCTCAAGAAGAGTGGCACCTGAGAAATGATAGTCAAGGTTTCCTTCTGTACTCAACACACATGCACACATGCCTACACATGTGTAGGCACACAGCTGTGACATAATAGGACAGCCAGGAGACTGACAGTGCTGGAATGAGGTCTTCCAGACTGGAACCCACCAGGAGGCTGCAGGTTCAGTGGGGCTAGAGCTTGCCTAGCATGCTCAAGGCCCTAGGTTCCATCTCTAGCACCAAATAAATTAGGTGTGAGCACAAAGGACCCCCATCCCCCCACAACATGTTGATCTCAACATGAATAGAGTGCTATAGTCTTTGCAGAAATTTACAAAATGGTTCACCTTTTTTTTTTTCTTTTTTTTGTTTTGTTTTTCAAGACAGGGTTTCTCTGTGGCTTTGGAGGCTGTCCTGGAACTAGCTCTTATAGACCAGGCTGGTCTTGAACTCACAGAGATCTGCCTGCCTCTGCCTCTCTAGTGCTGGGATTAAAGGTGTGCGCCACCACCACTGGGCCACCTTTTTTTCTTATATATACCAAGTTACCTGTGAACTTTAAGCCTTTTGATCTCTCGTCTTCCTAATGCTCTCACAGTAAGGAATGATAAATATTTGAGAAATGATATAAACTTAACCTGATAAGAACATTATATAATTTATTATCAATACATTATTCAATGCAATTCATTCATGTATCAAAGCATCACATACCAGGACTGGTAAGGTGGCTCAGTGGACCAAGGAGCCTGCCACCAAAACCCAACAACTTGAGTTCCATCTCTGGGACCCATGTGGTAGGAGCAAAATGACTCCCCCAGTTTGTATTCTGACCTCTACACACATGCCGTGGCACACACTCACAAATAAATGTAAAAATAGTCAAATAGTACCCATAAACAGATACAGTTTTCAAGCACATGTTAAAATAAATGTATTTTAAAAATCTTGAGGTGGGCAGGGGTGCTGCACACCTATGATCGCCAGCACTAGGAAGGCAGAGGCAGGTGGATCTCTGTGAGTTCGAGGCAGAGAAACCTTATCTTGAAAAACCATAAAATTGAGCCGGGCATTGGTGGCGCACATTTTTGATCCCAGCACTGGGGGGGGGGGGGCAGGGGCAGGTAGATCTCTGAGTTTGAGGCCTGCTTGGTTTACAGAGGGAGTTTCAGGACAGTTAGGGTTACACTAGGAGAAACCCTGTCTGTTTTGTTTTGTTTTTCTTTGTGTGTGTGTGTGTGTTTGTTTTGTTTTTTGAGTCAGAGTTTCTCTGTATAACGTCTCTGGCTATCCTGGAACTCCCTCTGTATACCAAGCTGTCTCAATACTCAAAGGGCTTGCCATGCAGGATTGAAGACCAGAGTTTGGATCCCCAGCAACCTACATAAAATCCTGAGAAAGCAGTAGCCTTAGAAGCTCCAGCCTTAGAAGGCAGAGACAAGGGATCCCCAGAGCAAGCTGGCTAGTAAGACTAGCCATATCTCAGGCTCTGGCTTTGATTGAGAGATCCTGCCTCAGTGAATAAGGTAAAAGTGATTGGGTATGGCTCTTGACATTAACCTCCAGGCCTGTACGTGCACTAGACCACAAACTCTCTTACTCATGTTCTCTCAAAAAAAAAAAAAAAAAAAAAGCCAACCACCCATGCATGCATGGATGTGCATCTCTCTCTCACACACACACACACACAAACACACAGAGAAGTAGAAAGGAGAGATAAACAAAAAAAGGAAGTAGGTTTCACAGTTTGTTGCTCAGAGGGGAGGCTGCTGCTCAGTTCCCTCATCATTCTCCAAAAAGGTCTGTGCTCAACTTTGTAAGTCAATGCAGGATTGCACAAACCATCAGCACCGCAAGTTTGCAATGCTTCCCTGCCCTTGACCAGTGCCTGTGCAATATGTGTAAAGGGCTGAAGGAGACAAAGGTGAGAGTCTTAGGGATTGACTAAGCGCACATTGAGCACTTCCGGAGCCCGAAGGGTCCATGGCGCCACATCATCAGCAAAAATGACTCCCAGAAGAGCAAGGCTTGCTCTCTTACTACACACACAGTGACATGATGAACTCCGAAGCAGGACAGGTCCCAGGGAGTAGGTGAGCTAAAGGCACCAGCTGTGGGGGACCCTGGCTGTAACTTGGGACAAACGAATTAACCTCTCTGAACTCTCTCACCTTTCATTAGATGTGACATGTTAATGTCTGTTTTATGGGGTTGTATAAGAATTCAATGAACCTTTGCATGTAAAGTGCTCAGAGCAGCTGGACCTGTAAATCCTGGTCTCTTAGGACACTGAGGCAGGAGGGTGGCAAGTTCATGGCCTGCCTGGCCAACTTATCAAGACCTTGTCTTAGAGAGTTACTTTTTTTTCCTTTCCCCTTCTAATCTCTTTGTCCCCCTCCATTAAAAAAAATTGTTTTTATTTGTATGTGTGTGTGAGACGCTTGTCTATATGTGCTCCACATGCATGCAGGCATTCAGCCTTGCTTCAGTCCATTGTATTTCACAGGCACTGGGTCAAGGGAACACGAACACAGAGCAAACACAGAGCGTGGCGGTGCTGGCAGTTTGTGCAATCATGCCCTGATTTGCCAAGTTGCAGCACAGACTTTCCCGGATAGAAGCAAGAAGGCAGAGTCGGAACCAATGGAGCTGGAGTTACAGGTCGTGAGTGAGCTGTCCAGTGTGGGTGCTAGGAAATGAAGCTGAGTCCTCTGTAAGAGCAGGCAATGTTTTTAACTGCTGAGCCGTCTCTCCAGCCCTCTGTCATGCATTTGTCACAGCAAAGAGACATGGATACATTTTGTATACGGCCTCAAACCCTCCAGCAGCTGAGGACGACCCTGAACTTCAAATCCTCCTGCCTCCATTTCTTAAGTGCTGGGTTACTGGCATGTGCTATTGTGTCCAGTTTTATGTTATGCTGGAATCAAACCCAGGATCTTGTGAATGCTAAACAGGCACTCTAACAACTGATCTATAACTTCAGCTCTTGATGTATTGAAATTAATTTTACCGTGTGTGTGTGTGTGTGTGTGTGTGTGTGTGTGTGTGTGTGTGTTGCTATGGACTAAGCCCAGGGCTTCGTATATGCTAGGTAAACATTGAGTTACATCCCCAGCCCTTTACTTTTTCAAATGTTCTTATTAGTTCAATTGAATATACATATATGGTCCTACTATATTTCACTAAGAGGACACAGTATCACATTTCCATTTGATTTCACTCTAAACTCCACCCTGCTGACCCCCTGGTAGAGCTGACAGCAGCTTCTAAGGTGTACACATTCTACATTCCTTGTTATCCCAGTACATCCCCCTCCTCTTGAGTCATAACTTTCTTGATCAAATGAAAAATACTCAAATATGGAACCAGGCAGATCTCTGTGAGCTCCAGGCCAGCCAGTGCTACATAGTGAGACCCTTGTCTCAAAACTCAACCAACAGTGGGCTCAGTCAGTAAAGTGGCCTGAGATGGGATTCCCAGCACTCAGTGAGCATTTGTAATCCCAGCACTGGGGAGGTGGGGACAGTAAGGTCACTCTCACTTGCTGGCCAGCTCAGCTGGTTGAATCAGTGAGTTCTTCCAGAGGTTTTGAGTTTGGTTCCCAGGACCCACATGGTGCAGCCTGAAACTCCAGTTCCACATGGTCCAACTCTCTCTTCTGACTTCTCTAGGCACCAGTCACACAGTGCACATACATTCATGGAGGCAAAACACTCATACACATATAATAGAATAAATTCATCATTTTTTTTTGAGACAGGGTTTCTCTGTGTAGCTTTGGAGCCTATCCTGGTACATGCTCTGTAGACCAGGCTGGCCTCGAACTCACAGAGATCCATCTGCCTCTGCCTCCTGAGTGCTGGGATTAAAGGTGTGCACTACCAATGCCCGGCATAAATTAATCTTTTAAAAAAAGGTAGAGAATGCTTGAAGAAGGCACCAGATTTTGACCTTTGGCCTTTGCCCACACATACACATGCACACCTACACACACACACACACCAAGGGGGGGGGACCTTGAAACAAATTAAAAACTTCAGTTGAAAGAGGAATCATGGAGACCTGAAGTAGTAAATCACCAACCCATGGTCAAATGTTGTGCTAAAAGTTTGTTTCCAGGGCTGAAGGAATGGCTCAACAATTAAAAGCACTGGCTGCCTTTTCCAGAGAACGTTGGTTCAATCCCAAGCACCCACGTGGTGACTCACAAGCAGTCTTTAACTCCAATTCCAGGGGATCTGATGCCTTTTTCTGACCTCCAAGGGCACTAGGCAGATACATGCGCTATAGGCATACATGCAGGCAAAGCACCCATACACATAAAATAGAAGTTTTAAAAATGTGATCCCAGACTTGTATAATAGCATATGCCTTTAGTCGTAGCAAGGGAGAGTCAGAGGCAGGCAAATCTCTGTGAGTTCAAGGTCAGTCTGGTCTACATAGTGAGTTCCAGGACAGCCAGACCTGCATAGTGAGATACTGTCTCAAAATGATAGATAGATAGATAGATAGATAGATAGATAGATAGATGATAGATAGACAGACAGACAGACAGACAAATAGATAAATAAGTGGAACCAGTGAGGCATGGTGGTGTGTGCCTTTAATCCTAGCACTTGAGAGATAGAAGCAGGTCAGTCTCTACTACTCCAAAGCTAGCTTGATCTACATGTTAAGTTCCAGGCCACCCAAGGCTTCATAGTGAGACCCTGTTTCAACAACAACAATAATACTAATAACTAGCTAATTGTTTAAAGCATGTTCACCTTCAGGGCTGAGGAGTCTGCCCATGGGAGGAGCCACTAGGCTTTTCATAGTGGCTGGTGCAGGGCAGAGAGCTTACTGGTAATGGTTCCCAGTGGAGAGAAAGCTGATGTTGATGTTTTTTGGGGGGGGTCTGTTGGGACATGTGTCTTCTGCTCCTCATATTCACTATTGGTCCATGGCCCTTGATAGTTGCTTGCTGGTTAAATAGTTCATATATTCAATCCAGTCACTTCTTGTTGCCTAAAACACTGTATGGGCTTCCTTCAATGTTTGGTGTGATACATGCACGCAGACACAATATGCCTATCATAGCATCTTAGGAGCCAAAGCCACCTTTGCAATGTTGTTACCAACTGTGAACTCGAAGATGACGCTCTTCTGGTGGGTCTATGTTCCACACACGTCCATATATCAAGCACTGATCCCATTTCTGAGCCTATTCCAGCCAGACATGTCTATTGTCCTCTGAAGTGTTGTCTAACAAGACAGACAACTGAATGAACGACCATGGGGTCTCCAATGTGACAGTATTACTTCCTTTCTTATTACTATGATAAAATACCTGACAAAAGGGGCCAGAGAGATGGCTCAGCGCTTAAGAGCACTGGCTGCTCTTCCAGAGGACCTGGGCTCAATTCCCAGCACCCACATAGCAGCTCACAACTGTAACTCGAGTTCTAGGAGATCTGACACCCTCACACAGAATATATACAGGCAAAATACCAGAGTACATTAAATAATAAGTCTTAAAAAAATACCTTTCTGGGCTGTGGTGGCGCACACCTTTATTCCCAGCACTCGGGAGGCAGAGGCAGGTGGATCTCTGTGAGTTCAAGAACAGCCTGCTCTATAAGAGCAAGTTCCAGGACAGCCTCCAAAGCCACAGAGAAACCCTGTCTGGAACCCCCCCCCAAAAAAAAAAAAACCGGACAAAACCAATATCAGAAAGAAAGAGTTTATTCTGCCTCACAGTTCAAGGGGATCCATTCCATGTTGGCCAAAAGGCATGGTGGCAGGAGCAGGAAGTGCTTATCACATTTTCTCTCCAGTTAATAATCAGAGAGAGATCAGGAAGTAGGGGCTGGGCTATAAAAGCTCAAAAGGTGCCCCATGACCTACTTCCTCCACTCCTATGGGTCCCACAACTTCCCCAACAGCGCCACCAGTTTGGGAGTAAGTGTTCCAATACCTGAGCCTGTGGGGACAGTTCACATTTAAACCATAGAGGAGTCAGGGCGAGCAGGGAGCAGAGGCTCCTATTTAGGTGTCTGGAGAAAGAGTCCACTGAGGAGGGGAAGCTTGGCTGGGGTGTGTGTAATTCAGTGTCATGACTGGTCATTACCAGCATCATTTGTGATAGAGGAGGGAAGGAAAAAGGAAGTTTAGCTCACAGCCAGGCCAAGCAGCTATGGGATGGGAGCCTGTCACACTGAGTCTCTAAACAGGCCCACCCTGGCCGACACCAGCCTAGTCTCTGGGCTCACGTTAGTGTGGGAAGAAAAGGCAGAATCTAAGTTAACCTTCCTTGGTGCATGGGTGGGAAAAAGCAAGCACTGGCCACATTTTCTTGCCTTTGAATTTTGTGTTTATCAAGGGAAATCTTGTTTTCATTTTTTATAGCATGTGTTTATGACTTTGAACCAGGAACTTGCCCTCCTGGTGTTCTGCTGGCCCCCTGCTTTATCCTGTTTCCCGAGTTGCATGTTTTGAGGTTGTGTAATAATTTTAAAGGGTTTGCAGTCACATCAAAGGACAGGAAACCTACCTGAACCCCAGGGCTGCTGGTACACATCCCTCCCCCTTTTGCGAATTACCCCCAGGGAATCCATAGCGCTGCACACCACAACCTGGCTCATGTTCCTCCTCCAAACACAGGCATGAAAAGTCTTAATTTCACACAAGAAACATCATAGTTCGAAGCATAGCAACCGGCTCTGCCAGCCTCATTCCCAGAAGGAATATGTTGCTTGTATTCTGGCTCACAGAATTGACCAAAGGCAGGGCATGAAGACAGCCAATGACCAAGGACAGCTGTGCAGAAACAGCAGGAGACCTACTCTGAGCCTGTTTCACCTGTCCCTGAATCAATGTGTCACCAAGCGACCCTCATTCTGGCAGGAGCATCCGGTTGGCTAGACCTGGCTCTCAGAGTGGGAGGAGAAGCTCTGTACTTATACAATCTACAATTCCCCCTAAAAATGAGGTGCTCAGCCCTGTTGGGGACTAGGATGCAGGCAAAGATGTGTGGTACCCACAGAAGACCCTCTTGTGTAAACCAATGCCCAGATGGGACACCTCACTGAGACTGATGTTAGGCTGTGTAGGGAGTGCACAACACATTAACTGATGGCCTACTGTGAGTGTAGACCTGGAGACCTGGAGACCTGCAGACCTAGAGACCTGGAGACCTGCAGACCTGGAGACCTGGAGACCTGGAGACCTGGAGACCTGGAGAACTGCCCCAGTCCATCTTTGCCCAGCAGGTATGTAGCAGGCTCTCTGTTTTACGAATAAGGAAGTGGAGGTCAAGAATGCTGGGATATCTCCGGGGTCAGACAGCTGCTGGCATTCAAATTACGCATGCTTTTCTGTGGCCCTGGCTTCCCTAGCCCTGGGACACTGAATTGTAGACAAAATACCTGCTTGTGCCTGCTCTATCATGAGGACTCAATGTTGAACAATGAACTTGTCTGGGGCTCCATCTCTGCCGCATCTGCGTAGCTGGGCTCAATTGCTCTTTGCACCAGAGTTCCCTCAGTGCTTCCCGGTTCATAGACACATCCCCTTTTGTCTTGCTAGGTGATCTGCCAGGAGAGTCACCAGTGACTTGTGACCTTGTTTTATTCTTTGTTTTTCTTCTGTGCGTGAGAGGGGCTGGAGGTGTCTTTGAGACAGGGTCTCTATATATAGCTCTGGTTGTCCTGGAACTTACTATGTAGACCAGGCTAGCTTCAAACTCACAGAGGATTAAACTCACAGTCTCTGGGATTAAATGTGTGTACCAACACCGGGCTTATTTTTTTGCTCTTCTTGAAGTACAAAAGCTACTAATTATGGCAGGGCAGTGGTGGCGCACGCCTTTAGTCCCAGCACGCATTGGGAGGCAGAGGCAGGCGGATCTCTGTGAGTTTGAGACCAGCCTGGTCTACAAGAGCTAGTTCCTGGACAGCCTCCAAAACCACAGAGAAACCCTATCTCGAAAAACCAAAAGTACTAATTAGACTCTCTTTTTCTCTATGGTGTGTGTGTGTGTGTGCGTGTGTGTGTGTGTGTGTGTGTGTGTGTGTGTGTGTGTGTGTGTGTGTGTGTGTTGTTCACAATCACCCCTGGGATGGCAGAATCTTAAAAGCATAACCTGGAATGTAGGTCTGTTATAGAGTGCTTGCCTAGCATGCATGAAACCTTGGATTTATTTCCAGCTTAACATAGACTGGGCATGGTATCTCACGCCTGTAGTCCTAACACTCAGGAGGTAGAGGCAGAAGGATCAGAAGTTCAGAGTCATCTCTGGCTACATAGAAAGTTCAAGGCCTGCTGGGTGGTGAATGCCTTTAATCCCAGCACTCAGGAGGCAGAGGCAGGCAGATTTGGTCTACCCTGATCTACAGAGCAAGTTCTAGTACAGACAGAACTACATAGTGAGACACTGTTTCAAAAAACAAAAACAAAGCAAAGAAAAAGAAAGCTCAGGGCCGGCCTGTGTTAGAGACCCTATCTTAAAAAAAAAAAATCCATGTGGACCATGATGAAAGCAACATATTCACATATGTGTTTCAGAGTGAAGTCTGACCAACTGCAGACCCTTGGTTAAAAGCAGAAAGGTTTTCCCGGTGAGTCCAGGAGGCTTTATTCACTGTTTCCAGAGCTAACAATCAAAACTTATCCCACGAGCACATGGCATGCTGTCACGAAGTTCTATGCCAAAGTCCAGCATGCAGTTCTCATGTGCAGCATTGGGCCAGAGCCCCAGAACTAGATTGTTGTTCCTGGTCAGCTGAGTCCTCAGCAAGCAGAGGCCTGGAAGTTTTAGCTGGAACAGAAGTATGCTATTAGCAGAGGAGCTTTGAGGACATGACCCCATCTTTTTGTAGGTGGGAGACTGTCCTCTCAGTATATAGATGCAGTGCAGTTCAGATTTGACTTAGTTTTTTTGGGGGGAATGGGGAAGTGGCATTGAGACAAGGTCTTACCTTGTAGCCTTGGTTGGCCTAGAACTCACTATGTAGCTCACAGAGATCCACTTGCCTCTGCCTCCTGAGTGTTAGGATTAAAGGCATGGGCCACCACACTAGGCTTCTTTGTTTCTTGTTTTGAAGCAGAGTCTCATGTATCCCACCCAGGCTGGCCTCAAGTGTTCTGTAAGTGACCATGAACTTTTGGTCCTCCTGCCTCCTCTACCAGCATGCTAGGATTGCAGGTATGAGTCACCAGGGCTGACTTGATGTAATGCTGGGAATGGAACCCAGAGCCTCATGCATGCTAGGCAAGCAGTCTACCAACTGAACTACATTCCCCAGCCCCTAATTTAGTTTCTAATTTTGAGAATGAAAATGAACTGTAGGGGATGTTAATTTCATCTTGGTGCCAAAAGACAAGGAAAACAAAGTTGGAGCCACTGGAGCTGGCAGAAGACATAGAACTGTGTTCATTTACCTTGTGTATCTTCTTAAGTGCAAAGACATGTAGATAATGCAAAAAATGAGGACAGACCAGGAAGATCCCAGGCCTGGGGCTGTGAGTCTGGCTGGAAGAGGAAAGCTGACTGTCATTATCAAATCAAGCAGCATCTGTAGGGAAAAGGTCATATGCATGTACTCAGCGTGTTCCTAGCGCTCCTTCTTTGGAACTGCCAACCAAG
Organism: Cricetulus griseus; assembly: GCF_003668045.3. NCBI lineage: Eukaryota > Metazoa > Chordata > Mammalia > Rodentia > Cricetidae > Cricetulus > Cricetulus griseus. The sequence goes on from NC_048600.1 coordinate 67,613,113, forward strand.
CCTCATTCAGATCTTGGATGTTGGGTAAACCTTGGAGGATGGCAAATTCCATTCTTCCTCTACTCTCTTCTTAGGGTCAAAACCCTATCTTTGGATAACTTTAGTGAACTGAGTTTGTAATTCAAAAGCAAAGAGGTGGTTCAATGGGTAAAGCCATTGCCACGCAAGCATGATCACCCAAGTCTGATCACCAGCATCCACATATAAAGCTTGGTGTGGTGGTTCACACTGGTAATACCAGCAATGGGTGGGCAGGGGTCAGCAGATTCCTGGGGTTTGCTAGTCAGCCACCCTGGCCTAATCATTGAACCCCAGGACCCAGAGAGAAGCCTTGTCTCAGAAAATAAGGAACCACATCCAAGATTGATCTCTGACCTCCACATGCACACACACACACCCAAGGATAATTAAATATATATGTTTTTACTAATTTAAAAAATATATATGCACACACACACACACACACACACACACACACACACACACACATATATATATATACTAATTTATAAAGAGCAGAGCTGGGTGTAGTGGTACATGCCTTTGATCCCAGAACTAGGGATGACTCAACAATTAATAATACTGGCTGCTTTTCCAGTGGATCTGGGTTCAATTCCAAGCACCAACATGGTGACTCACAAACCAGAAGCTTGTCTGGAGGTTCTAGCCTGTGAGTGCAACTGCTCATAGCCTTGATCAAAGATTGTTCCCCACCTGTGAGAGGAAGGGACATACATGGAGGATGGGACTATCTGCCAGCTAAATCAGCTGAGTCAACTCTGTCGATCAATGGGTTGACAGATGTCACAGCCAATTGCCCTCACATCCATGGCTTAGCACTTGGGAAGCTGAGGCATGAAAATTGTGAAATCAAGGCCAACAAGGTCCTGAGACTGTTTCTCAAATGAAACAAAAAGTAAACAAATTTGCCCAGAAGAAGTATTTACAGTTTAAGTAGATATTTGGATGTAAACAATGATTCATATTTTGTTAGAATTTCAAAAATAGGCATTTGACAGGAGAGATGGTTCAGAAGTTAAGATTGTGTACTGCTGTTCCAGAGGACCCAGGTTCAGTTCCCAGCACCCACATCAATCATTTTACAGCTGCTTGCAACTCCAGATCCTGGGGATTTGATGCCGTTTTTTGGCTTCTATGGGCATTTGCCCTCAAGTGTATAAACTCACACCATTCACACAAATATTCACATAGTTACAAAGTAAAAAATATAGACAATACGATTTTGTTGAACTATTTCTGGATTGCTTTTTGTTGTTGTTGTTGTTTTTTAGGCAGGGTTTATTGCAGCCCAGGCTGGCCTCAGATTCACTATGTAGCTGAGACTGGCCTTGAACTCCTCATCCACTGGCTCCACCTCTTGAGTGCTGGAGTCACATGTTGTAATTTTTAAAAACGGCTCAGCTGGAGAGAGACAGAAGCCATTCAACAGATTTTAAACAGAGGAGTTTTGTTTTGTTTTGTTTTGTTTTTTTAATTAAGGGAAAAGGGTCATAAAAGGGGGAAAGGTGAGGGGGCTTCCGGGAACAGATACAACAGGAGAGAGGAAAGAGAGGCGGGGGGGGGGGGGGGGGGGGGGGGGGGACGGACCAGAGAGAGGGGAACACACACACACACAGAGAAAGAGACAGAGACAGAGACAGAGACAGAGAGACAGAGAGAGGGGGAAACAGAGAGAGAGGAGGAGGATGGGAGGTGGGCAGGGCCCTTTTAAAAGTAACATAGTGAATAGGTACAGGTAGTGGTCTTAGTGGCTGCAAGAGGGTATACCCTGTCAGAACTACAAGGGCAGACCAGTACAAACGCCTAAAAACTAACGTAACAGATATGCACCACCATGCCTATTATAAAGGTCTTTCTTTTTACAACGCAGATGACAAGTGCCCAATCCACAGGCTCCCCCCCCACCCCCTGCCTCTGTGTGTGTGTGTGTGTGTGTGTAGGCCAGAGAACAACACTGGGTATTTTCTTCTATCACTTCTACACCTTATTTTTTGAGAGAAGGTCTCTCAGTGAATCTGGAACCCATTTGTCTAGACTAGCTGCCAACTCCAGGAATCCACCTATCTGCGCACATCACCACCACCAACCACCATGTTCTGTGCACAGGATAACAAGTGTGAGCTGTGGCATCTGGCTTTTTCCTTAGGTACTGGAGACCCAAATTCAGCTACTCATGCTTACATGCCAAGCACATTACCCACTGACCATGGCCCCATTGTCCACCAGTCAGCTTTTTGGTCAGCAAGTTCTGTGACTCTAACCTAGGCTAAGTCTGTCCATACAGGGTACTCTGGATAAGAACTCTCCTAAGACTCAGAAAGCACTGAGCCACAGAACGGTAGAGACAACCAGACTTTCATTTTTATGAGACAGGGTTTCTTACATAGCCCAGGCTGGCCTAGAACTAGAGTTATAGACAGTAGTGAGCTGGCATGTGGAAGCTGGGAACCAAACCTAGGTTCTCTGTTAGGCAGCAAGTGCTCCTAATTACTCAGCCATCTCTCTCTCTCTCTCTCTCTCTCTCTCTCTCTCTCTCTCTCTCATATATATATATGAGAGAGAGAGAGAGAGGTTGGTTTTCAGGCTCCTTGGCTGTTTCCTCTATTGCTAGAAGACCCAGGGAACAGAACCCTCAGACTCTCTAGACCCAACTGGCAGCCCTGACTCCTGGACAGAGTTCTGGCTTCCAGTTATTATACAAACAAGCCCTTCTCCCCCCCTTGTTTTTTGCTAGGATGCCAGATTGGGAGACACAGCCTTGTCCCTACACATGATCAGACAAGTCAGAGCAATATGGGAGCTGGAGGGGCTCAGCCCCTCCCAGGAGTAGAGCAGTTCTTGTCAGAGTGGGTACTCATAGACTTTGGAAAGTTGGACAAGAGAGAGCACAGTAGCAGATAAAGACAGAATATTCTTTTATTTTTTTAAATTTTATGTGCATGAAAAAAATTATGTACGTGAATGTTTTACCTGCATGTATGTGCATACCCAGTACCCTCAGAGGTCGGGACAGGGTATTAGATCCCCTAGATCTGTAGTTACAAATGATTGTGAGCCACTGCTTTGGTGCTCGGAGTTGAACTTAGGTCCTCTGCAAAAGCAACAAGTGATCTAAACCACTGGGCTATCTCTCAAGGCCCAGCAGAGCTATCTTTCGGGGTGAGATGGCCCCAGAAGGTGAAGGAGCATTCCCAGTCGCAGATGTGAGCCCATATGCCCAGGGGTCTGTCTGGTTTGGGTCTGGTAGAGGGAAAAATGGGAAGCAAGGAGACAAAGACAGAAGAGGAGAGGCTTTGGGTCTGAATAGAGAGTTGACCACGTAGCCATTGTCATCTGAAGCACACACAGAGGAAGAGCATGAGACAAGAGCCTGGGGCACATCTCTTTTCTCCACGGAGCTTAAGAGAACAGTCCAGGAGAGATGATCCAGTGGATAAAGGTTCGTGTCACCAAGCCAGATCACCTGAGTTGGATTCCGGGACTCCACAGGGTGGAAGGAAAGAACTGAAGTTGTTCTCTGACCTCCACATGGGAGCCTACACACATACACACAGACACACACGCACACACACGCACGCACACACACCCACACACCTAATAAGTAAGTAAATAAATGAATGTAATTTTTTTAAAGTAAAAAGTAAGAGGGAGGTGCTCCGAGTCGAGTTTGACCTCCGCACCGAGACTGTGGGTGCTGAAGACTTGCCTGCAGATCCAACAGTGCTAGGAGCGAGTGAGATCGCCCTCCGGCTCGGATTCTCTGCCTTGGTAAGAGGTCCGCTCCCCCACCCCCCACCCCGAACTGGGGCTGCGCGCAGAATCGCACTAGGAAGGGGCGCGGCTCCCGGCGCCCCGCCGCCACTCGAGGCTCCCGCCTCCCCTTGGCCGGAGGTGGCGCCTCCCTTGCGGCGACCAGAGCCTGGAGGTGGCGTCGGGAGCTGGAGCCCGGGGCTCGGATGTGTCCCAGCGGCCGGTTGCGGGCTCCCGGGAGCGCGTCTCGGGCTGGAGCCACAGGTACGCTGCGGGGCCGGGTGAGGGGACGTGCAGAACGTAGTAGTCCGCAGGAAGAGGACCAGAATGGGAGGATCGGGGAGGTGACAGTGGTGGCCGCGAAGCAGTCAGACCGTTGTTCCTTCTGCACCTTCCGACCTGGAGTCCAGTCCGGCTGCGCCAGCGAAATAGAACCCCTGCGCACCTTTACTCTTCTTGTCCGGGCCTGGCAGGGGACGGAGCCGTCCAGCTCGGCCAGCTGTTTCGGGGACTTGGCACATAGTGGCTTCTGCCCGGTGACCCTCTGTTCTTGAGTTCGTTGCTGGAGAATCCTGGTCCCTCTCAATACTCGATTTTCTCGGACCATGAGCCCTACAGGGAAGGCCCAGAAATACTCTGGTCAGAGGCCATCCGCTCTCCTAGTGTCTCAGGCGCCCACTCTCTCGCCTCTCCAAGTGACTCTGCTGCCACAGTGTGGTCCCCAGAGCTTGGCTCCGACCCCCTTTTGAGCCCATTTGCCTAGAATCTGACCCTGGGTATGTGCTCTGTCTGTGTCAGTGACTGTCTGTACCCAAGTGTCACTGGCATCCTGTGATTTTTGTACACCTCCTGGGTGTAGGGTCTCAGCAGGGCATGCCCCAGGGCTTTAGAGACCAGCAGCTATGTCACAGACCAGTTGTTGCACAGGGGTACAATGTTATCTATGGCCTTGGAGAATAGGAGGACAGAGAGAACCAAGAAGTTTGACAGAAAGCTCACCCATCAGACCTAGCCTGGGGTGCTAGGACTTAAGATCTACTCTTGCACCCCAGGGGTCTGACTCTTGGAGATTCATCGGAGTGCAGTTACAGCCCTCCACAGCACTAAGGGGAGGCCAGAGGCAAGGAATGACCCTCACAGGTCCACACAGGAAGTCAGATGGGAGGTGGCCCTTGAAAGGACAGTTCCATTCCAGATGAGCTTTGAGGTTGCTTTTTGTCCTGCACCTCTCCTGGCACCTACCCTGGACTCGCATGCATTGCTTTGGTGTGGTTTTAATCCACTGAAACCTGTCTTCATCGAGTTTCCCCACAAACCTTGACCGAAGTCCTGGGTCTGATTGCTTGCCTGGGTCCACCTTCCCTCAGGAGCGCCAGACCCACATCCCAACCACTGCTAGACTTTCCATGGCCACAGGAAAGCCCAGATCCCCCAAAATGAATGAATGCTGCACAGCTTGTCCGGTCTCCAGGGCCAGTCTTGCCCAGTCTCTGGAGTCTCATCCTCGGGGTCTGGAGTTTCCACCCTCAAGAGCTCCGAATCCCACACACATCTCACTTATCTTTGTTCTGGTGACAAGGACCTTCCTCCATCTCCAGGACCCTAGGCTACTTTTCTAGCAGACTATTCTGCAACCCCTGCTCTGGGGGCAATCATGGACATTCCTTATTATTTGTGCTGAGGCTCCAAGGCCCTGGTGGCACAAAGGATACAATATGGGAGTCCTGTATGGATAGAAACCTGCTGGGGCCACCAAGGCAACAGCATCCTTAAGTCAAGTTACAGGCACATGTACGTACATATTTAATGGTTTATCAATTACTTTATTTAGTGTGTGCATTAGTACAGGCATAAGTGTCACAGTACGGTTATAGAAACCAGAAGGGAACTTTGTGCCTTGGTGAGGCAAGGTCTCTCCTGCTATGTAGTATATTTGAGGTAGCTGGCCTGCAAGCTTCCAGCTGATTCTCCTGTTTCTACTTCCTGTCTCACGGCTGGGATGCTGAAATTACCAATATGCACTACAGCATCTGACTTTTAGAAAGCATGTCATGTTATGTATATGTGCCCAGGCACATGCAATAGTCTTCGGAGGGTGTTGGATCATCTGGAACTGAAGTTACAGTTCGTTGTGAGCCACCACATGGGTTCTGGGAACCAAACCCAGGTCCTTGTAAGAGCAGTCAGTGCTCCTAATTGCTGAGCCATCACTCCAGGCCCTGAATCTGACTTTTCATATGCATCTTGATGCTCAAACTCAAGTTGTCAGGACTGCACGGTGAAAAGTTTTGCCCAATGAGTTAGTTACCTTCCTGTCCCTTAAGCTGTTTTTGTTTGTTTTGTTTTTAAGATTCATTTTTATGTTTTTATTTTTTATGAGTGTTTTGCCTACATGTATGTGTGTGTACCATATGCATGTCTGGTGCCCATGGAGGCCAGAAGAGGGCATGGGATCCCTTGAAACTCTAGATACACATGATTGCTAGCTGCCATGGGGGTGCTAGGGAACCAAATCCGGGTCCTCTGCAAAAGCAGAGGTTTTTCGATTTTTCTGTGAAACAGTCCTGGCTGTCCTGTAATTCACTCTGTACACTCACAGAGATCCGCCTGCCTCTGCCTCCCAAGTGCTGGGATTAAAGGTGTGCACCATCACCCGGCTTGTCTTAAGGCATTTTTATCTGGTGATTAGAAAATCCTTTGTTTCCTCAAGAAGAAAAGGACATTTTCTGAGGAACCTGAAGCTGCTGCTAGCTGCCCAAAGAATATAAAGAAAAAGAAAAAGTCCCAGAAAGGAGCTCAGGAGGATTAGAACGGACATGCTTAGTGGGAGGGGCATACTTTAAGGTGACAGTTCCTACCCATGATGAACCCCAATAAAAACACAAAAACATAAAAAAAGAAAGGAAGGAAGGAAAAAAGAAAAAATCTTTTGTTGTGTCAGAAAGTGGATAATATAAATCTTCATGGCTTTTTTTTTTTTAAGTTGGTGTTTTGAGGCATGGTTTCTCTGTGTAGCTCTGACTGTCCTGGAACTCACTCTGTAGACCAGGCTGGCCCCCCAAACTCAGAGGTTCACCTGCCTCTGCCTCCCGAGTACTGGGATCAAAGGCATGCACCACCACCACCCTACTTCATGGCTTCTTTTTTAAAAACATTTTGTTATTTATTTGTGTTTGTGTGTAGGAGAGAAAGGGAGGGAGGACTGACGGAGAGAGGGAGGGAGAGAGACAGAAAGAGAGGGGGAGGGAGGGAGAGAGAATATACATGCCACAATGACAGTGAGCATGTGGAGTCAGTTCTCTTTTTCCCACATGTGTCCCCAGGATAAACTCAAGTTGTCAGGCTTGGCAGCCACTTTACCCACCAAGTCATTTCTACAGCTTCAAAGCCTTCTTTGAGGAAATATCTTTGTAGTTTATCACCTCTGCATTTTGGCATGCCAACATAGACCTGGGTGGCATATGCCAGTCCATGAATTGAGTTGGATTTAGAAAGATTAAGGAAGTGGTGAGTTGGGGGTGGGGGGGGGGTAACTCAGAGTGCCTGCTGGACAAGCATGTGGACCTGAGTTTGAATCCCCAACACCCAAGTAAAGAGCAAGGCACTGTTGCTGGGTATGGAGGGTAGAGTAGAACTGGGAGGATTCCTGGAACTCCTCAGCCAGTCAGCCTAACCACATGAGGTTTAGTAAAAGAGCCTGTCTCTAGAAATGACCCGGCTTGGTAGTGCACACCTTTAGTCTTAGCACTTGGAAGGCAGAGGCAGGTGGATCTCCATGAGTTCAAGGGCATCATGGTTTACTTAGAGAATTCTGGGACAGCCAGGGCTACATAATTGAGAGACCCTGTCTCAAAAAAAGGGAGGGCGGATGAGAAAAGAGATTGAGGAGACATGAGCCTCTGACTTCCACATGCACACACACATGGGCACACATATGTACATATATACATGCACACACACATGTGCATATACACATGCACACACACATTGACACATACATGTACATATACACATGCACACACATGTGCATACACACATGTACATATACACATACACACACACACATGTGCATACACACATGTGCATATACACATGCACACACACATGTGCATACACACATGTACATATACACATGCACACACACATTGGCATACACATGTACATATACACATGCACACACATGTGCATACACACATGTGCATATACACATGCACACACACATTGGCACACACATGTTCATATATACATGCACACACACATGTGCATACACACATGTGCATATACACATGCACACACACATTGACACACACATGTACATATACACATGCACACACACATTGGCATACACATGTACATATACACATGCACACACATGTGCATACACACATGTGCATATACACATGCACACACACATGGGCACACACATGTACATATACACATGCACACACATGTGCATACATACATGTACATACACACATGCACACACATGTGCATACATACATGTACATACACACATGCACACACATGTGCATACACACACGTGCATATACACATGCACACACATGTGCATACACACATGTGCATACACACATGCACACACACATAGGCATACACACACATGTGCATACAGATACATTTGCACATACTTGCACATACTGTGCACATACATGTGTATACACACATACACAACTTCATCTTGTTGTCGTTTTGTTTTTCTAGATAGGGTTTTCTCTGTGTAGCCTTGGCTGTCCTGAGCGCTGGGATTAAAGGAGTGCATCACCACTGCCCAGCATAAAAAAAAAAAAAAAACCTTTTAAGGAAAAGAAAGGTTAGGAAGAAAGAGAAAGAAAGAGAATTGGTATCTGAGCTGCCAAGCTGAGTAGATATTTTAGAAGAGCTGACTATCCTTTTAGGCGGCAGTTCTCAACCCTGTGGGCTTGTCTTGCTGGACATGAATAGGCACCCAGCATGGCCACATCAAAATGTCTGGCCCTAGGTCTAGTGAAGGCTCACTTGCCTCTCCATTATAGAAAAGTTTTATGTGCCTGGACTCACTCCCAGCAATGTATAGTATCAGAGAGTGGGTGTAGGATGGCCTTGAATTCCAAGTGTCTTGGAAGCTCCAATGAGCCCACTTTTGGACACATACCAGGTGTGTACCTCCCTAATCTCTACACCCCACACCCCACACCCCAAGCAGGTCAAGGAAGACTAACTTCCCCATAGGTCCCCAAGCCTCAAAGCTGCTCTCAGCCAGACCCAACACAACCACACAGGCTTTCCCCTTGCTCTGCCTCCTGGCACTGGGGAGGGATCAATTTCCAGTCAGTCCTGCTTGCCTGCAGGCTCTGTTTCGTCCTGATAATGCACGGGTAACCTGGTTATGCCCATGGTGTCTAGGGCTTCCTCATCCATTCTGTTGCCTTCCCCAGAAAAGACTAACAAGAAGGGGAGAAAGGAGGTATAAAACATGGAGCCTCCTCCTTTTCTGCCAAGGCCACCCCTCCCCACACTCCTGGCCCTTCCCTTGTCATTCAGCAACTATTTATTTAACATTGACTAAATGCCAGGGCTGGTGCCAGCCACTGGGTGACAATAAGGGCAGGACCTGTCCTCAGGAAGCTCAAGGGTGGGAATGAGAGGAGGAAACAGCAAACAATTACAGAGTAGGTGGATGAGTGACCCTGGAGATCCCTAAGAACCCAAGACCTCCAAGCTGAGTACTCTTGGCAAAGCATAAGGGAGGTGGGTGTCAGCTCATGGTTCCTTCACAGAAGACAAGGTTGCAAACTCACCCAGTGCATTATTTTGGAATTTACAGTACTTAAAGGTGACTTATTTCCCATTGGGAATTTGGGCTTTGTCGGGGAAGGGGGGCCATGGCAAGGCCTTTGGGCAGGGTTTGCCTCTAGGGAATTGATTTTGGCTGCAGTGAGCTTGGAGGCATGCCTAGATTCCAGCCAGGGCTCTGCCCCTTAGGACCTGTGTGTGCCTCTGGGACAATCACTTCTTCTTCAGAACCGCGGGGTTTTCATCTGTATAAAGCACATTGGGAGATGAGGATGAAGATGAGTATTTATACGATGCATCTGGACCATAAAGGACCCAGACTGGGGATGGACAGAGATTGTGAAGCTGCCCCTGCTCCTGCCTCTTGCCCCCCCTTCTCTGGGCTTCTCTGTGATCTCAGAACACTCTTGATCGTTGTTTTCAGGGAAAGATCACACGGAGAAGCCAAGAGAATGGCCAGGAAGCAGCCTGGGTGGGACTGGGGTTTGAGCATGCGCCTGTTCTCAGCACTGCTGGAGATGCCAGGGCAAAGGTGCAGCTCGGGAAGGCCCAATACCCAAGGCAAGGGAATGGGCCAGTTACCTCAGAACTGAGGATCCCAAACCCCACACTTGCGCTCTACAGTGAGTCCTATTGCCCATGCCATCTCAACCTCCAAAGTTTCTCTATCATACCGAAGGGTAAGAGGAGCTAGGGACAGTGCGACCAGGGAGTGGATATGTAAGCCCCCGGATCCCTATGGTTTAGGAGCCAGCAGGCTGTCCTATTTTTTATTTTTACATTTGTTTGTTTGTTTGTTTTAGCTTTCCACCAGGCCTGCCAGCCCCAGTCTCCAACTGCACTGTCATGGAGGCCCTAGGTACTGGGAGCGACCGCACCTCCCCAGCCTCGGCCACTGGAAGCCTAGACTTGCGACGGCTGTCCACCACGCGCGCTGACTCAGCCTACAGCTCTTTCTCCGCGGCGTCTGGTGGTCCTGAAATGCGCACACCGTCCCCTGGCACCGAGCTCCTCCCTTACCTAGACTGTGACTATGTGCGCGTAGTTTGGGGCAGCCGATCCCCTACCCCGCAGGACACTATCCTTCCAACTACCCAGCGGCCAGAGCCGGTAGTCGCTGGGCACAGTGACCCGCGGCCCCCAGAGGTCCAAGGAAGCCCGGGGTCCCTAAGCAGACAGGACACCCCGCTGCTGTATGCGCTGGCTGCCGAGGCTGAGGCTGCAGCACGCACCGCTGAGCCGCCCAGCCCCCCAGCCTCACGGGATGCCTACCGCCAGCGGCTGCAGGGTGCGCAGCGGCGAGTGCTGAGGGAGACGTCCTTCCAGCGAAAGGAGCTCCGCATGAGCCTGCCCGGCCGTCTGCGACCCTGGCTCTCCCAGCGGCCGCCCACTCTGCACGCGCGCTCCGCCTCCAGCAGCCACGAGGGAGGAGAAGCGGAGCCGGCGCGCACCGTGGTCCCGGCGCTGGGTGCTGCTGGCCCGGGGCGTCTGGCCAGACAGCAGCGCATGTGCTGTTTCTCCGAGCCAGGCAAACTGCATCGCATGGGTTGGAGCTGCGGACCCACTGGCGAGGGCTTGAGAGAGGCTTGTTCCACTCAGGAGTTGCAGCGTGGAGCGCACGCGAAGTCCAAAGGGCTGCAGGAAACTCAGTCCCTAAGCTTAGTGGAGCTGGACTCCCCGTCCGTGAATCTTGGCAATGGGTGTAGACCTGCGGGTCGAAGTCAGAGCATTTCAGTCATGGTCATGGGTCCCCGAGCAGGTTCAGAAAGGAAGGTGGCCGCCCCCGTCCAGGTATGCAAGATAAAGGCTGGGGGCGGGGAAGCGGCATCTGACAGACTGCTGTATTTCACGCAACTGTTTCCCCTTTCTAGGCTGTTCCTCAAAGGACAGAAACCCCCAGACCATTACTTCAGATGAAGCTTTCCAGGTGAGAGACATGGGACTCTCTGGGGCAAAGCTGTCTGGAGTCAACTTTCACAGCTCTTGCTTAAAAAGGAATCACGGGTCCTGTATTCATTATTTTTGCTATTGTCGTGACCAAATTCCTAACAGAGGGGACTTAGAGAAGAAATACTTATTTTGGCTCCGGATTGAAGACAGTAGAGTCCATCATGGGAGGGAAGGCGTGGATTCAGGGAACATGAGGCTTCTTGGGGAGCATATTTCTGCTGGTGCTCAGCTCTCTTTCTCCTTCCCACTTGTTCAATCTAGACCTCAGTCCATGAGATGGCACTGCCCGCATTCAGGGTGGGTCTTCCCACCTCAGTGACACCTCTCTGGAAACCCCCTCACAGTCAGCCACAGGTTAGTCCCCTAGGCAATTCCAAATCCAGTCATATCGACAATGGATTGATCTTTAGGAGACAGTCTACCTACCTCAGTTGGAGACTCCTGTCTTGCACACTCTGCTATTGCAGTGGGAAGACCCTCTTTCCTGGTCACTGTAGGTTTCCTGCCTCTAGGTTCTTGACTCAGAAGGAGGCTACCGTGGTGTGTCCTGCAGAGGTCTTCCAGGGCAGCCCAGCTGGCTGTGGTCAGGGGGTCCCTGAGACCTTCAGGGTGTCTACTCCACACCCCTCCCTCCCCGATGATGATGTGTTCCTGGAAGAAGCAGAGACACCACCACCTCAGGATTCCCACGGCCCCCAGGGGCTCCCAACCAGGTGAATCCCCACTATGTTCAAGCTCAGAGAGAGACTCTCCTCAAATGTAAACATTTGGGAAATGCCCGAGGGCTGGGAAGTCTCTTGTAATACCCAGGTGATGGGGATGAGGGCAGGAAGGCCTTGGGAAGCCAGATGTTGTCTGAGCCTTTTCTGATTCCGTAGCTCTTCTAGGGATCTCCATGTCTGTGACCAACCGAATGACCTAAGCAAAAAAGCTGGTGGGACTACTGTCTCAGCAGACAGCCCCTTCCACGAGGGCCCAGGGACCACAGGAGCTGATGACAACTGGGGAGAAGGGGTAAACGGTTCTGTGGGTTTCTCAAGACCCACAAGCTGCAGCCCTCCTGGGACTACAAATGATGACATCCCAACCATTCACGCTACTGGGCAGCTGGCCATGGATCCCTCTACAGCTACAGAAGATAACCCCCTCAAGCCTCCCTCAGTCGATGGGCTGCAACCTTTAGGCTCTGGGACTCCAGGGCCCCCTCACCACACTTCCCTGACCAGGGGCCAGCCTACTCCTAAGCCAACCTGGCCTAGTCGGCATTTTGAGGAGCTGGTTCAGCAGCTGGCCAGACTGGATCCTTCTTTGAGTGACACTTTTGCTGCCCAACCCGGTCCAGAGCTACCTCTTGGTCTGCTGGATGGGCTCTTTCCTGCTACAGAGGTCTGGGCCGTGATGAGGCCAGCCTGTGAGGCCGCTGGGGAGGAGGCTGCTGGAGAGGAGGCTGCAGGAGGGGAGGCTCCAGGAGAAGCTACAGGAGGGGAGGCTGCAGGAGAAGAGGCTGCAGGAGGGGAGGCCGCAGGAGCTTCGGAGGCCGCTGGAGCTTCGGATGCAGGGTGAGTGACAGCCACTAGGGACTCCTTCCTGACTCTGAGTCTGAAGTCTAGGGCAGAAAACTCAGAGAACTCTGGCTTTGTCTTCAGGTCCAGCGGAAGCCACTTCGCCCAGAAACTACCGACTCAGGAAGCAACAAGATCGGAAAACACTACCCCAAACGCTGTGCCTTACCAGTCAAAGAGCCAGGGACTCCCAAAACCAAACAGCACTCAGGCCAAGAAAGTGAGTCGGGGGTGGTGGGGAAAGCTGGGGCGGAGTGGGGAAAACTTAGTGTCTAGGGGGAGAACTGAGCTTGGCCCAGTTTTTGAATACCTAGGCCTTCCCTGTAGGTGGAGCTAGCCCGCCTCCTGCAAAAGATGCTTCAGGATCTTCAGGCTGAGCAGGAGCGACTGCGGGGGAAGTCTGCAGACTGGACCCGATGTCTCGGAGCTCTAGAAGTTGCAGTGAGCCAAGCCTGTACACCCCGGGAGCTGGAACGGTTCCGTCGGTTCATGATTGATTTAGAGCGCGTGCTTGGTCTTCTGCTGCTGCTGGGTAGCCGCTTGGCCCGTGTGAACCTCGCCTTGGCCAAAGCAGGCTCAGATAGCGACCCCGATGAGAAGGTAAAAGAGGTTGAGGTTTGGGGGAAGAGCTGGGTTTGGAGGGGCCTGCGGTCTACAGCCAGGACCATCCCCGGAGCATCGGTGTTCACTGCGCCCTCTCCCGGTGCTTCCCAGGCCTCGCTGCTGCAGCGACTCCGGCTTCTGCAGCGACAGCAGGAGGACGCCAAAGAGTTGAAGGAGCATGTGGCTCGGCGGGAGCAAGCTCTGCGTCAGGTGTTGGAGCGGGAGCTGTCCACTGAGCATCTACGCTCCTATTGTGTGCTTCTGGTCGCCAAGGCCAGGATCCTGTCCCAACAGCGCAGCCTGGACGACCGAATCCGGTTCCTTAAGGACCAGCTGGACACCATCTGGAGCGACCTCAGCCATCATCCCCTTTCTTCCAGACTGTCCTGGGCCCCAGGAATCGGTCATCTGGACAAACCACTTTTTCCTGCTACCGCTATCTAGTTACAGGTAGTGGAGGTGAGGAGTATTGTCCCAGCCTCACCCTCAACGGGGGTCATGCTTTATAGAGAGAAAGATTTCTCTTGAGGGAAAAGGAGCCTCAGACCAGGTCTCCCCAGGACACATCTTCCCACAGTGCTCTGTGGTCTTACTCAAGCTTTCGATTATTTGGGAACTAATTTATGGGTCTTAAAAACTTCAGTATTCAACAAGGTGGTGGCGCACGCCTTTAATCCCAGCACTCAGGAAGCAGAGGCAGGCGGATCTCTGTGAGTTCGAGGCTAGCATGGTCTACAGAGTGAGTTCTAGGACAACCAGGACTGTTACACAAAGAAACCCTGTCTCAAAAACCCACCACCACCAACAACAAAACCGAAGCACAAACAACAACAACAAAACCCCAAAGCAACAACAAAACAAAACAAAAACTGCAGTATTTAAACCCAGCCTGGTGGTATAGCTGTGATCCCAGTTACCTGGGAGGCTGAGGCAGGAAGATTTTGAGTTCAAGGCCCTACCTGGGCTACAGATGGAGCTAAAAGCCAGCCTGGGCAACTAAGGAGACTCTGCCTCATAATAAAATGTTAAAAGAGGATTGTAGGGGGCTGGAGAGATGATGGCTCCTCAGTTAAAACCACTTGCTGTTCTTCCAGAGGATCTGGGTTCGATTTGTAGTGTCCTATTGTATGGCTCACACCTACCTGTAACTCCAGTCACAGGAGATCTGATGTCCTCTGGCTTTCACACAGGTTGTGCACAGACATACATGCAGGAAAAACACCCCCCAGATAAATAGATACAATTTAAAAATACTTTAAAGAGGAGGCCACAGATATAGCTGAGTTATAGAGTGCTTGCTTGACATGTGTGAGACCCTAGGTTCAATCCCTAGTACAGCATCAATAAAAGTAAAGCAGGACGAATGAGTACAAACCCTGCACACAGCTCTTGTGTCGAGGTCCTCTGCTGGAGTTAGTGGGAGGCAGAGGAGTCGAGATGGAACACTCCAGCTTCAGGTGCAAAACAGTATTGTGTTTTATTTTCTAATAAATTTTCTGAGAGAGTCGTGTGTGGGATATTCCTTCACACTGTGTGAACACGTGTCACAGTGATTGGGTTAATAAAGGAGCTGGCTGTCCAACAGCTGGACAGCTAGAGGTTAGGGGTAGTTACAGAAAGAGAGAGGGGGGGAGAGAGAGAAAAAAAATCGAGAAGATGAGGAATGTCTCAGAAGCAGGAGGAGAAGTGAGAGGAGAAAAGGTATCAAGCCACATGGCAAAGTATAGATAAGAAACATGGCGCCAGGTGTTGGTGGCGCACGCCTTTAATCCCAGCACTTGGGAAGCAGAGGCAGGCAGATCTCTGTGAGTTCGAGGCCAGCCTGGTCTCCAGAGTGAGTGCCAGGATAGGCTCCAAAGCTACACATAGAAACCCTATCTCAAAAAACCAAAAAAAAAAAAAAAAAGAAAAAAGAAAAAAGAAAAAAAAAGAAAGAAAGAAAAGAAAAAAAAAAAGAAAGAAACATGGGTTATTTAAGATGTAAGAGTTAGCCAGAGCCAGGCGGTGATGGCACATGCCTTTAGTCCCAGCACTCAGGAGGCAGAGGCAGACAGATCTCTGTGAGTTCGAGATCAGCCTGGTCTACAAGAGCTAGTTCCAAGACAGCCTCCAAAACCATAGAAAAACCCTGTCTCGAAAAAACCAAAGAAAAAAAAAAAAAAGAGTTAGCCAAGCAGTGGTGGCACAGCCTTTAATCCCAGCACTTGGGAGGCAGAGGCAGGTGGTTCTCAGTGAATTCAAGGCCAGCCTGGTCTACAAAGTAAGTTCCAGGACAGCCAGGGCTATTACACAGAGAAACTCTGTCTCAAGATAAACCAAACCAAACAAAAAAATAATAAAATAAATTGTAAGAGTTAGCTAGTAACAAGTCTGCACCATTGGCTGCACATTTATAATTAATGTGAAGTCTCTGTGTGTTTATTTTGGAGCCATGAGTTGGACAAAAATTCTTCCTGTGACAAAAATCTCCACCTACAGGGCATGTTGCCTGGGGAGGGGGGGTCTCATTGACAAACTCCAGCAGCGGTCCTGGCTGACCAGAGTTGAAGAGGGGCTTGGCAGAATATCAGCCTGGCCCAGCAACATATGGGGACAGGGGAGAATCAGGTTTGAAAACAGGAGAGGCTGAGGGGCACTCTACTAACCACTAGCAATTGCTAACTGCCCTGATCACCACCAAAAAAGCTTAGGTCTTGAGCTAGTGAGGAGATGACTCCACTGGTAAAAGGGCTTGCTGTGTAAGCCTGATAACATGAGTTCAAACTCCAGACTCCAGAGAAGGAGAGAGTCAACTCTCAGAAGTTGTCCTTTGATCCAACACAAGTGCTGTGGCATTCATATACCCATACTCATACACACTTTTTTCCCAACCATTACCAACCAACTACACCCCTACTCCAAAAAAATAATCGTAAATCCCACTGAGTTTAGATTCTCTCATTACAGCACCGGCCAGATAGAGATGGGAGATTTTTTAATTAAGAGCCATGAGTTACAGACCAGCATTGCAACATATTGAGAGCCCTGAACACAACTCAAAACACAGACAAAACTGGCCTCACCCAGATGTTGGTCTGAGACCAGCTCTCGATCAGCCAGGCCAGAAGGGAGCAGAGGATGGGAAGTGAAGATGAAGAGTGGGACACCCAGGAATAGTGCGTGTGAGGCCCGAAGGCCCAGAAAGGCAGTGAGGGCTTCTACTGTATTTGGGAAAGGCTGACCTTGGGGTGGCCCATGGTGGTCCAAAACACAGGACAAATCCCTCTCCATTTGGGCAGGAGCCCTGAGCACACAACCAGTTTTACAGATTAACTTGAGACCAGCTTCAGTATCGAAGCCTCGAACACTAGGGATAAGAATATTTTCTCAAAAAAGCTCAGGGTATTTTTGGAAGTTGGACACATTAAAAGGCGTGCATGCGCACGCGCGCGCGCTCGTGTGTGTGTGTGTGTGTGTGTGTGTGTGTGTGTGTGTGTGTGTGTATTTAATACCACTGACCCCAAAGTGTGAAATCTCTGCTTCAGGGCTTGTTATCTGATGTGTATTGTCACTCAGTGCAATGGTTGGTAATTTTAAATGGTCGTATTCATACTAAAAGCATTAGTTGCAACAGTTGAGCTATTGAGCACAGAACAATGTTCACATTGTGTCATTTTGTAAAAAACATATGGGGATCTGGCTGAGGCCATTGCGGGTTCTAACATTATGCTTTGCTTTTGTTGCTTTGAACCCTGTGGGACGGGCCTGGCTCCAAGGCCATGGTGGAGTCAGCTGTCTTGGAGGAGCCTTCTGCATGGAAGCTGCTAATTTCTGCCCATTGCCCTACACAATGCCCATTGCACACTTTCCGCTATGATATTATTAGAAATATGTCTAACATCGTCCACTAAGCCAGTGGAAAATTGTGTATTTCAAAGCACTTCGAGCTCAGGGGTGGGGATAGTGACGACTGCCATCTTCTGGCTAAAATAAATTTGGCTCTGTGTTGGATTTTTCGAAGGGGTGCTCGACTCTGCCAGTTAGCGAGAGCTCCCCCAAATAGAGACACACTTCCAAAGCTCGTCCTTGTGTCTAGCCTGGTCTTGTATCCTTCTTGCCTCAGTTTTTCTCCCATCCCGTCGACGATTTCTTCTGAGGACACTCAAGAGTTCACCACAGAGGTTCCGTATTAACATCTCATATCTCAAAATTGTGGGGATACCTGAAACTTGATGCATCGAACCTGTGGTGCACCGCCAGCAGAGGGCACTGTTCCCTTACCTTGGAAGCTTCCACCCACACGGTGGCCACCCGCAGCCTGGCGAGCTCGCACACGCTCTAGGCTAGCCATGGGGGCTTGGCCTGGTTTTGATGGGCAATGTCCCTATTGGGCTTGAAAGCTGGAACTGGGCCTTTTGCTTCTTTCGGAAAGAAATTTTGGCTAGTTAAGAAGGAAAAGGCTGGCTCGCTTTCACTGCTACCAGGCCTATGTTGGAAAATTGTTGACTGAATGCGAGGGAGGGAAGCCGGAGATGTGGACCCAGAGCATACACCCTAGAATGTATCTGTCCGCCGCCTCCGCAGCTTGAGGTGACTCGGTGTTGCACCCGCCTTCGGCTACTGGAGGCGGCGCCCTGGGCTTTGCTAGATGTTTGGCTTGAGCTGTTGTTGCTGGGCAACAGGCATCACCGCGGCCTCCCGCTCATCCCGCCCCCGCTGCTCCTCCTCCTTAGAATTTAATTGCTGTACTTTTTACTTTTGTACTGTAAATTGGAAATGGAATGGGGAAGCTGTGTTGCTCGGAGCCCCAAGCTGTCGAGAACATTCTGCTCGTTACAAAATGTACCTAGGCCAGCGACTAGCGGAAACTCTGGGGGTCCTCGCTGAAGCTGTTGGAGGCGCTGGCCATTCAGATGGCAGAGGCTCCCCGGGAAGGAAGGTTAGGGCAAAGGCTCTGTGCCCAGGAGAGGTGAAACGTGGGGTTATTGTGAAGAAATCCTCTCAAGACCCCTACTACTACTATCACAGCCAGGCCATGCTGCCTGTTGTCTTTGGTATTTAAATCACTCCCACCAATAGAATTTGTTTTTCCTCCGTGGGAGAGTGATGGATTAAGACATCTTTTTTTCTCTCCCACTCCCCAGCTCACCCTCTCCCTTCCTCTGCTATGCCTTGCTCTCTTCTTTATCGTCTTTTCCTCCCCTTTCCCTTTCTACGTCCTCTCCTCTCTGGCTCCCTTCCGCTTTCCCTCAGAGGTTCAAGTCCAGAGGTGTGGCAGTTCCCCGAGGCCAGTTCCTGAAGACAAAAGGCCACCTGGAGAAGAATAATTAATCTATTTATGAAACCATTTCAGAAAATCACACAATCTCTTCCAGAAAATAAGTCTTTTTATAAATTTATTTCTGTCTATGTCTGTCTATGCACTGCAAGCATGCTTGGTGGTGCCTTTGGAGCAGAGAAGGAATCAGATCCTCTGGATCTGACGTTACAGAACCCAGGTCCTCTGCAAGAGCAACCAGTGTTCTTAACCACTGAGCCACCTCTCTAGCCCCTGGGGGGCATCTTTATAAAGACTGACAGGGCCTTTCAGCTCACAAGGCAGCAGTTAAGTGGGTAAAGTAAGGCCAGTTGAGGAATGTGAGTTAAGAAAGACAGTGTTCACTTGGGAGGCAGAAGCAGGCAGATGTTTGTGAGTCTGAGAGCAGCCTGATCTACAAGGCAAGTTCCAGGACAGCCAGGGTGACACAGAGAAACCCTGTCTCCAACCATCCCTCCAAAGGAAGAAAGATAGATAGCCAAGTGGATAAAGGCACCAGACACCAACCCTGACAGCCTGAGTTTCATCTCCGGGACCAGCACAGTAGAAGGAAAGATTCCTGAAGGTCACATGCATGCCCACACACATACACACATACAAATAAAATAAATAAAATACTAAAAATGATATTGTTGATTCTGAAGATAGTAGTTACTATTTTGAGATGGGGCTTCAAGTAGCCCAGGCTGGCCTTGAACTCCATATGTTAGGACATTGAGTCCTGATCTTCTGCCTTCACCTCTTGGGTTACATACAGGTATGTACCACCAAATCCACCTTCTGTTGATTCTATTTTTTCACTATGTAGCCTTGGCTAGCCTGGAACTTGCAATGTAGACCAGGCTGGCCTGGGACTCAACAGGGATACTCCTGCCTCTG
Source organism: Cricetulus griseus (assembly GCF_003668045.3). Lineage (NCBI taxonomy): Eukaryota > Metazoa > Chordata > Mammalia > Rodentia > Cricetidae > Cricetulus > Cricetulus griseus. Next base: position 67,632,964 of record NC_048600.1, read on the forward strand.
CCTTCTGAGTGCTGGGGTTGAAAACAGACACCATCATGTCTGGCTTAGATCAAAAAATATTTTTTGGGCCAGGTGGTAGTGGCGCACGCCTTTAGTCCCAGCACTTGGGAGTCAGAGGCAGGTGGATCTCTGTGAGTTTGAGACCAGCCTGGTCTACAAGAGCTAGTTCCAGGACAGCCTCCAAAGCCACAGAGAAACCCCGTCTCAACCCCCCCCACCAGCCAAAAAATATTTTTTGATACATACTGAGTGTATAAACTGACTACATGACCACTCCAGGGTATGATTAAGTAGAAAGTTTCTTTTTTTTAAGATTTATTTATTTATTATGCATACAGTGTTCTGCCTGCATGTCTGCCTGCAGGCCAGGGAGGGCACCAGATCTCATTATAGATGGTTGTGAGCCACCATGTGGTTGCTAGGAATTGAACTCAGGACCTCTGGAAGAGCAGCCAGTGCTCTTAACCTCTGAGCCATCTCTCCAGCCCGAGTGGAAAGTTTCTATTGCAGGTACGAAAGAGAATACAACCAGAGGCATCTGGAAGAGTCCAGAGCAGGGAGAGAAAGTAGCAGGCTGAACATGGCCAGCAGACTGGACCTGCCATGGGAGGAGAGAGAGAAGGAGAGTGAGAAATGAAGACAAAGAGAGAACTTTGGGTCCAGCAAAAGAAACCAAGAGAGTGCATAGCTGAAAATAGGGTTATAAGAACAATGAGAAGGTGGGAAGGGAAGCCCACGAGCGAGGATGTCAGCATGCACTTTGAAATGCATAACAGATATATGTGATACTGCAGGAGCCTGGAGGCCAGCATGCATGTCGTTATTCTAGTAGGCGCCACAGATGGCCATCTGTCCCTTTTGCCAGTGATAAGGGGATTGGCTCCTTGGGTAGTTTCTGAGAAATGCTGGATTTGTCTAATTGCCAGAATCTGGACCTGGCAGTGAGACCCCATCTCAAAAAAGACAAGACAAAACAAAACCTATTTTTTTGTGTGTGTGTATGGGTGTTTTGCCTGCATGTATGTCTGTGCCTGGTGCCTGCAGGGTCCAAAAGAGGGTGTAAGATACCCTGGAACTCGAATCACAGATGGTTGTGAACAACCACAGGAGTGCTGGGAATAGAACCCAGGTCTTCTGGAAAAGCAGCCAGTGCTCTCAACTGCTGAGCCATCTCTCCAGTCCTGTTGATTCTATTTTAATTAAAGTGCTACCTATCATACAAAGAACTTGGGATAATTTCCCTTCAGTGGGAAATCATTTTTCCTAGTACAGTAAAAGAATGGTAATCATGTAAAGCAAATCCAAATGTCTGTCAGTGCAGTGTGGTCTGGGGTGCAGCCACACACCGTGGAAGCAACTCAGTGCCTCTGGCTCCACGCTGGTTGCATGGAGGATCTCCAAGAGTTCTAATTATTGGCCCTGTGTTTCTCTTCCTCCTCACAGCCTGTAGGATGGGTACTGCCAGTCTTATGTACCAGAGAGTAAGGAGATGGAGTGTGGAGAATGGCCCAGAGTCACTGTTTGAGTCTCTGTTCATATGATAAAATGTTCTGACAAAAGCAATGTAAGGGAGTGAGGTTTTAATCAGACTGGCAGTTCCAGGGTACAGTCCATCTTGGCAGAGAACTCAAGGCTACAGGAGGCTGGAGCAGCTGATCACACCGTGTCCACAATCAGGAAATGGAGAGGGATGAATGCACACACGTTGCTGCTCAGCTCCCGTTTCCCATTTCACACAGTCCAGGGAGTGGTTCCACCCATAATTAACATAATCCCATACAGGCATGCCCAGAGGCCCATCTGTCAGTTGATTCTAGGTTCTTTCAAGTAGCTAACACTAACCATCACAGTCAATAGGTACATTCTTGAAGAGGCCAAGAAGCCACTCTGCTGCTTACTGGAAGTGAACCTGGACAAGATCTTCTGACCTTTGCAGACTTTACTTTCCTGACTTACAATCTAGACACTGATGGGCTGGGGACATGGCTCAGTACTTAAGAGCTTGCTGAGTAAGCACGAAGACCACAGTTCAGATCTCCAGAACCCATATTAATGCCAGATGGGCATGGTGGCCCACGTGTAATTCTAGCCTCAGAAGACAGAGACAAGCTGACTAGGGTGAGACTAGCCACATCCATGAATTCTAGGTTGATTCAGAGACCCTGACTCACTGCATAAGGTAAGAGAACGATTGAAAATTATTTTAGCTGTCAACCTCAGGCCTCCACATGTATATGCACCCACATGCACCACCCATATATGTACCAACACACATGCAAACATGTATGTACATACATGTGCACAAACACATGTACAAATAGCGTGAGGAAAACATCTAGAGACTAAGAATCTATACCATGCGCAAGGCTTGCTTAATAACTGCGACATATTGAAACTGTGCCTGGGACATACTTAATAGACACAGCTTACAGGTACATTACCTGTGTCCTGAATCTTCATCAGGCAAGTGAAGCTTGTTCAAGAATAAACCCCACCCCCATCAAAGGCAATGTAAAACACATTAGCAAGTTTGCTGTGGCAGTGACTCACACACATCTACAACAATTAACTTGTCTTCCATTAAAAGGGCTCATTCTCCTCCTCTGACAACCTTTACCACCTAAATTGCCTTAACAGTTCATTTTTCTATTGCATTTATTTATTTACTAGTGTCTGGGTATACTTCATGGTGTGTGTGTTATTTGAATGTGGGTACAAATGTGTGTGTGTACATGCACATGTCTGCCCAAGTGTATATGGTTGCAAAAGACAACCTCAGGTGCTTTTCCTTAGATGTTGTCCACTTTGGGTTTTTCATTTGTTTTGCTTTTTATCCCCTATAGAGTTTTGTTTTGTTTTGTTTTGTTTTGTTTTGTTTTGTTTTGTTTTGTGAGACAGGTCTCTCACCAGAGGCTAGACTGGCTGGCCAGTGAGTTCCAGGGAACCACCTGTCTCTGTTTCCCCAACACTGAGGTTACAAAGACATGCCTCCACACCTGGACTTTAAAATTTATTCAGATTGGGGCTGGAAAGATGGCTCAGAGGTTAAGAGCACTGGCTGCTCTTTCAGAGAACCAGGGTTCAATTTCTAGCACCCACATCGTGGCTCACAATCATGTTATGAGAGCTGGCTCCCTCTTCTGGCCTGCAGGCATACATGCAGGCTGAACACCATACAAAATATACAAATAAATAAAATAAGCTTACAATTATTCAGATTTATTTATTTTTGTGCATGAGTGTTTTGCCTGTTTGTATTTGAGTGCCTGGTGCCCATGGAAGTCAGAAAAGATGTCTAAGCTCCTGAACTGAGGTTCAGAGGTTGTGAGCCACCAAGTAGGTGCTGGGAACCAACCTGGGTCCTCTGTAACAGCAGCCAGTGCCCTTGACTCCTAAGCCACCTCTCCAGCTCCAACACCAAGCCTTTGTTTCTTTCTTTTTTCTTTTCTTTTTTTTTCTTTGCAACAGTGTCCCTCTATGTTGCCCTGGCTGTTCTGGAACTCACTCTGTAGACAAGGCTGGCCTGAACTCACGGAGATCCCTCTGCCTCTGCCTCCCGAGTGCTGGGATTAAAGGCGTGCACTACTACACCTAGCCATCTGGATTTCTTTTTAAATGTTGGTTCTTAGTATCTAATTCAGGCTCATCTGTTTACAAAGCAAGCACTTTACCAACGCAGTGCTCTCTCCCACCCCCAATTTATGATTTTCTTTTAAAAATTAAATATATGGTTCTTGGAAACTTCCCACATGCTGTCATTCTCACTGACTTCCCTCACAGTTCCAGAATAGTCTTGGTCTGCAAGGAAACAGCAATGGTTCCTAACACCCGAGCTGTGGGTTTATTACTTGTTAACGCTTAGCAAATTATTTATTTCACTTGGAGGTTTGCAGAAATATGAAGGTTCTTATGGCAGCTGAAATAGCTCTCTTGGGAGGCAAATTCTCAGTAATTGCTGCTTCTCCTTACTGCTCCGTTAGCTGGGATCTTGTCTCTCAAGGCATATCACGTCTATGCCTGGGACCTTTGTCAACCCATCCCAGTCAGACTTTTCTTTCACCACAGAAAATCTCTAATGTCTCATTCTGTCTCCTGGAGCTTCAGCTATGCAAATTGCTGTGATCATTGCCTCCCCACAATTTTTCTGCAGAGACAGAAGATTTAATTTGCATTTTAAAGTAATTCATGCTGACTAGAGTTCCAGGCTAGGGAAGGAGAAAGGACCAGCCCAGGGCCTGCATTTAACCGTTGTTCCTGGCTCTAATGCCTGTGTGATTGAGCCCTTTTCAGAGAAATCTGAGCTCTTTGGATGAAGAATGCTTCAAAGTGGCAGGGGAAAGTTACGGGAAAGGGAAGGCATTACACAGACAAAACAGCAGCAGGATGTGGCTGGTGGGTAATGTCTGCCTAGTAAGAGAGACACCCTGGATTCAATCTCTTGCCTTGGTAGGGTGGAGGGTGGAGGTGGTATGCGTGGTACATCATGGTCTAGCAGGTAAAGCACATGCCCTGCAAACCTGACAACCTACATTTGATCCTGGATCTCACAGTGGAAGGAGAGAATGCACCCCTAAAAGTGGTCTACTGACCTCTACATGCACTCTATGGAATATAAGGGTCCACAGTCCCTCCTTCTCACATACAATAAGACAATAACATTTTAAAGATTTATCTTTGTGTGTATGGGCGTGTGTCTATGTAGACGTATGGAGTCCAAAGTTACAGCAGGCTGGAGATGCCTTATGTAGGTTCTGGGAACCAAACCGGGGTCCATTGCTGGAGCATTATATGCTTTTAATTGCTGAGCCATTTCTCCAGGCCCAATAATAACATTTCTTTAAATAAGGAAAAACAACTGTAGCTAAGAGAAGTGCACCTCACACAAGCAGAAATAAAAACAGGAACTGTTTATTTCATTGCTTAAAATAGTTCTATTAATGACTGCTGGACTATCTTTAATGATTTCAAAGGTCTCACTGACGCATATTGGTGGGGGTGAAGCCACACACCCCTGTGCCACAAGAACCATTCAGTATGACTGATAACATGCAAATATCATTTTCAAAAACAGAGCAATATCATGATAGGATAAAAAAAAGTCTATTGAGCAAATAGATTTCACATTTTTTTAAAAAGGGGAACAGGGTACCGTTAGGATTCTACTATGCCCAACAGGAAATCTTGGGCATACCCACAAGCCTGCCCCATTCACAGAAAGGAACAAAGGTCCAGAAGTTACACTGCTCATTCTAGATCACTGAACTAAAGTTCTGAATTTGCTATTTCAAATTTTTTTTAAAGTGGACATCATACACTTATTTATTCAGAACTTTCATATAAAAGAGTAACAATCATTTCAATTACTATTAACCAGACTTTTTCTGTTGTAATAATTTTTGAATAGTTACCCATTGCACTGAAAACCACAGATTCAAAATTCACAATTAAATCACAATTTAAAAAAATTAAAACTTCATGCCAAATAAAAAGTAGCCGCCAGTTAGTGGAAAACACATTTACATTTCAGAGTAGTTTAAAATTATTTACCAAAATGTCTCTTTTCTCTCTTTGTAAAGCATGTTTACTCTCAAGATGCAATTCTTTGAGTTTTTTTTTTTTTTTTTTGCTTGTTTTGGGTTTTTTTTGGGGGGTTGCTTTGTTTTGAGACGGGGTTTCTCTGTGTAGCCCTGGTTATCCTGGAACTCAGTCTGCAGACCAGGCTGGTCTAGAACTCACAGAGATCTGCCTGCCTCTGCCTGCCAAGTGGTAGGATGGTGTGGACTACCACGCCCAATCATACACTTGTTTTTCAGTATTTGATATTCACAGTACATTCATTAGGGTCACAATTTCATGTTCAAGACCCCAGAATCTGCACTGCCTACAATGAGGTAGATAAACTTACTGAGTGCTTTTGGCTAGGATTAATTTCCTTTAGACTCAACCATCTCTTTTTAAAAGATAGATTTCCAAAATAGTGAGCAAAAGACCGAAAATGTCTTCATACTTGGCCTAAAAGTGGGGGAAAAAATAGAATTTCAAGAAGGTATTATCAAAGTTTCTGTACCTCATTTTAATTTAAAAACAGAATAAAAGCAGCAAATTACAAAGCCACTACAGATCTTAAACTCACCATCTTTGAACATCTAGAGAGCCTGGCTCTAATTCTGATTTGGGAATCTGTCCACTCAGAGGCCTCTAGTTAACACCTCCAGGGGGCCAGACCAGCTGCTGCCCCTTAACCTTGACCCTAAACTTCAAGTCTCCTACCAAGTTCAGACCTGACTGCTTGGTTTCTTCAAAGGGACCTCTCCCTGGGAACAAGAATCCCATCTCTAGGCACATCAAAGTTCAGACAGACGGTAGAGGCCCTCCCTTCTGGGTACAATAGACTGCAATGGATAAAGTTGGAAGTGAGACAGGCTGCAGGTGTTGGGCCTGTCTTGGACAGGCTTAGATGGTATGGCACAGGCCCTGGTAGGTCAACCAAGGCATTGGTAGCTTCAAGGCCATTCAGGTTGGAGGGGGCAGACTGGGCACTAAACCAGCTAAAGGCCCCGGGGTGTGTCGACGAGAGATTTCAGTAAAGGATGGTAGGCCACCACGGATCTTGGTCTTTTTGCGGGGAGCCATGGGCGAGGCACCCAAGAACTTGCTGAAGGAGCTTGACTTCTTCAAGCCGCGGGCCAGGTCCTGGAGCATCAAGTCGTCAGCCAGGACGCCCAGAAACGCGCTAGTGGTGGAGCCGAGGATAGTGGCAGCCACCTGCACGGGGTGCCGCGACACAAGACTCCCACTGCCACCACTGGCTGCATCAAGCTCGGTGGTTGCTCGCAGGCCGGGATCACCGAGTAAACGCCGCAGCGCGTAGGAGGAGCCAGGCCGCAGGTACTGGTAGGCACGACGGCCGCTGTGGTCGCGGACGTTCACTTGGGCGCCCAGACGCACCACTAACAGCACCGCTGCATCCTCGTGGCCGTGCAGGGCCGCCAGGTGCAACGGCGTGTAGCCACCGTGCGAGCGCGCGTTCACGTCCACAGGCGCGCCCCCACGCCGGGCGACCTCCACCAGCTGTAGAGCCATCTCCCGGTCGCCGCTCTTCGCTGCCCAGTGTAGGGCGGTGAAACCCGACATGAAGTCACGCTTGGCAGCCAGGCCGCAGTCCCGCAAGAGCAGCCCGTGCAGATGGTGGCTCCAATGGCCGCTGGCCGTGCGCACCAGCCACTCGTGCTCCGTGGGCTCCAGGGGCACCGCGGGAGGCGGCGGCGGCGCGGCAGGCACCTCCTCCGTGTCCGGGCTCAGCAGGCGCGGGCCCGCGCGCGACAGGCGCCTGAGATGAGGGGAGCGGCCGGGTCCCAGGTGGAGGCCCAGACCCGACTCCTCTACCGAGAGCCGCCGCAAGAGCATCGGGGAGGCCCGCGGGCTCGGTTCCTCCGACCGCTGCCGGCGCAGGCCTTGCTCCTCCGCGCGGATCCTCAGCGCCGCGGGGCCGGGGACCACGCAGCGCACCGGTAGCATGCAGGGCTTCTGCGGTGGCACTTGCGCCGAGGGAGGTGCAGGCTCTGGGGCTGGCGACTCTGTGGTCGGTGAGGCTGGCCCGGATGGCACACTGGTTGGTGCGGCTCCCTCCGAGGGCCAGGGTAGCTCCTGATCCTCGGGTCCCCCGGGCTGTGGCTCTGAGCCGGATGGAGCCCCAAGCTGGGTGACCCCTGAGGGTGGGGTCCCTGAGGCATTCTGTAGCTCCGATGGTGCGGACAAGTCCTCCTGCGGTTCCTCAGACGGCTGTGGGGAGAGGGTAGCTTCGGGGACGCAGTTGTCCTCCGCTGGGACGGCAGTGCACTCGGCCTGCGTGACGGGCACCCCAGGGTTGGAGGTGTGCGGGGGCTCTGGTCCCTCCGGCGGCCGCGGCTTCTTTCTCAGCACCACGAATTTGACCCCGTCCAGCTCCTTCACCACGGCCACGTTGTTGACGAACTTCTTGAAGCGGTCCCTACGGGCTGCGCGGCCGCGCGGGTCCCCAGCGTCCAGCAGCGGCTTGAAGCGGCTCAGCAGCTCGGAGTTGCGCACCTGCCCGCCGCGCTCCAAAAGGAAGCCCAGCACCGCCGCCTGGCTCACCCCTGCGGCTGCTGCGGCGGCAGCGGCTGCGGCTGCCAGCGCCATGCTCGGTGCCTGCCTATGGCTGCGGGCTCTCCCCAGCCGCCTCGCCAGGCTCACCTGAGGCTCTGATCCCCGAAGCTGGACTACAGTCACGCCCTCCCCGCTTCACTGGGACGTCTCCGGGCGAAGGGCGCTTGGGGGATCCTGCCCTCCGCCTGCGCCTGGCCGGGCCCCCAGCCTGAGGGGTAGGTTGCTGCCGAGAGATCCTGTCCAATGGGTGCTGGGCTCCATGCCCCTGAGCGGCGCTCGGCTTACAGGTGACAGCTGCCACTGGAGGTGCGGAAGGAAAGAGGGAGCGGAACCTCTCCGGGCTGCCCCCACCCCAGCCGTGGAATTAAAGGCGCAGCGCTGCTCTTCTGCTCTGCTCCTGGTTGCTAGGTGGGTGTGTTCCCTGGGGATGTTGCCGTGGATGGGCGAGGCATGGATATTTATTCCTTTCAGCAGTACTTACCACAAAATAAAAGCAATATTTTATATATGTTTGTCCTTGCAATATATGTTGCATCAATACTACTCCAATTTCTGATGCCTCTCTTACAGGAAAACGGATTCATGAAATTCACAGCAAGAATGATTCGCTGTGTGTGACATTGACTGCATGGTACTAGAGGCTCACAAAAGGTTTAGAAAGCAGTTTTCTCATGATAAAATAATACTGTTATTATTTTATGTGGAGCTTTTCAATTTGCATTTTTCTTTATTATTTATTGAGTGGTGTGTGTGTGTGTGTGTGTGTGTGTGTGTGTGTGTGTGTGTGTGTTGTAGGTCAGAAGACAACTTCAGACAGTCGGTTCTAGCTTTCTATCATATGGGCTCTGGAGCTCGAATTCAGGTCATCTGGCATGGCGGCAGGCACTTAGTTACTCACTGAACTATTTCAAACACACTCCCTTTATTTTGTCTCTTTATGTACCTCAGGTTGGTATGGAACTTGCAACACCACTGCCACTGTGTTCTGAGTGCTAGACTATACGTGTACACCAGCATGCTTCCCAAAAAACCAGTCTGTTTTAACATAGGATTTCAGGAATAAACCCACAGGAAAACACAGAGAAGGAAAAAATACCACAGGAAATGACCATTAACATTTTGAAATATTTTCTTCTACTATGTATACATACATTTGCTATACTTTAAAAAGGCAAGGTAGGAACTATATTGAGGCGTTAAACATGGAACCCAAGGTCTCCCAAATGCCCAACTATGCCACCACACCTCCAGCCCAAGCTGTTTTTAAAACTTTGGATATTTCACAAATATTTATTGAGAACGTAGCTTGTGCTGGGACCTTTTCAGGCTTTGATATATGTTAGCAGAGATAAAAGCTTTGGTCTAACAGAGTTCATTTATCAGGAGGAAACAGAAGTGAGAAAGCTGCTTAATACGCTATGTGAGCTATAGCATACACTACCAACACTTTTAGGAAATCCAGTGTGGTCAAACTCAGTGGGGATAGGTTGGGAGTTTGAGCTGGGTCGTCAGGGCAGGACTCATGGTGAAGGTGAAGTTGAAACTTAAACAAGAACTTCAGGTTAGGAAGTTATGCAGATGAAAAAGAGCTTTAGCAGCGGAGGAAGCCAACAGGGAGGGGGCGGGGTTGGTTGTTTAACTTTTGTTGTTTGTTGTTTTCAACTTTATTTATGTGTGCTTGCCTGGTGGTGGCCACAGGCATGCCACAGTGCAGGAATGGAGGTTAAAGACTTCATCCAGGACCTCTTTCCTTTTTTTTTTTTTTTTTTTTTTTTTTTTTTTTTTTTTTTTACCATGTGGATTTTGAGAGGATTGAACTCAGCTCATCCACCTTGGTGTGTTGTTTGTTTTCTAAAAACGTCTCTCATAGGACTCATTAAGGCCTCAAACTCTGACAGAGACTGTCTTTAAACTCCCGATCATCCTGCCTCCACTTAAATGCTTAGATTACAGGCTTTGAGACCGTACCAGCGGTGTGTGTGTGTGTGTGTGTGTGTGTGTGTGTGTGTGTGTGTGTGTGTGTGTGTGAATCCAACTAGAATATATGTATGTATTCCCAGCAGGCTGTCCTGGAACTCACAGTCCTCCTGCTTTACTAGTCTAAGTGCTGAGATCACAGGTGTGTACCATCAGGCTGGGGGTTTCTTGTTGTTTTTGTTTTTTTGTGTGTTTCAGACTAGTTCTCCCTATGTAACCCTGACTGAAACTTGCTATGTAGACCAAGCTAGCCCAAACTTACAGAGCTCCACATGCCTGCACCAATACCTGAATGCTGGGAATTAAAGGTATGTGCTATCAGGCCTGGCCAACTATACTGGGAGTTTGTTTTGTTTTGTGAGACAGGCTTTCTCTGTGTCCTGGCAGTCCTGGAACTCACTTTGTAGACCAGGATGGCCTTTAATAGAGATATTTGTCTGGCTTTGCCCTGAGAGTGCTAGGATTAAAGGTATATACCATCATACCAGGCTAGGTTTTTGGTTTTTGTTTTGTTTTGTTTTTTTAACGTGCACTGCTGTTTTGCCTGCATGTATGTCTGTGTGAGGGTGCCAGATCCCCTGGAACTGGAATTACAGACAGTTGTGAGCTACCATGTGGGAGCCGAGAATGGAACCTGGGTCCTCTGGAAGAACAGTCAGTGCTCTTAACTGCTGAGCCATCTGTCCAGTCCATTGTTTTTTTGTTTGTTTGTTTGTTTTGTTTTTTAACTTAAAAATTTTTGGGTTTGTTTTGGGTTTTGGTGGGGTTTTTTTTTTGTTGTTGATGTTGCTTTTTGGTTTTTTGAAACAGGGTTTCTGTGTAGCTTTGGAGCCTATCCTGGAACTCGCTCTGAAGACCAAGCTGACCTTGAACTCGAAGAAATCCACCTGTCTCTGCCTCCCTAGTGCTGGGATTAAAGGCGTGTGCCACCAATACCCGGCCATTAACTTAAAATTTTTTAATCTAATAATAAGTTTGTGTGTGCGTGCGTGCGTGCGTGCGTGCGTGCGTGCGTGCGTGCGTGCGTGTGTGTGTGTGTGTGTGTGTGTGTGTGTGTGTGTGTGTGTGTGTTTTGATTGCACTACATGCATTCCTGGTGCCAACAGAGGCATCAGATTCCTTCCTGGACATGTGGGTGCTGGGAGCTGAACTGAGGGAGAGAAGCAAATGTTCTTAGCCACTGAGCCCATCTCTCCAGCCCCGTCATCTCCTAATTCTGTTATAAATATTTTCCCAGTTGTCATTTATCTTTTAATTTTGTTTTCTGATGGCATTCATTTTAGACAACTAGATTTCTTTGTAATGATTGCATCTTTTCCATGGAAAGATAAATACAAACAGGAAGGTATCTCTACAATGTAAAAGAACATTTAGGACCAATTGCCTTCTGCATTGTCAAGCAATCAAAATAAGAGTGATACCAATGTGCTTGGAAGGTTTTGTGTCTCTGCCCACAAAACCCAGAAGAGAACATTGGATTCTCTGGAACTGGAGTCGCCATGTGGGTATTAGGAATCGAACCTGGGTCCTTTGCAAGAGTAGCCAGGAACTTCTGAGTCATCGTTCCCTCCCCATATTACTTTTTCTAAAAAATCTACCCCAAGTTACACTCTAATAAAACCTGCTGTACCTTCCCTGCATCTATGGCAGTCTGTTCTTGTCTGCAGTCGACTCCAGGAGCATCCATTATCTATCTGTGGGTGTGAAGCCGTGAGTCAGGGCTCGGTGAAGGGGATATAATCTGCCTGGAGGAGTTCACCACTCAGAGCAGAGGAAAGCTGCCAAGCCATTCTGCTACCTAGTTCAGGTGCCCCCTTCAGGTGCTTGCTGGAAGGGTGACTCTAGGACAGTGGATGGGGAATGTAGGAAGCCCTCAGGGACAGATGAAGACTTGGAAGGAGGACTGAAGTCCAAGTCAAGGCAAGGCATGTGGAGCCTGTTTGCAGTTCAGGGTGTGTCCCACTGCTCCAGAGGAGATAATACTGGGTGAGCACTCTAACCATGGGTGAGAGGCCTGGGGTGCTAGTTTGGACTTTATCCTGTTTGTAGTCAAATTCCAAGGAGAACATTCTTTCTTTCTTTTAGTTTACTGAGTTGGAGAGTGGTTAAGAATGCATACTGCTCTGAGTTTGGTTCCCAGCACTTATATAGGGCAGCTCATAACCACCTGTGACTCCGTTCCAGGGGATCTGACACCTCTGGCCTCCACAGGCACTTGTACTCACTTCATGCACCCACATTCATATACAGGTAATTAAAAATTAAAAGAAGGGACTGGAGAGATAGCTCAGTGGTTAAGAGCACTCTTAGCTGTTTTGGAGGTTTTTGGCACTCACATGTCAGCTTACAACCAACTACAGCTCCAAGGGATCTACTGCCCTCTGCTGACTTCCATGGCTATCAGGCACACATAAGGTACACACACATACAGATAGGCAATACTCGTACTCAAATATAAAATAAATATTTTAAACAAAAATATTTTAAAGTAAAATATCTATATTGTATTGTTATTGTTTTATTTGTATCAGATTTGTTTACTCTGTGTAAAAGTCATGGCATGTGAGTATCAGTCAGAGGACACTCTGCAGTAGTCAGTTCTTTGCTTTCACCATGTAGGTCCAGGTGTGAATAACCACACCAAGCTTGTTTAATTATTGTCTGATCACAAAATCAGTATTTATACTTTCTCAATTTGCAAGAGTTTCCAAATACAAAAAGAACAACTGATCACATGTTAGAGAGCCACCCAGTATTTTCCTACTGGACTTCATGTGGTATTTATTTATTTATGATTTGGGGACGGTGTCTCATATAGTCCAACTTACCCTGGAACTTGGAAACCAATGATGACAGCTAGGACTATGTAGAGAGACACTGTCTCATGCCCCATGCCAGGCTTCTATGAATTCATTCATTGATTTATTCATTTTTGGTGACACTGGGACTCAGACTCAAAGCCTTTAACCCTCAAAGCAAGTGTTCTGCTGCTGAGCTACACTCCAGCTAGAGATCCTACACAGATGGTATTAAACCACACATGGTTTCTTTTATTTGTTTTCTTTTAGTTTGGATTTTTGAGACAGGGCTTTTCTACACAGCCTTGGCTGTTGTGGAACTCACTACAGAGACTAAGCTGGGATCAAACTCATAGAGATTCTCTGGCCTCTACCTTTTGCTGGGATTAAGTTGCTAATTGCTGGGATTAAAGGGATGTGCCACCACTCCTGGCCATTTTACTTTTAAAGAAATATTTGTTTTTATTTTAAGTGCATGAGTATTTTGCCTGCATGTATGTATGTGTACTACACGTGTGCAGTATCATTGGAGGCCAGAAGGGGACATCAGATCCCCTGGAACTGGAGTTAACAAGTGGCTAGAAGCCACCATGTGGGTGGTGGGATCTGAATCCAGGTCCTCTAGAAGAGCAGCCAGTGCTCTTAACCATGGAGTCATCTCTCCAGCCCTTTTTCTTCTTTTTTTCCTTATTTCTTAAAAAATATTTGATTGCTGGGCGTTGGTGGCGCACGCCTTTAATCCCAGCACTCGGGAGGCAGAGGCAGGTGGATCTCTGTGAGTTCCAGAGTGAGTGCCAGGATAGGCTCCAAAGCTACACAGAGAAACCCTGTCTCGAAAAAAAAAATATTGTATTTATTTATTTGTGTGCGCGCACGTGTGTGTGTGTGTGTGTGTTGTGTGTGTGTGTGTGTGTGTGTGTGTGTGTGTGTGTGTGTGTGTGTAAGAACCACAGTATATGTGTAGAACGCTGAAGACAACTTGTAGGAATTGTAGGAATTGATCCTCTGCCTCCACCATGTAGGTTTGGAGATGGAAATCAGGACCTCAGTCTTGGCTGCAAGCCCCTTTGCCTGTTAGGCCATCTCACTAGCCCCACATACCATTTCCTAACCCAATCTTCATCATAGACTGGTTTGATCAATGCTGGGATAAATGACAAGTAAGTTGGTGTGTAACATGAGGTCCCTGTGAGAAACTATGACGGCGGGGGTATAGAAGCCAAGAGTAGGTCAGAAGCAAATTTGGATTATTTTGCTTTGCTTTCATTTTTAAAGTCAATCCTTTCTTATTTTATTTTTTAAATTTTTGTTTCAGAAGCTACTCTGAGTAGTTTTCTATTCACTTCCCCTCCCCCAGGGTAAATTACTAGAGTCCTTGGAAAATCTTTCCCATGATCTCATATGGAGGAAAGCCCCAATCAACTTGGATATTTGTTAAACTGGGGATGCAGTTCACTTATTAGAGAGCCTGCCTTATATGCACAGGAACTGGCATCAATCCCAGCCCTACACAAACCAAGCATAGTAGTGCATGACTGTAATCCTAACATTCAGGAGGTGGGGCAAGAAAAGTCAGAAGTTCAAAGTTATCTTAGGCTGTATAGGAAGAGACTCTAGCCAGCTTGAGCACACAAAAAATGGCTATGGCAGGCTTTGCCTTTCTCTCCCAATCCCTCTGCTTTGCTTAAAAAACCATGAGATTACATCCCTAAAGCTAATCTCCAAGGTCTATTCCTTTATATGGCCACTTCCTCCTCCTGAGGCTGACTAACAAGGTCCAGCTATTAAAGTATTGAATCCTGCCATCAAAAGCCCTCTTTGGCTCACCTAATTAATATGCCCAATTAAAATTAAACATCTCATCCTAACGCAGGATTTCCCCTTTACCTTTATAAACCACCATCTTCCTATGCGTCACATCTGACTCAAAGGCTGGATGGGATCAGAGAGGGCCACTGCTAAAGTCCCACTCTCTCTTGCTCCTTCCCCTAAAATCTCCTGTCTTTGTCTTGTATTCCCTGCCCTTTGTCCCTCTGGGACAAATACATCTCCTTTGTGCTGAGAACCTGGTCTTGGGGGTCTGAGTTGATATTGTTCCCTTTCAATATAGCTAGTTCAAAGCCAGCCTAGTCTGCCTGAAATCCCGTTTCACAAAACAAAATAAAACCTTGGATATTTGTTACAGTCTCCTGCCCTCAAAGGCTGGAGGGAGCAGAGAGAGCCACTGCTAAAGCCCATCAGCATTGATGTATTTTGAACTCGTTTTGACAGAGTCCACCAAGAAGAGACAGGGGATTAAGTGCTTGATTGAACAGGAATTGCTGCTCCAGGCAAAGTGTATTGATAGCGCTCAGGCTCAGCAGACTCCAGGCTTTGAGCTGCACAAAGAAGCTCACCCAAGGTCACAGATCATAACTGGCTGAGCACGATCTGAACTCCAGACTACCCATGCTTGTTTACCGCGAAAAGTTAGATCATCAAGTCTTTAAAATTGTCCTTCCGAATGTTTAGTAAGTAAACTTAAGGAAAACTCCAAAGAATTAGCTTCCGCTTTCTTGGGCATCTGAATATACTCAGCTTCAATATTTGAAATGATTTGTTTCTAATTTGGGTAAATATCAAGGTGAGGAGGCTCATGGCTTCATGTTCCCCAGGCTGCTTTTGAATTTTGGTGCCCCATTGCCAATGAGGCCACTGAATCAATTCATTGAGTGACTCAGCAGCTTGCCCACAGGCATTAGGAAAATCAGATACCAAATGTGTATTTATGGCAAGAGTAAAATTCCACACTGTGCTTTGAACATGGTGGAGGCAATAAAGAAGGCATTGTCCTCAACTCAGTGGTTAAAGCTTGGAAGCCATCCAGCTGTAACTAATGGCAGGAAAGGAGACATTCAACCTGTGGGTTGCCAACCCTTTCACAAGGGTCACAGATCAGATACCCTACATATCAGATATTTACATTCGATTCATAACAGCAGCAAAATTACAGTTATGAAGTAGCAATGAAAATAATTTTATGGTTGGGGGTTACCACAAATGAGGAACTGTATTAAAGGGTCGCAGCATTAGGAAGGTTGAGAACCACTGCACTAAAGAGATACTTGTGCCCTTCTCTTTGGCTATCAGACTAGTGTGAAAAAGGGCACCAAATAGTTAAAATGTCCCCAGGAATCCCATGCTGGGGGAAAGGAAAGGCTGAAGGCCTAGTGTCATCTGGATGATGTCTCTGTCTCCCAGGAGGAGCTTCTGATAACTTATCTGACCACCTTGGAGACACACTGGAGCCCAGACAATGATGGGTCACTAATAAGAGGGATCACGCCCTGGTTAGGACTGTTTAATTATGCGTGCATGTACCTCTTGCCTTCATTTTAAAACTGTCAGTATAGAAACATGGACTTGGGAGCTGGTAGGCACTGAACCTATTTATTTGCTCCCTTCCCAGTGTTGTCATGTGGAATAAACCTCTTTTCCTATACTTCACTATTTCTTGTCTCTTTAATTGGTAAAGTGAGGCTAGGTGGGTGATCTCTGCTTGGGGGGGTCTGCCAGGGCCTATGCTCATACCCTAAAAATTCCAGCAGCAAAGGTAGAAGGTTCTTTGTATTTGTTAAGGCTACTTAGTTAAATAAAGGTAAAGTTGGGGGCTGGAGAGATGGCTCAGTGGTTAAGAGCACTGGCTGTTCCTCCACAGGTACTCAGTTCAATTCCCAGCACCGCACAGAAGTTCATAACTATCTGTAGCTCCAGTTTCAGGTGATCTGACACCTTCACACAGACATACATGCAAACAAAACACAAGTGCACATGAAGTAAAAATAAATAAAAAAGGTAAATTTTATTTTACTTTTTTGAGACAGGGTTTCTCTGTGGCTTTGGAGGCTGTCCTGGAACTAGCTCTTGTAGACCAGGCTGGTCTCAAACTCACAGAGATTCGTCTGCCTCTGCCTCCCGAGTGCTGGGATTAAAGGCGTGCACCACCAACGCCCGGCTTAAAAAAAGGTAAATTTTAAAAGTTTGTGCTAAGCAGAGTGTTATAATGCACACCTTTAATCCCAGCACTGGGGCGGCAGAGGCAGATCTCTGTGAGTTCAAGGCCAGCCTGGTCTACAGTGCAAATTCTTGGACAGCCAGGGCTACTCGGAGAAACCCTGTTTCAACAAACAAACATCTAATTTTCTTTTCAAACCTCTTCAGGAACTAGTAAGATAGATCCACAATGGATAAAGATACTTACTACCAAACCTGATTACCTAAGTTCAATTTCCAGGACCCACGTGGTGGAAGAAAAGAACTGATCTCCACAGTTGTTCTCTGACCTCCACAATCACACTGTTATCCATACATACAAAACAAATAAATGTAATTTTAAAACTCTTCTTAATGAGATGCATTATATAACATTAAACACTATTATGGCTTGCAACCCACGCTGGCCTCTGAATTCCATGCCTACGCTCCTTTGAGTGGTCGTGGGCGTTTTATGTTTTTGACCATTCTGACCCTCAACTCTGGAATCTCTTGTTTGAGTGTGTGGTCTCTCACTATGGGTCCCTTCTGCCCTCTTGTGTCTCACCAACGCATCATCAGCAGGGGGAGTCTCAAGCTAAAAGCAAGAACTCCAGGGACTTGAGGGGGAATGGGTGCCCAGCAGTTGCTGCAAAGGGACTTTGCCCAGATAGCAAGCTGTTTTAGTCATGACTTCCTTCCGGAACAAATCATGTTTTGTTCTTGCTTACTAGCCTGGGGGAATCAGAGGGCCTTGCTCTCTTTTCTCATGACTGCAGCCTGTTGCCTGGTATTCACTGAGGTCATAGTTCTAAATCCTAGCAACAAACATCAGGTCACATGCCAGTGTGGAAAACTCAGTTTTTGCATCTTCAATTCATTTTTGGGGGGCTATTTCTCTGATTGGTCAGACTGGTTGCTTGGTTGCTAGGTAGGAAAGCAAGCCTGGTCCTCAGAGACTGGGAAAGCTGGGTACCCATGAGGTGACTCTCCAGATGCTGTCCTCTGCTACCTTCTCCCCCTCCTCAGTCCTTTTCTGTCTGCTTGGTTAATTCTACTATATGAGGTATTTTGTTGTTGTTATTGTTTTAAGACAGGGTCTTATTTGGCTCAGGCTAGCCTCAAACTTGTGATGTAGCTATGAATGACCTTGAATTCTGATCTTCCTGTTTCTCCTATATAGTGCTGAGATTATAGGTATGCAACCTTATGCCTGATTTATGGGGTGCTGGATATTGAACTTAGGGTTCTTTACATGGAGGCAACTACTCTACCAACTGAGCTACATCCCCGGCCTTCATGTATATGCTTTATTTGTATTAACTGTGTGTGTGTGTGTGTGTGTGTGTGTGTGTGTGTGTGTGTGTGTGTGTGTGCAGGTGCCCAGAGAAGCCAGAAGAGGGCATCAGATCCCCTGGAGCTTGAGCACGTGGGTTGTGAGCAACTGAATGTGGATGATAAGAACTGAACTCTGGTGTTCTGCAAGAGCAGCCAACTGCCCTTAAAGGCTGTGCCAATTTCCCAGCCCAGTGCTCTGTATGAGCTTCAATGAAAGATTCTTCTGCCCATACCTCCTCCCATCTGAGGGAGGCTTAGTTTTTCTTTCTCATGAGACTATACTGAATTAGGATGGGCCTAATTTGAGAAGCCTGCAGAGTGCAGTCTAACCATGACCTTGATTGTAAAGTGGTGCCGCTGCCTGGCCAGGCTGGATGATCCAGAGGCCAGACTTCATGCTATGCAGATAAGTACCAATTCAAATAGGCCCTGAGATTATAGAGACCTACCAACAGCATTTTCCCTTGGGACAGAGTTACCCTAGTTTTAAAGACAGACTGGTAGACACAATTCAATTTGTCTCTAACCGCTTTCATAGCCATAATTAACTTGCCTTCTACTTAGATGAAAGACACCAGCTTGTCTTGATTTCTCTCTGTAATTCTAAGTGCTTACTAACAAAGAGGCCCCTGTCAATCGTTGGAAGTAAGTGGTAGCAAAAGCCTGTGTCAACCCAGCACTTGGGAGGCAGAGGCAGGTGGATCTCTGTGAGTTCGAAACCAGCCTGGTCTACAAGAGCTAGTTCCAGGATAGCCTCCAAAGCCACAGTGAAACCCTGTTTCGGGGGTGGGGGGGAAACTGTCTAGAATGTGGGGGACCAAAGTATTTCCGCTATGGAATATTTTGAGATCCAGCCTTTGGTCTCACTAAACATGGAGCTCCGGAAAAGCTCCAATGGCCTCACCATTGTATTGTTAATGCCAGTAAGGCTACTATTGTTTAACATGGCCTCAGGGTAATATGTCTCTTATTTGCATCTGTATATGCCTAAGCATCTGAGTAGGCCCTCACCTGGGTGGAGGAGCGAGAGGTGTGTGAGTAACTTGTGAGGTCGGAAGGTTAAGAGAGAGGGGTTAAGAGAGAGTGACCAGAGGAGAGAGGAGAACAAAGAGGGATGGTTTCCTCGGTGGTCATGGCAGGACGGTTAAGAAACACCAGAAAAGATGGCTAGTAAAGAAATGACTCTAGTTCTACAACATGGAACTGAGAGCTCTCTGAAGATGACAAAATGCCTGTGTTTGATCTTTATCGCCGTTGGGTTGCTGGGAGCTTCCAGGTCCACACACCCACTCAGGCCAAACCTCATGGCTGTGGTGGGTTAAAGCTGAGACAAGCTGGGTCACGACACTAGAAGTAGTGTGTTTGAGAGGGGGGTGAGGCTGAGGTCTGTGGGGTGAAGGGGTAGGGTGGAGGTAGGCTAGCAGCAGGAGTTTAGTTCCAGGTCCTTCCTCCTTCAGACTGTGAGCTCAGTAAATACTGGACAGATTTATCAAGAGCCTTCAGAGTATCTGTGATGTTGAAAAATGAATGAGAAATAGAAAGATGAACTCCATTCCTGAGGTTGTGCAGTCTGCAGGTGAAGTCATTATGACATTGCTTTCATTTATGTAACAATGTACATCAACGAAAGTCTATCAGTGTTACATGAATACAAGAGTGCAGGCTGCCAATGTAGCTCAGTTAGTATAACTGGTATACTACATAGTATAGTAATATAGTAAACTACATAGTATACTAATGCAGCTCAGTATAACTGGTAAACTGCATAGTATAGTAATATAGTATACAACTTAATATACTAATGTAGCTCAGTATAACTTTTTTTAAATACATTTCTTTTTAAAAAGATTTTATTTATTTATTATGTATACAACATTCTGCTTTCGGTATATCTGCACACCAAAAGAGGGCACCAGATCTCATAATGGATGGTTGTGAGCCACCATGTGGTTGCTGGGAATTGAACTCAGGACCTCTAGAAGAGCAGTCAGTGCTCTTAACCTCTGAGCCATCTCTCCAGCCCCTTGGTATAACTTTTACCTAGTGTTCCCAAAGTCCTACATAAACCAGGTGTGCTGTTGAATGCTTGCGACCTCAGCTTTCAGGGTGGTGGTAGAGGCAGGAGGAACAGAAGTTTAAGGCTAGCTTTGGCTACATGAGACTGACTCAAAGAAAGAGGTGGTAGAACTTGTGGGGCCTGGTGACTGGTGTTTTAGATCATAGAGACACATTTTCTGGAGGGAATTTATACTCCTCTTCAAGGGAGTAAGTTGGATCTCTTGGGACTAGGTTAGTTACCAAAACAAGAGCAAGGTCTTAGAAAGTGATTTCATCCCCTTCATCTTCTACTTTTGCTATACTGTCACTGGTTAAGGGGGTCCTCTCTAGGACTTTGGCTTGCTGTGTGGACCCTCCAGCTATCTGAATAGTAGGCCTAATAAAGCTCTTTAGAAGTGTCTACCCAGGCTCTTATGTGTAGTATGTGTAACAATAGACACACATACGGTGTCCAGCAACTACCTCTAGTGATAAAATGATAACGATTTGGCACATGGTGGTAAAATTCATCATTCTGACTTTTCATTTCAAAATGAGGCCAGGGAAAGCATCTTTGGCTGAGTCAGTAGTAGGTTATGTTACAATAAGTGAAAATGGTCTGGTCTCATTCCTCTAGGATTTAGGAGTGGGTTCTTCGGAATGTTTCTCTGAAATTTTTGCTTTGTTTTAATTTTATTTATCTATTTATTTGGATTTTGGAGACAGGGTTTTTCTGTGTAGCCTTGACTGTCCTGGAACTAGCTCTGTAGACCAGTCTGTCCTTAAACTCACAGAAATCCGACTGCTTCTGCCTCTTGAGTGCTGGTATTAAAGGTGTGCACTACTATGCTGGGCTTGTTGTATTTAGTTAGTTAGTTAGTTAGTTAGTTAGTTAGTTAGTTAGTTAGTTTAAAGACTGGGGCTCCTGTAGCCCAGGCTGGTCATGAAATATCTATAGCCTCAGCTCCTGACCCTCCCTCCAGAGCCATGCTGTACTCTGAGGATGGCTTTGAATTCCTAATCCCCCTGCTTCAACTTCCCAATTTTTTTCTGCAGGTACATTTCAGATGTCAACTGAACATAGACTTGTTAGCAACACAAAAACTCATTAGGCCAGATATGGTGGCTTACACCAGTACCCAGCATTCAGGAAGCTGCAGCTGGAAGATCTCCCTAGGTTGGAGGCTAACCTGGGCTACAGAATGAAACCCTATCCCAACATCTCCCCCTCCTCATAAAACAAAAAACAAACCCCCACCACATTAGCTTTTCAGGGCTTCAATTCTAGACAGAATGGCAGAAGCCAGAGCAGGAAACAAAAAATAAAATAGTGCTGGGGGAGCTTGGAAAGAGCAAAGACTTGTTTCATCTTGGGAACGTGTTCCTGAGAGAGGCTGGGGCTCTGCTTAGTTATTTGTGTGTGGCACTGTGTTTTCTTCTTCCTTGTCCAATCTTTCCCTTCATTAGCAGCGATCATAGAATTTCCATGGCAAAAGAATCTTTTCTTTATCTTTTTTTTTTAGACTGGAAAAATTTGGCAAAATGTCACAATGTTCTCGTGTCCCAGGAACTCAACATCACTGGGTCTCAGAAGCTCTCCAGGGGACAGACAATAAGACCACAGTCTGCACAGAGCCTTCTGTGTGGCTTCGACAGCTGGGACAGAAACAATCGGATTAATGTTTGCTAGAACTGGACTCCCCCCCCCTCTTTCTTTCTTTCTCTCTTTTAAACAGCTGCTTCTTGGTGGTGATTTTTCCATTCCAGTGTTCCATCTAAATTTTTTTAAACCAATATTGTTTATGTTTCCCATTAACAAAGATTGTTTATGGAGCTAGAGACATGGCTCAGTGGCTCCAATAAAGGCATTTGCTGCTCAAGCTTATGGACTGGGGTTCAATCTCCATAACTACAATGGATGGAGAAAAGGCCTCCTAACAGTTGTCTTCTGACCCTACACACACACACACACACACACACACACACACACACACTGTGGTATTTGAATGCACACCAATAATAATAAGTAAACCTGAAATTTAAAAAGACAATTTTTTTTTATCTCAAATACATCTATGTCCATGGTGCGCTCAGAAGTTATAGCACAGCAACGGTCAACCTTCTATAAGATATGTCACCAGATTCATGAAGGTGATGCTACTTGAAAATCTTAGCAGATATAATTAAATAGAGGATTTAGCACAAGAACATCTTTCAGTCATTCTGGTAGATCCTGAATCCATTGAGTGTACATGTATGAGACAGTGAGCCTGGAGGCATTACAAGGGACTGGAGAGGAGACAAAGCAAGAGAAAAGCTGGAAGCAACTGACGCAGGAGTGATGCTGCCATTGGCTGCCTGGGGTGTCTAAGGGCTGGAAAGAGCAATGAAAGATTCTCATGTAGGAGATATTGCCTTTCTGGTCTTAGGAAATGTGGAAAATAAATTTTAGTTGTTTTAAGATACTCAGTGTTTGGTGTGGTGGTACACACTTGTCACCCCAGACCTCAGAAAGTAGAGCTAGGAAGATTCAGAGTTCAAGGCCAGCTTCAGCTACATATTGGGTTTGAGGTTAGTCTGCATTATGTAAGACCCCAACTCAAAAATAAATAAAATTAAGGTACCCAGATTGCAAGAAAAGCTTCTCTAAGAGGAATCCTTTGCTGAGCCTGTAGGCCAGGAGTGGCTTAAGACAGTTGGTTGAACTGGTCCCTATCTTCTCTACTTGTGATGCCCTCACAGTCCTCTCAGTTCCAACCCCCACCTTACATTGCCTGCATCCCTCTGGAAAGGTCCACAAGGTTGCATACAGGGAAGTGTGACTATTCAGAGTAAAATGTGGTATCCGGTCCTTCTCCTTTACAATAAAGCATATAAAGGGTAATTCATGACACATCTGCCTTCTGTATTTGCAGCAGCCAAATAAGCAAATATATGGAAGGGTGTGTTCAGGATGAGGAAGCAGCTTGTGAGCCAGCTGGGTGGGAAGGAGGGAGAAGCCTCGTCAGAGTTGCTTGTGAACAGGACCTCGCAGGGCCTGAGAAGGGAGAAGTGTGGATTGTGGACAAAGTCCGTAGTTATCTGTCCCTTGAACTGATGGGGGATGTCCTTCTGTATGCTGTGAATATGTTTCTCTTATTGGTTGATGAATAAAGTTGTTTTGACCAATGGGCAGGCAGGATGTAGCCAGGCAGGAAGTATAGGTGGGGCTACCAGACTAAGAGAATTCTGGGAAGAGGAAGGCAGAGAGGGAGTAGTGAGGGAGATGCCATGTAGCTACCAGGAAGGTAGGACACCTGGGCATTCTCTGGTAAACCAAGACCGCATAGAGATACATAGACTAATAGAAATGGGTTAATAATTAAAAGAGAGCTAGCCAATAAGAAGCCTGAGCCATCAGCCAAACAGTTTATAATTAATATTAGCCTCTGTGTGTTTATTTGGGACTAAATGGCTCTGGGACTAAGCAGGACAGAAACATCCATTTACATGTGTTACCCAACTTGGGGTGCCAAAATGTAAATGGAGTTTTTAATTGGCCTAATTAATAAAAACCTAGAGTCAGACATAGAGGAAAATGCTGAGAGATCAGAGAGAAGAAGGAGCAAGCTACAGCCACACCTTACCTCCTTAGTGTCTCAGCAGACAAGAGATCGAGTTCCTTTTTCTGCCTGCTTATATCCTCTCCACCCAGCCATCTCCTTCCTGTCTGTCTGTAAAGACCTCCAAACCTCTATGATTAGTTGGTGGCAAGCTCCATTCTCTGATCTTCAGACAGGCTTTGTACAAGCAAGATATCACCACATTGAACAGCGGGGTGCTCAGATTGACAGCTCAGGGCCGAAGGGGTAGTTGAGCACAGAAATAGGTTGAAGAAGGTGCATGGTGCCAGGCTGCTCAGGGCAGGGCAGTATACATACTCCATGACTCAGACTCCAAACCAACTGGCCGTCTTCTCTCTGCCCCTCCTCCAGACTTCCCCAGTTGGTAGAAGGTGTCACTGTGACCCACCCAGTTCCTGCAGACCAAGCTATATGGCATGATTCTATACCTCCCGGAACCACCCAGCTCCCCTGCTCCTATGGCAAGCAGTCACTGATTCCCGGCACATCTGCCCTGGCCCTACCTGTCCTTTGTCCCTGGCAACCTGCCCCTGGCCCTCAATCTGGCTCCCCTCTGCCTGTTCCGTACCTAATACCAGAGAGCGCCACTTAGAAAACCTTCTAATCCAGATGTCTGTGCAAAACACTATAAACTGGAGGGCCATAGGCCCTGAGTGACACAGCTTTTGATGGAAATGCTACAAGCAGCAGCAAGGAGCCCATAGCAGAAGGTGGAATGTCCTGGTGTGGCCTTCCCTGGGATCAGGACACCTTTTCCCCTCTGAAACACTCTACAGTCGGTTCTAAGCTCTAGTGCTGGGCAGCTGTCTGCTGTGGTTGTTTATCTTCATGTCCCCCAGAGCCTCAGGGATGTGTTGGCTTTTTTTTTCTTTGAAGACAAGTTCTCATGACCTTAACTCAGTATGTAAGTGTGGATGAGGGAGAGAGGGAAAGTTGCTTAGGTGGTCTTTAGGTTAATTTCCTCTCGTCTCTCACTTCAACAATGAACACAAAAGACTTTGTGACTGCAAATGGTGTGTAGATTTCTTTCCACCAACTAGCAAGCTGGACTGGTTAGTCCTTTGTCAACTCATTGCAAGCCAGGCTCATCTGGAAAGAGAGGTGCTCAGTTGAGAAAATGCCTCTGTAAAATTGGACTGTAGGGCTGTCTGTGGAGCGTTTTCTCTTTTTTTTTTTTCTTTTTCCTTTCCTTTCCTTTCTTTCTTTTTTTCTCTCAAGACAGAATTTCTCTGTGTAGCATCGGCTGTCCTGGAACCGGCAGTGCAGATCAAGCTGACCTCAAGCTCAACGATCCACCTGCTTCTGTCTCCCAAGTGCTGGGATTAAAGGCTGTGCCACAACTGCCAAACTTTTGGAATTTTTTTTTTTTTTTGAGACAGGGTTTTTCTGTATTTCTTTGAAGCTTGTCCCGGCACTTACTCTGTAGACCAGTCTGGCCTCGAAATCACAGAGATCTGCCTGCCTCTGCCTCTCAAGTACTGGGACTAAAGGGGTGTGCCACCAACGCCCTGGAACATTTTCTTAATGACTGACATAGGAGAGCCCAGACCACTGTGGGGAGTGTAGACAGCTGGTCCTGTGTGGTATAAGAAAGCAAGCTGAGCCCGACGTTGGTGGTGCACTCCTTTAATCCCAGCACTTGGGAGGCAGAGGCAGGTGGATCTCTGTGAGTTTGAGGCTAGCCTGGTCTCCAGATGGAGAGCCAGGATAGGCTCCAAAACTACACAGAGAAACCTTGTCTCAAAAACAAAAAAAAAAAAAAAGAAAGAAAGGAAAGAAAGGAAGAAAGAAAGAAAGCTGAAGCCAGGCAGGCTGTGGTGACGCATACCTTTAATCCCAGCACTGAAGAGGCAGAAGCAGGTGGATCTTTGCAAGTTCAAGTCTGGCCTGGTCTACATAGTGAGTTCCAGGACAGCTAAGGCTATACAGAGAAACCCTGTCTGGACAAATTGAAAGAAAGAAAGGAAGGAAGGAAGGAAGGAAGGAAGGAAGGAAGGAAGCTGAGCAAACCACAAGAAGCTAGCTTTGTTTATCACTCCTCATCCCTTTGCTCTCTGCTTTAGTTCATGCCTCCAGGTTTCTGCCTGGCTTCCCTCAGTGGTGGACTGTGGATCTGGAAGCCAAAGGCAAATTAACTTTCTTTCCCAGGTTGCTTTTGGTCAATGTTTTAACGTGGCAGTATAGAGGCAAATTAGAACAGAGCAGGAATTCTGCAGCAGGCACTGGCCAAGTATCCTTAGTACAGTTCAGTTCTGATCCAACTGGTCTACCTGAGAGATCATCATATCCCCAAAATCAAGGGGCAGCCCTAGGACAGTTCCTATTTTATTTTAAGATTTATTTTTATTTTATGTATATGGGTGTTTTGCTTGCATGTATGTCTGTCACTACATGCCCACCTAGTTCCCAAGCAGGCCAGAAGAGGGCATTGGATCCACTGAAACTGGTGTTAGAGAAGCTTGTGAGCAATCCTATGGGTACTAGGAATCAAACCTGTGTGCTCTGAAAGAACAGCAAGTTCTCTTAGCTACGGAGCCATCCCTCCAGCTCCCCCCACCCCCCTTCTTAATCTCTGCTTCTGACATACTCACCAGCTGTAATAGAATCCTGGGTAACAGGCTTACCTGTTCATTATGAAGGATATTACAAAGAACACACGAAGAGATAAATGGCTTGAGGTTCAGAAGACGGAGCACAAAACTTCATTATCCTCTCTGAGTGCTCTGTCCTGCAGGAATCTCCACCTGCCAGCTGTCCAAAAGCTCTCTGAATCCTGCCCATTGGGTTTTTATGAAGAATGCATTCCACAGGCATGATGTGAACAAGGACAACTAAATACAAAGGTGATTGGGCAAAAAGCCTGTCATCTTATGCAAATTGGCTGGGTGGGGAGACCCAGCAGAGCCTGTCAGTTCAGATTCTTTAATATTTGGGGTTGAGTGGGCTGTCACTCAGTGGTGGGGTGTTTATCTAGTGTGAAGCTCTGGATTTCAAACCCAGGTATTGAAAACACAGTAGCGTTTGTCCTCACAGGCAGTGGGCAGCACCTTCTGGGACATGGGTATCTCACTATTATCACACAGGGATGGGGTGTAGAATTTCTTTATGACTGCTTCAAGCCAGGAGCAGGGGTGAGAGGGAGAAGTCTGGAGATTGCAGTTTCTGTAATCTAGTCATGTCCAGAACCATGGATGAAAATCATTAAAAGAAATGATAATATTTGAGTCGGGCTAGCAGTGGCACACACTTTTAATCCCAGCATTGAGGAGGCAGAAGCCGGCAGATCTCTGAGTTCAAGGCCACCCTGGTCTACAGAGTGAGTTCCAGGATAGCCAGGGCTACACAGAGAATCCCTGTCTTGAAACACTGAAGGAGAATATGTATATACATATACATATATATATATATATATATATATATATATATTGCCACCACCACTGCCCAGCTTTGGTGTATATGTTCCTTTCTTTTTCTTTTCTTTTGAGACAGGGTTTCTCTCTGTAGTTCTGGCTGTCCTGGAACTTAACTCTGTAGAGCAGGCTGGCCTCCAACTCACAGAGATTCCTCTGCCTCTGCCTCTGCCTCCCAAGTGCTGGAATTAAAGGTGTGTGCCACCACAGCACGGCTGATGTCCGTGTTTCTTAAAAATATAAAAAAGAAAGGAGAAGAAACCAAAAAGAGAAAAAAATTTCATTAATTCAATTATAAATGAAGGATTTTAATTGTTTTCATTTAATTTCTTAAAGCTTATTTCTCCTTTCTTCCACACCTAATGTGAGACAAGCTTAGTTTTTCTATTTAAATTTTTTAAAATTACATTTATCATTCATTCAATTCATGTTCTCCCCACCCCCTTTTTTTTAAGATTTATTTATTTATTTATCATGTATACAGTGCATGCAAGAAGAGGGCACCAGATCACATTACAGATGGTTGTGAGCCACCATGTGGCTGCTGGGAATTGAACTCAGAACCTCTGGAAGAACAGTCAATGCTCTTAACCCCTGAGCCGTATCTCCAGCCCCTCCCCACCCTCTTTTTAAGAAAAGATTTATGTGTGCACTTGCCTATTTGTGCACCACATCTGTGTTGTGTAGCTGCACTCAGAAGCCAGAAGAGGTCAGCAGATCCTCTGGTTATAGACACTTGGAGTCACCTGATGTAGGTAATAGCAACAAATGCTCTTTTTTGTTTGTTTGTTATTTGAGAGTGGTTTCTCTGTATTGCTTTGGAGCCTGTCCTGGACCTAGATTTGTAGACTGGCCTCGAACTCACAGAGATCCATCTGCCTCTGCCTCCAGAGTGCTGGGATTAAAGGCATGTGCCACCAAAGCCCAGCTGCAACAAAAGCCCTTAACTGCTGAGCCATCTCTCCAGTTCCCCCACCCCTCTCCTGTGGCAAACTGTCGGTGTGGCTTATTATAGAATTCTGGGTTAAAAATACTTTTCCCTGAGAACTTTGACGCATTTTCTTCTAAGCAATCAGTGTTCTTAATGAGAAATTTAAAGTCATTCTGGGTTTTGCTTTTCTTGTTATGTGGTCTACATTCTATATTTTGGTGTGTGGGTAGGTGGCTGTGTGGGGGTGGCTATGTGGTATATGCATGTGTGCTGTGTGCCTGTCTGATGTCTGAATCATTTTTTAAAGGTTTTTTTTTTCTTTTTATTCATGTGTTTGTCCTTGAGCCTTTGGAGGTCAGAAGAAGGCATTGGATTCCACAGAGTTGGAGTTACAGATGATTGTGAGCCACCCTACTTGGGTTCTAAGAATCAAACCTAGATAGTCTTCCAGAACAATGTGTGTTCTTAATTGCTGAGCCATTTCTGCTGCCCATCCACCTTATTTTTTGAGACAGGGTCTTGCTCAATCTGAAGTGTCAGTTCACTAATTCACCCAACTGGTGAGCCAGCTTGATCTGCCTCTCTCTGTCTCCCACACTGAAGTTGCAGTTTTTGCCACACCGGAGTGTTTGCCTCCTGGTTGCTGGGCATTTGACTCAGGCCTTTATGACTACACAGTAATACTGTACCCACCAAGGCACTTCCCTACCCCTTTTCCTTTAAAAATTAAAAAATAAAGTTTACTTCTCTTTTTCTAAGCCTTCATTTTTATTTTATGTGTATGGGTGTTTTGCCTGCCTGCATGCTTACACGCCATATTTGTGCAGTGCCTGTGGAGGAACAGATTTCACTTCTGCAACTTGTCCTCTGACCTCCACTTGAATGCTTGGTGTGTGTGTGTGGGGGGGTGTGGGTGTGGGTGTGCGTGCCTACACACAATAAATAAGTGTAAAAAAAAAGAAATAAAAAGATGTGTCAATCCAGAAAATGGAGTGTGGTGATGGGATTCCCCTCTCTTTCCTTTGTAGTTTTTCTGACATAGCTGACTCTTTTTTTCAAGAAGCTTATCAGATTACTGAGAAAGTGACAGAGGTGTTCTTCTGCAGGTTGGAGTGGGATCAGATACTATAGGAAGTCATTGAACTTGGTTATTAAGGGGTCATTGATGCTTGCAACACCAAGTTTCCTTAAGGCTGTGACTTAGGTCAGTGATAAGGTCCTCGCTTTATGTGCTACAAGCTCTTAAAGGACACATAAACACACACAGTGTGACAAAAGACCAAAGACCCAAGACATGGTGAGCTGAAGAGCAGAGTACCCAGCAGTGAGGACCCAGAGGCAGTGTTGTCCTGAATTTCAGGCTAGCCAGGGATACACAGCAAGACCCTATTGCATAGATTATTTCTTCAGGAGCTTGGTCAGCAAATGGTAGGAGAATGATGAGAAGACCCAAAGAAGTTTGGGTCAACCCAAGGCTTTTTAGCTGATAGAGTCTTGGGGGACTTGAGTGTAATAAGAGGACAGATGAAGGAGGGAAGAGAGAGAAGTAACCACTGAGGCTGCTGAAGGGAACAGATAACCCAAGAAGGGCTGGGAGATGGCTTGGTGGTAAAAAGCTCTTGCCAGGGTTTGGATCCCACAAATGCCAAGTAAATTCATAAATATCGATTGGGTGTTTTGGTCCACCTGAAAGTCCAGCCTCAGAAGGTGGAGATAGGATCCCCCTGAACAACACTGGCTAGCAACACTAGCCATCTTGGCAAGTTTGGGGTTTGATTGACAGACGAGACCTCTACAAATAAGATAGAAGAGTGGTTGGGGATGGTTTCCACATCAGCTTTGGGCCTCCATATGCAAACGCACACATGAGAAAACATTCGTGTAAATGCATGCACTGGCACTCCCACACATGAAAATGGAAAACGAAAAAGAAGTAAACAGTACTTTGAGAGGAGCTGGGGCACAGCTTTCATGGGGCTCAGGCACCATAGTCCCGGGATGGGTGCTCAGTGCTAGAGGGACTGAGGGGAAGGGGTCAGAGGTTAGCCTGGAACGGCAGCTTGTTACAGCACAGCTGGCCCTCCTGGGCCTTCTGGGTTGTATTTTCCTGGCCCCCCATTACCCTGTGAGGACTGGAACAAGGCTTGATTCATCCCTGTGTCTCCAGGGCCAAGTAGGGCCCTCTTTCATATTTGTTGACTAGATTTCAAG
Source organism: Cricetulus griseus (assembly GCF_003668045.3). Taxonomy (NCBI): domain Eukaryota; kingdom Metazoa; phylum Chordata; class Mammalia; order Rodentia; family Cricetidae; genus Cricetulus; species Cricetulus griseus. The sequence continues at coordinate 67,663,427 of NC_048600.1, forward strand.
CCTAGGCCAAGTGCAAAGAGATGGAATGGTGGTTGACAAGGGTGGTAGTGGGATAGCGTGGTTGGGGAGTGGGGAGTGGGGCCTGGAGGTGACTAGGCAGGACTGCCTACAGGAGGCCTGCTGGGCATAGATGTGAGGATGTAGCACAGTCAGGCACTGGGCTGTGGTCCTTTTTCTCTTCATGCCATTCTGAGCAGCTTGGAGCATGCAGAGAAAGCAGATGGGTTTTTTTTGTACTGCAATTTGACCTGCTGTCACATTCTCAGTGGGGACCTGGAAGAGTTGTGTAGCTCCCCAAGGCCCTGGCTACATTCCTGGAGACTGTTTTTGCCTTGGGTGGGCTCATATTTTCTACTGGAAGCTGCTGCTGACCACAGCAAATTAGTATTGAAACCTCAGCTTAACTGTCATGGCCAAGGGAACCTTCCGCCTCCCTATCCTTCCTTGTGTTGGCCTCTGGATGTTGGCAGGAGACACCGAGTCAGGGTACTTCCTGATTTGAGTGTGCCCCTGTCCCCTCAGGCCATCTGGGCAAGCAGGAGGGAAGCAGTTTTTGCATGGTGGACTCCTCAGATGTCTGCCTGTGGGCTTCCTGTAGCACAGCCCAGATAACAGGAACAGGGACAAGGGTGCTTGTCAGGGGACAGGGTTATGGAAACATCACCTGAGGCAGGGTAGGTGAACGAACGAGGCATAGATGGACAAGTAAAGGTTGGTAGTGACAGATGTGTAAACAGGCTGTCAGCACAAGGCAACTGGGGCTTCAGGCTTCATAATGCTGGTAAATAGTGCCCAGTGAGCTGAACACACACACACACACACAAAAAGACTCCTTACAATTAAAGGTTAAAAAAATATATATATAGTAGTGGTAGTGTGTGTACCACAGAAGACAACTTGTTCGAGTTGGTTCTCTCCTTCCACCAGGTAGGTTTCAGGGATTAAACTCAGGTTGTCAGGCTTGGCAGCAAGCCCCTTTATCCACTGAGCCTTTTTACTGATCCACGAGAAACGACTCCTAAAGGAATGAGCTGCATTTATTTATTTATTTATTTATTTATTTATTTATTTATTTATCATTATTTTGAGGCAGGGTCTCTCTTTGTAGTCCTGGCTATCCTGGAACTGCATATGTAGGCTGGCCTGGAACTCACAGAGATCTGCCTGCTTCCGCTGCTTGAATGCCAGGATTACACTGAGCTGTGTTCTCACATTGAAGTCTGAACTACGGCAGTCAGTAGCCATGCCTTAGCCATCTTTTGCCCACAGCATACAATAAGTGTTTGGTAAATCTATTTTTTACTTTTTTTTTTTAAAAGACAGGCTGTCACACTGTAGTCCAAGGCTGGACTCAAACAGCAACCCTCTCACCTCAGCCGCTTGAATGCTGTGACCACAGTTGTGAGCCATCTCTTCTGGCTTATAAGGAAATGGTTGTATAATGACTAAGTGACCTCGGTGTTCAGGCTGCAGTGTGGAGCTGGACTGTCTGCCTTAGGCCAGGTGTTCAAGGCTTGGGGCTATCCTATAGTACTTTTGGAAGAGGACAGAACCTTTAGGAGATGGGTCCTGGTAGAAAGAAATTAGGTCATTGGGTACATGCTCTTGAAGGGGACAGATATCACGACCTTAGTCCCCGTCCCACCCCATGTCCCCTCTCTCACTGTCATGGTGTGAGTAGACCTCCTCTTTTTTTTTTTTTTTTCCTTTTCTTTTGTTTTTGGAGACAGGGTTTCTCTGTAGCTTTGGCGCCTATCCTGGAACTCTCTCTGGAGACCAGACCCGCCTTGAACTCACAGAGATCCGCCTGTGTCTGCCTCCTGAATGATGGGACTAAAGGTGTGCACCACCACTGCCTCATTGAGCCGGCCTCCTCTTGCCCATGCTCCCTGCCACAATGCACAGTGCCATCACAGATCCCAGACAACAAGACCAAGTGACTGCAGACAGAAACTGTGAGCCCAGGCAGAACAGAAACTCCATCTATGCCCAAATAAACCTTTCTTCCCCGTCAGCCAGTCACCTCCGCTGTGTTGTCACAGTTAGGGAAAACAAACACAATTCAGAAACATCTATGCTCAGAAAGATCTAGAAAATCCTGGCTGTCTCCTCCCCAACAGGAATTTCACTGATAAAAACAAATTCTGAAGGTTCTACTCTGTCATTTTTCAGAGAGAAGAGTTCTTCCCTTTATCTAAAATGAAGTCAGGGTATCTGGCTTCGAGCTCTGAAGCCTTCAAGCTTTTGCCCAACAGTCATTCTCCCTTTTGCCTGATGAACAGGGCTCTGGTTTTGTTTAGATAGCCATTTTTCCAGCCTTAGGGAATAGTCAATATTGTTTGTCACCAGTGGAATTATCTTGGTGTAGGATAGCCATTGAGTCCTCTCTCAGGCAATTGGTCTAGAGGTCATGAAAGACTCACTGACCAATTTCAGATGCTTGAAAATTGCTGGTTTCCTCACAGTGGACTCATAGTGAGGGGCTGTGGCTTAGGTGGTAGAGTGTTTGCAGACATGAAACCCTTCAGTTCCCAGCACTGTAAAAATCCTGGTGTGGTAGTGCATGCCTGTAATCCCACTTGGGAGGTGCAGGCAGGGAGATCAGAGGTTCAAGGTCATCCTTGCCTAAATGGTGAGTTCCAAGCCAGTCTTGGACAGGCTGTGTTGCAGTATACCTAGCTAAAGCTAATGAGTGCCAAAGACCCACCTAGGGAGGACATGCAGTTAGGGAGGAGCTAGTAGGAGCATACGGGGTCTCTGGGGAGTCAGGGGGTGGATAACAACTCTCAATCTAGAGTTGGCAGGGTTTTACAGCATCATTTGGAGTTTCAATGCCTTTCTTTTTTTAAAAAATTATTTAATGGGCTGGGCAGTGGTGGCACACGCCTTTAATCCCAGCACTTGGGAGGCAGAGGCAGGTGAATCTCTGTGAGTTAGAGGTCAGCCTGGTCTACAGAGTGAGTTCCAGGATGGCCAGGACTGTTACACAGAGAAACCCTGTCTCAAAAAAAACCAAAAGAAAAAAATTAATGCATATGGATGTTTTGACTGCATGTATGTGAGATACATTTGTATTAGAAGACGGGTGTTGGATCCCCTGGAATTGGAGTTACAGATGGTTGTGAGCTGCCATGTGGATGCTGGGAATCCAACCTGGGTCCTCTGGATGAGCAACAAGTGCTCTTAAGCACTGAGCCATCTCTCCTGCCCCCCAATACCTTTCCATCTCCAAGTAAGCCTCCTCTGTGCCTTGTCTTCTTATCTGTTGGACTCCTGGGTTTCATTTATTCAGCATCCAGTGGGTTTCACAAGTTGCCGTCTTGCTGTCTGTACCAAACACATCTTAGCAACTTTGCCCGCTGTTGTTAGTTTATTTTTCTTGTCTTCTCCTTCAGACTTAATATGCTCATCAGCACAGCTGGCAAATATTGCATCAGCCTGGGCCTGCCTTTTGCAATCCCGGGACCTCTTGTAGTCACATGATTCAGCTCTGGTCTGGAAGGCCCCATGGGACCTGTCTTGTTGCTGAGACAAAATGCTTGGCATGCACAACTATCCTGGTTTACTTTCTATTTTTGTGATAAACACCATGAGCAAAAACAACTTGGGGAGGAAAGGGTTTATTTCAGCTTATAACTCCCCATGTCACACTCCATCACTGAGGAAAGTCAGGGCAGGAACTAAAGCAGAGGCCAATGGAGAAAGGTACTGTACTTACTGGCTTGCTCTCCATGGGCTTTTGTTTGTTTTATTTTGTTTTTTTGAGACAGGGTGAGACTCTGTGAAACAGTTATGGCTGTCCTGGAACTACTCTGCAGACCAGTCTGGCCTCAAACTTACAGAGATCCACCTGCCTCTGCCTCCCGAGTGCTGGGATTAAAGGCATGTGCCACCCAACCACCACCCCTGTCCATGGCTTGTTCAGCTGCTTTCTTATACAACTCAGGACCACCTGCCCAGGGATGGCACCACTCTCAGGGGCTTGGGCCACCAACACATCAATCACAAATCAAGACAATGCGCCACAGACAGGCTTACAGGCCAATCCTGATGGAGGCATTTTCTCAACTGAGGTTCTCTCTTCCAGGGTGGCTCAAGCTTGTGTCAGAACAACTCCAGGGATGGTTCACTTTGGTTCCAAGTTTCAGAGGGCTCAGCCAGTTGAGGCCTGGAAGGCAATGATGTAGAGGGAGGGACTCTGAGGAAGTGGCAGTGTATGGCTGAGATCCTGCTGTGGCCAGCTCAGCAAGCTGAACAAGCTAAACTGGGACACTCCCAGTGACCCACCCCAGCCAGCTAGGCCAACACCCTCCAGGCTCCACATCTCCTTAAATGCCCCCCCCCCCAAGCTGGAGACCAAGTATTGAGACACACAGGAGGCTGCTGGACACATTTTACATTTAAAACTTTACCAGGAGGCAACTGGAAAAGCTATCTTCTTCAGTCATAGGGGGAGCAGGGGGCTGAGGAGGAAGCTCAGTTGGTAATAATGCTCAGTGGCCAAGCCTCTGAAACCATGTAAGAAACACCAGCCATGGTAGTAGAAGCTTGTCATCCAAGTGCTGGGGAGGTAGAGACAGGTGGATCCTTAGAGCTGCCAACCTAACCTTTTAGGTAAATTCCAGGCCAATGAGAGCCCCTGCTTTTGTTTTTGTTGTTGTTTTTTAAATAGACAGTGCCCAAAGAATGACACCTGAGTTCCTCTGGCCTCCATTTGTGCAGGAACACAAATGTATACAAGTGCCCATGCAGACACACACACACACACACACACACAAAGAGTGATGAAAGGGAGATGTCCTTGGCCCTCTCTGTCTATGTTTAGCATCCAGCTTCCAGACCTGAGATAGGGTCCCCCAGGCACAGTAGTTCACATCTGTAATCCTAGCATTCCTGTGGCAAAACAGGAAGTGGAGAATCCCTGAAAGCTCACAGGCCAGGAGGCCTGGTGTACTTCGTGAATGAGTAACAAGAGATCCTGTCTCAAATAAGGTGGACAGCAAGGAACAAAGTTGTGTCTGACTTCCTCATTCGTGCTGGGTAAATTCCTCTCCATACTTACATACATAAACATCTCTCTCTGTCCCTCTCTCTGTCTCTCTCTCTCTGTCTCTCTCTCTGTCTCTCTGTCTCTGTCTCTGTCTCTCTCTCTCTCTCTCTCTCTCTCTCTCTCTCACACACACACACACACACTCACACACGGTGGGGCGTGTTAATTTTAATTCTAGGTTTTGTTTTTATTTTTGTTTTTTGTTTTTTTTTGAGACACAGTCTCACTATACAGCCATAGTTGGCCTGGAACTTGCTATGTAGACCAGGCTGGCCTGGAACTCACAGAACACTTGCAAATCAGTAGTATGAACCAGTCAGCTGTACTATGGGCCTTAGCCATGTTCCTCTGGCTGTGTAGGTGGGTTTTGTGCAATAGTCAGGTCCTCAGGTTTCCCTTAGGACCTGTGTCTTCTCTTTATTGCTTATTGATTATTATTTCCTCTTCTACTTAGCATAATTCCTGCCCACTCTCCATGGAACTTCTTCCCATCTTCCTGGCGGACCCATTGGTGTCATGTGAAACTTCTCCTTTTCACTCTCCTAACTCCGCCTCAGAGGTTCCTCCCAGATCCCTCCCTACAGCAGACTTTTCCGGACTCACGTTGTCTCTGAATAACTTCCCAGGAGGTTTCTGCCTTATTTTTAGCTGTAGAAGAAGCCTTTGTTGAAGCCTGATGAATAAAGCAGATGGAGTAGTTATTTGGGGCGGGGGAGGGCTCCACCTGCTGGGCCCTTTCTCTTTGCCTCTTGGCTTCTCTGGGCCCTGTTGGATGGCTCTGCAGGGCCTTCCATTTTGAATCTGGTCTCATAGATGTACCTGCTCTCTTTTTTTGACATGACAGCCAGCATTTGAAGCATTCGTTCTCTTGAATGTCACATCCCCCCACCCAAAGAAAAGCATTTTGACTTTCTCGTCTCTGCCTAGGAATGTCACTCTGTTGGGCAGCTTGTGGCCAGCTCATCTGTTTGTGCTGCAGGGTTGGAAGCTACACTTCCAGTCCTCTGTGCTATAGACTGCACTTCCTTTGTTCCTGGACAGTTGGCTCTTCCCCACCCCACCCGACCACACCCCACTCCAAAAGTTCTTTTTGGCCATAGTTAAAACAAGAGAAAGCACCCACCCTGTGTTGGCCCAGAGTTCTAGAGCCCCAGGGCAAGGCAGACCACAGACAGAGAATATGGACAAATTGCACACCACTTACAAAGTTTAAGGCTTCTGCAGAGGCAGGTAGATCTCTGTGAGTTCAAGGCCAGCCTGGTCTACAAGAGTGAGTTCCAGGATAGCCAAAGCTACACTGAGAAACCCTGTCTCAAAACAAAGCAAAACAATTTGAAGGCTTCTCTTAGACAGGCTTGGCTTGATGTTGCCTCCCTGCTGGGCGTCTGTGGACCATAGAGATGCTTCATCAGGATTCTCTGGAGCTGGAGGTTGGACCCTCTTTGTGGTTCCTTTACTGAAGGCATTCTGGGCCTCGGTAAAACAAGGAGACTTCCATTTCCAGGCTTCTCACTGGCAGGTGCCCCTTCCAGATATATATATATATATATATATATATATATATATATATATATATATATATTTTTTTAAGTAGCTAATTTCATATCTACTTTGTCATGTGCATGTGTGCCTGTGTGTCTGCCTGTGTGTGTGTGTGTGTGTGTGTGTGTGTGTGTGTGTGTGTGTGTGTGTGTCTGGCCCCAGTTTGTTAAATAGAACCTCAAGCAAAGATCATGCAGAAGGATTCCAAAAAAGTGTGCAGTCTGCTACTGTCGAACTCTCTGCTGAGTTCTCCCTCCCTTCAGATGAGTGAGGAGTGTGCAGCTCTAAAGAGAAGCTATGCTACCCTCAGGGGAAACCAGGCTGGAAGGCAGTGGAACAATGGTCAAAAAGTCAGTCTCTCCTGACTTAGGTAAGAAGTGTAAAGAAGATGTTGACAGTGCATGCCTGCCCTCCCACATCCCAGCACGTAGGAGGTGGAGGCAGGAGGATGAGATGTTAAAGGTCACTTTTGGGTACATAGAGATTTGAGGCTAGCCTCAAATGAGAGATACTATCTCAATGAGCATACACACACATACACACACACACACACACACACACAGAGAGAGAGAGAGAGAGAGAGAGAGAGAGAGAGAGAGAGACAGAGACAGAGACAGAAACAGAGAGACAGAGAGAAGCACACATATACACAGAGACAGACAGACACACAGAGAAAAACACACAAACATACATACACAGAGAGACAGAGACAGAGAGCAAGCAAGCTACCAAACCAAAACAAAATGGGGCACATGGCAACAAAGAACAAATTACTAATGATTAATAAAAGGGAAACAGAGGGCAAAAGGGGTTCCTACCCTTCTTCCCTAAAAATCCTAACAGAAGAAGTTCCTTTTAATGGTTTCATGCTACAAAGTCAGTTAATAAGAACGTAAGGGATGGCAAGATGGCTCAGCAGGTATGAGTGCTTGCCTCCAAGCCTGATGACCTGAGTTCAATCTCTCAGGGCAGAACTGACTCTGACCTCCATAAACACACATACTGTGCACATGTGTGCTCATGCATACACACTAATAATAAAAATAAGTAGAAGGCTCCAAAAGGGGAAAATGAAACCAGAAAATGAGACATAAAGAATACAAACTGAAGACAAAAATCATTACAGAACAAATAGATCAGTTAGAACTAATAGACCAGTTAGCAAAAGAGTGGAGCCCACTGAGGTCAAATTATTAAAGTAGGCGAAGAGATGCAAATAGTTCTATAGGAATGAAGGATAACAAAGATGACATTATGAACATTCTACAAGAAACTAAAGCCAGGACCAAGGGAGGCTTCCTTTAATGGAGAAAACAAAAACACAACAAAACCTCCCATCATGGCAGACTGAGAACACATGATGTTCCAGAAAATGAGATTTGGAATACTGAATACTAAGACATCTCATAATTATCAATTTTTTAAAAATGAGCAGAGAGTGGTGATGCACATCTTAATCCAAGTGCTTGAGATGCAGAGGCAGGTGGATCTCTGTGAATCCCAGGCCAGCCTGGTCTACAGATGGAGTTCCTGGACAGCCAGGACTATATAGAAAGACCCTGTCTTTAAAAAACAAACAAATAAATAGGTAGAGTGATTTTTTTCTTTCAAAGAGAAAAGCATCAACTCTAAGGGAAAAATTCAGGCTGGCTTCAGACTCTTCCTAGAAGGAAAAAGAGCCAACCCACCACATTCCATGCTGGAAATCGTGGCCTGCCTACCTTTATTTGTTAACTGACATTCTTCAAAACAATTTTTCTTTATTACATGTGTGTTGGGGCGCAGGACATGATTGTACCATGGCACATGCACACCTGTGGAGGTCAGAGGATAACTTGTGGGAATTGGTTCTCTCTCTGCTTCCCCAAGTGCTGGCATTGAAGGCATGTGCCCCTCTGCCCAGCATAGTTGACATTCTTAAGCATCCTAACCCTTCTTGGAAAAACAACTAAATGGATTCCTTCCATTAAGAGCAGAACTGAGGTATTTTTTTTTTTATTGCAAATGGAAACACGTTGTGAAAGACAGTTGATGAGCATCAAATTAATTTATTTAAATTTTATACGAAGTTATTGTAGAATTCTGTTTCCAGAATAGAATGTGATTGTTCTTAGTCCAGACACTGTAAGAATAACAATTAACAAAGCCAAGAAGATGGGGAAAACCAACACATATAAAAGATGTGAATTTTAATCCCAGTACTTGGGAGGCAGAGGCAAGAGGATTCTGAGTTCGAGGCCAGCCTGGTCTACAGAGCGAGTTCCAGGACAGCAAGGACTACACAGAGAAAGCCTGTCTTGAAAAAGAGAGAAAGGAAGGAAGGAAGGAAGGAAGGAAGGAAGGAAGGAAGGAAGGAAGGAAGGCGAACTTGAAGAAAATGGCAAGTCTCCAGACAGTGTTGCAATTTTTTTGTTTAACCTCAGCGGTGTCTTTTAGGAAGCAATATCTCTTGCGGTCAGGAAACACACTGAGGTCTCACTTTTCCTTAAGATTTCACTCCAACTTTCTTTTCTATTAAGTTCAAATACCATTAAACAGTGCTTCATTTCAGTAGCATCGGTATTATAGATCAAATATTTATTTACTTGGGGGCGTTGGTGGCACATGCCTTTAATCCCAGCACTCGGGAGGCAGAGGCAGGTGGATCGGTGGATCTCTGTGAGTTCGAGACCAGCCTGGTCTACAAGAGCTAGTTCCAGGACAGCCTCCAAAGCCACAGAGAAACCCTGTCTTGGAAAAAAAATATTTATTTGTTTTTTTTTTTTATTTTTTGAGATAAGGTCTCATGATGTAGACCAAGTTGGTCTTGAACTCATAGAGTTAAATGTATGTACCACTATACCCGGTTTACATTTGTTTATTTTATCTCTGGTATGTATGTGTGTATTTTTTCAGACCAGTTTTCAAAGGTCAGTTTTCCCCTTTCTACTAGATGAGTTCTGGGGATCATCAGACTTGGCGGCAAGCACCTTTACCTGCTAAGCCATCTTGCTGGCCCATGGTGGACACTTCTATATCTGTTACCTTTCCTCCTGTCTCTAAACCTTTCTAGAATAATGTACAATGATGCCTGTGCTAGTCATTTCCTGATGGTGACATTGGGGCCATTTAAACTGTACTGTTTAACTTATTTAAGGTGTATGTATATCATTTTTATAAAATCTAGCAGGCTGACACCCACAACACTGGAGTCACAGGTGTGCACTCCCACACTGGGCTTTTCAGATGGGTGCTGAGAATCTGAACTCAGACCCTCATGCTTGTACAGCAGGCACCTTGCAGACTGAGTCTGTTCACAGTCCCTTTTCTAGAATTTCATAGAATGTTTAGCTATACCTGTGCTGGGCAGAATAATAAAGACCTCATTTCCCAGCTCTGGCTAGTGTGGTGTTAGCAGAAGTACTAGAGGTACATCATGGCAGCCTCTGGAATTGTTTGAGAGTGTTTGCTCATTTCCTCTATATCATCTCCATGCCTGTTTGCTGCCCGGAGTGCAGACACACCCAGGATAACCACAGTAGACCAAGAGGGCAAAGCCTTGGGTACCAACAAGGGGGGCACTTCGGGGAGGGGAGTCAGTAAAGCACTAAGCTACTTCCCTGGACAACATGGGAAGGCAGGGATGAGGAGGAAAGAAACTTTATTTTAATTGAAGTGTCTGATCTAATTCTGACCGGTACGTGACCCACACACATATAGAAATGCAGCTTGTAGTTCCGTTTGCATTGTTTATCAATGGAGAATAGGAAGCAACTGGCTTGGTATACTCTTAAACACATCACCTACATTTGACAAAAGTAGTTTTTTTGAGACAGGGTTTCTCTGTGTAGCCCTAGCTGTCCTGGAACTCACTGTGTAGACCAGGCTAGCCTGGAACTCAGAGTTCTGCCTGCCTCTGCCTCTGCCTTTCAAGTGCTGGGATTAAAGGTGAGGACCACATGGGGGATCACTCCTCATATCCAGCACTTGAGGGGCTGAGGCACAAAGATTGCTGCAAGAGTGAGGCCAGCCTGGAAAAGATCAGGTCAGGGAGATGGCTCATCTGTACAAACAGGAGGACCTGCGTTCAGATCCCCAGCACCCATGTGAGAACCTTGGCCTGGCAGTGAGCATCTGTAATTCCAGTGCTGTGGTAAAAGCAGGTGGATCCCAGAGGCTCTCTGGGTGGTCATGTCTAGTGGAAAAGGGAGGAGACACCCCCCACACACACACACACTGGGGAAGAGATTGACTCTCTGGAGTGTGCCTGTACACACATGCACACATACATCTCTAACATGAGCACACAGAGAAACAGAGAGAGAGGAAGAAGCAGTAGTTAATCATGGTTACACCTGTAATCCAAGCACTTAAGAGACAGAGGCAGGAGGATCCCTACAACTTTAAACATCATTTGTTCTACAAAAGCAAGAGCAACGTGGTGAGACCCAGTCTCAACCGCTTCCCCAAATATATAATGAAAACAACAACATCAACAAAGTACAAATAGAACTTTAAAAACAGACTTAGCAAACCCACTGCAAGGCTTGGCAGTAACCACAGTACAAGTGCTCCTCGGTGCTGGGGATCAAACACAGGGCCCTGCTCCTGATAGGCAAGTGCTCTGCCACTCAGCCACCCCAGCCTCTCATCCTTGGAACGTTTTCTGAACTTGAGATAAAAGTCAAGACCTTCTCCCCCCCACCCTACCCCCAGGGCTGGGGAGAAAACCTAAGGACTTGTGACAGTCCTCGGGGACCCCACCCCCCAGCTACGTCCCAGGCTTTTTATTAAAGAAGAAAAATGAAAGTCATAAACAAAAATAGCAGGGGACCATGAAAAATTTGAACCTGTATGAGAAACTCTAAACAGACACAGAGAAGCAGAGGCCAGGAAGGCCCTGTTTCCTGGAGTACAGTCAGGTCTTGTTTAGAGTCCTGCTGGTTTTGCATTTGGGCAGGGATGGGTGGGGTGGTGGTGGGGAGTAGAAAGTGACATAGTCTGCTTTCTCTGTGACAATGCACCTCAGGCAGCAAAGCTCTGATTCAAACAGGAAAGTTTGCCATTGATCCACCTCTCCAAACTAACCACTGTACTGCACCCCCCCACCTTTTTGGGGGGTGGCAGTCTCTCCTGTATTCCAGGCTAGACTCAAATTTCTTATACTGTGGAGGATGATCTTGAACTCTGAATTGTCCTGCTTCTACCTCTCAAATGCTAGGATTATAGATATGTCCTGTCACATATGGCTTATGCAGCTTTGGGGACAGAACTCAGGGTTTCCCGAATGCTAGGCAAGCGAGCACTCTACCAACGGAGCTGCATGACCGCCCCATTTCTTGTCAGAGAAATGTACAAGAAACAATAGCATGTAAAGAGCATACAACAAAATAGAACGTTGTTAAGTCCAGCTGGGTGAGATGCTAGTTCACCTTATAGACAAGCTATGGTTTGTAAAGAAAGAAAGGAAAAACCACTTCAGGGAGAAGGTGAATGCTCTGCTGCATGGGCGTGTGCCAAGTCCAGATGTGGTCTCCAGATCCCTCCAGCAGGCACAAATTGCCAATGAGTGGAAGGACAGGGTTGTTTCTCAAGAAGATATTGGAGGTGGGGGCGGGCATTCCTGGGAAGTAGAGGGGCAGAGGTAAACTTTGCCTTATTATCAGTAAGTCCAGAGAGAAAGTCGGGCAAAGGACTTGGGGAGCGCTGGATCTTGTATAGTCACTGGAAAAAGATTACCAAGCCCGCTGAGACGTTTGTGCACTTCTTTGAGTGGTAAGGTTGGAAAAGAAGATGCGCATGGTGTGGGAAGAAAGGTCCTCTCTGCATAATGACATAACTCCAAACTCGTGGGACAGGCAGGGTGAGGATGGCTAGCAATATACTACGTGGATGGTGGAGCTCCGCTTTCCAAACTGTGCATCTTTCTCCGGTTCATCATTGCGCAAGGAGCCAAAGGCTGCCTGGCCGGACGCACCGGTCCAGCCTGGGGTTCCCGCCCTAGCTCCTGCTTAGAGCATCAGGTGGGACCCACCGGGCATAGGCAGAAGAGGCTGAGGGGGCCTCTCACGGATCTGCAGAGCATGAACTCTTAGCCTGATGGTTCCAGTGCATTCGCAGGTTCCAGCAGGGACAGTCAGCTTGGAGGCGGAGCCCCAGGGCGCACGCAGCACCCCTCTGTGCTGTGCACTGACCTAGCTTCCCAGGGACACGCAGCAGGCCTCGGGGAGCGCCCCGGATCCCCCAGACGTGGCAGTCCGGGCCCCCCACCTCGCGGACTACAAGTCCCAGCAGCACCCGCAGCTAGTACCTCCCGCCAGGCCGCGGAGACCCCCGGTCGGTCCCAGCCACGGGGAGCGTGCTGCGAGGGGGCTGAGCCGGGTAGGGAGGCCGGTCCCGCGGGCGGGGGCGGGGCCCGCTCCGCGGCTTCTCCCGCCGCCGCCGCCAAGGGGAGTTTCCAGGAAGTGGCCATATTGGATCCATTCAGCCGCAGCCGCCCGGGCGAGCGCGTCCCGCAGCCGGCTCGTCCCCGCCGCGGCCCCGGCGCTCCCGCAGCCCCCCGCCCGGTGCGCAGCTCGCCATGGCGGCCACCGACCTGGAACGCATCTCGGTGAGGCCCGCGCGCGCGGGGCGCGGAGGGGGCGCGAGGCGGGCTGTCAGCACCTCGCGGCGGGGCCTCGAACCCGGGGACCCGGGAGGGGGTCTCGGATTGTCGGGCTTCGGGCGACGTAAGCTCCTTTTCGCGGGAAGAAGCCAAGACTTGGGCGGCTCCTGGCAGGTGTGAAGACAGACTGGTGTCCAAAGGGGAGGATCCCGGACCCCCACCCCTCCACCTCGACTCTCCTTCCCCAGGGTGTTCCTGCATCTCTGGGGACTTGAGTTAGCCGCGCAGGTGTTGTTAACTGTGCGCAAAGAGTGAGGATGGAGCCCCAGGGATCCAGGGATTCCCCCCCACCCCACAACACACACACACACACACACACACACACACACACACGCACACCCCACCACACACACACACACACACACACACACACACACACACACCACCCCACCCCACAACAACACACACACACACACACACACACACACACACACGAGCGCTCAGCCCACCCACACACACACACACACACACACACACACACACACACACACACACACACACGAGCGCTCAGGGGAGTTGCAGACTTTAGTCCTGAAGAACCCAGGCCTGCCCCTCATCTCCTCCTCTGTTCCCCAGGAGCCTGGATCCTGGGTGTAACTCCAGACAGGTCCAGGGCCTCAGTGGTAGGCTCTGGGTCTGCGGCAGCCTTTCTCAGGAGCTGAAGTGATTCCTGATCCAAACCATTGAGTGTTTGGGCCCCAGGCAGGGAATGCCTTCCTCTGGGCTGACATCCCTTGGTGGTCCTAACAGGGTTGTCTGTTGACCAGAGCCAGGGCATAGCACTCGGAGGGAGGCCTTTTGGGGGTTGTCTGCACTCTCTTGGTGTCTAAGGCTGGATTTGGGTGTGTCTGGGAGGCTAGGCTGTGACAGTGAAGGAAGCTGTGTCCTCTTGCCAGCATGTGAGGCCCTGGTCGGCTGGGAAGGGAGGAGGGGAAGGCAGGGAGGAGGTGGAGGAGAGCCCAGGGCTGTTGGAGGGAGAGAGAATTCTGAATGTGTGACCGATAACGAATTGGTTCTGGGGCTAAATAAGGGAGACAGGACTTATGTAATTATGCTATAAATACTGTCATCTGAATTTATATATGCAAATTTCTTCTTTAATCTGAAAATACATTTGTTGGTCTTTGGGACTATGTATAATAAAACAGGAGCTCTTGGTTTCATAACGTGTAGACTGGTGTGTTCTGTGCCCCTTGGAGGGGGGGGGGACGTGTGTCTGTTAAATAAGTTTGAGTACATGGGGAATCTGCAGAGGCTGGGCCAAACCAAGACCGGCTTCACTCCCGTGGCTGTAAAATGGAATTTATGTATTCCAGGAAAACAACCGAGTTCTTATAAACCTGCCGAGTCAATGGAGACCAAAAGATATGTGTGTGTGTGTGTGTGTGTGTGTGTGTGTGTGTGTGTGTGTGTGTGTGTGTCTGCATGCTGCATTTTCTGTACCTAGCTGACTGGAAGGTTATGTCTGGGTTTGTTTTGAGGTCAGAGGCTTGTCGAACAGTTGATCTTGCACAGATGAGAGTGTGTGTGTGTAGAGCAACTGGAACCAGTGGCCTGAGAGGATTTTTGAAATGCTACTTGTTGGTCATGGGACCTTTGGCAAACACCCTCCTCAGTGTTCTCATCTATACAGCAAGAGGAAATGCTGTCTCCCTCACAGAGCTGTGTGGCTTCTGTGAAGGAATGCAGGTGAGGTACTTGAGTAATGTCAGGTACATGATAAGGACTCAGTAAATATCATGTATGAGATGGCAGCAGGGAATGTGTGTGCCTGGTTGCATGCACCTCTCTTCCTCACTATGTGGCCAGAGATGATCCTCAGAGGGTCAGCTGAGTGTCTACACTGTATAACTGTGGCTTGGGAGGACCTGCCTCTGTTTGCTTTTGGATCATTTCTGTGGGAAGTCTTCACATTATCCCCATAATGAGCCAGAACACAGGGAAGGGACAGACTCAGTGCAGCTGTAATGCTGGAATTCTGGGACCTTCCTTAGAATGATGGTTACTCTAGAGGGATGGATGCCTTCCCCGCCCTCTGCACTCTGGGCCATCAGCCTCCTGGGAGGACTTGGATGGGACTGAATTTGGGTGGAGATACCGGGTGGAGTTTGGCTGGAATTTAGAAGTCTGGTCTTTTTCCTCCCTTCCTTGTCATCCTGGGAAGGTAATTTCCTCCCTTATCTTGTATGTAACCATACTGAGTCCTTAAAGAATTTTTTTGAAGGTTAATTGTAGTCTTTGGATTATTGGAGACATGTTTGGATATTTTGTCAGCTGCGAGGTTTGGTGGTGCTATGGCAGGTATTCACTGCCCCTCTGGCTTGTGCAAAGGTGGTCAGGGAAGCCCTTGAGCACCTGAAAACTGTCTTAGTCTGAAGCCTACAAGATCACACAGAAGGGTTTTGGCTATAGCTCAGGGGTGGAGAGCTTACTGAACTTGTGTAGGAAGCCCTGGGTTCAGTCTCCAGTGCTGCCTGAAAGAAAAAATGAACACACTCAGCGATGTACTTTGTGATGGACGTGTGCTGGTATCTTACCCACTCTTCCCAGCATGCTGTACATACCATAGACCTATAGACCTATCTTTATTGTATTTTAGTTGTTATGTGTGCCTGTGTATGTATGTATGGTGTGCATGTAAAGGTTGGAGGACAACTTCTCTTTCACCATATGGGTCCTGGGAATGGAATGCAGGCTGTCAGATGTGACAGCAGGTGCCCTCACCCACAGCTATCTTGCTGGCCCCAAGTCTTTGACCTCTGACTGGGTCCTGCTCAGCCTTGGTCAGCTCAGGCTTAGGTTGATGGCTATGTGGGGGCATCTCTCAGCAGGTTCTGTCATCTGTTGCTCTCCTTGGGTAGTCAGATTCCTGCTGCACTCTTGGGGTCCCTCTCTTGCTTCTTGGTCTCTGACTCTGAGGCTCACTCCCCTCCTACCCTGACCAGCTCCTATGAATCTCCTGTCTGCATCTAATGGAACAAGGTTCAGACTCTTAGGTGAGGGACCCAGTAGTTCCAGGCAAAGTGAAGATGTGCGGGGGAGAGGAAAGAAACGTGAGGCTGCCTCATACTTGGCATTCTTCCCAGCCAGTCACTTACCCCCCATCTCTGCTTTATCCTCGGCACCATCTGTTACATCCGTTGTCACCCTTGTAATCTTGACACTTCCCCAACAAGCATGCTATCCAAGGAGTGCCTATTTTGTCCTAAAGCTAGGGATGTGGGAGGCAGCCTTCTCACCCAAATGTGGCTCAAAGCCCCTGTCCCTGGGATCTCCATAACCAGTGTAAATGCCCAGTAGCCGTCCCAAGCCTTTCTGGGCAGAGGATGTCTGTGTAGCTAGCTCCCACTGGCTAACATCGAGGTGTCACATACAAATGCCACAGGTAAAGCCACAATTCTACACCTTTCTCTAGGAGGTGGGGTTGCCCTATCCTTCCTTCCTTCCTTCCTTCCTTCCTTCCTTCCTTCCTTCCTTCCTCCTTCCCTCCTTCCTTCCTTCCTATACTAGGGAACCAACCTTATTGGGACCTTATGGGATGGGTCAGAGGTATGAGTCTGGTGAGAAGGTGTTGATGACCCAAGGGAGCATTTGACTATGGACTGCTTGGGGCCGGAAGAGAGAGGATGGGAAGAACAGACTGACTACAGTGCCATATTCTACCTGACAGGGAGGATAGGTAGAAGTGGAGCACTGAGGGTATGTCCAAAAGCTTTGATGGCAGGGTGGGGGGTGGGGGCAATGGATGTTTTGAGCTCATGTCTTTTGATGTCAGCAGGCTGAGGTTGGGTGAAATGGGCCCAACACCCAGATGCTAGCTTCCACCTGATGGCGCCTTGAGGTGATGTACTTTTGAGCCCGAGGATGAACTAGTGTGTAGTGTTTGGGACAGTAACTATCCCAAATGCCTTTATGGCTGAAACCCAGCTTCCTTGGGGCCATGCCCCAGCTGCAGGATGACAGAGCAAAGAACAAGGACCGGCTGGCCTCCAGGTGTCTCTCAGGGCCTTTTAGCTTCCTGCTTTTGTGCTGCCTGTAGGGTCTTGGGACTACTAGCTGTGTTTGTGGCCAGCCAGACCTGGAGCTGTTAGGTAGGAGGGAGACGTGTCTGCTTGGGGATGTCTCCCAGAATCAGAATGCCCTGTTTGGGAGCTGGGATGTTCTCTATTAGCTTCTATAGGAGTTTGTGCATCCTCGGGGCTCCTGTAGGGAAGCCTAGCTGGGAAGAGGCAGCAGAGGACAGGGCAGGGAGCTTCTTGGCAAGGCTACAATTGCCCTGTTTGCCTGGGGACAAATTGGGTATTCTTGGGACTACTAGCTTCCAGGTACATAGTAGGTTTTGTGACAGAGCCAAGTTAGAGGGACAGAACTAGAGGAAGAGAAGTAAGAGTCCATCTCTGGTCATGCTGTCTGGCTGTTCTCTGTGGGACCTTCTGGGTGTGGGCCTCCCAGGACCTTGGCTTCCGTGTGGCTGGACCCAGGATTCTCTCCCCAGGAACAAAACTGATCCTCTGCCTGCTGCTGGGGTGGATGGGCAACAGAGATGCATAGCTGTGTCTACACAGCCGCCTCTGGCCATGTTGGTACTAAAGCACCCCTCTGGTCCTCGACAGTGCCATTATCCATCCTGTGGTGGTAAATAAGGCAGGGACATTTTGGGACCCGCATTCTCCATTCCAAGGCTGGTGTTTTGCTTAAGAGGAAATGCAGCCTTCGCCTTTGAGTGAGTTTGAACCACTTGTGGCTTTCCCTATTGGCAAATAGTGGTGGCTGCCTCTAGAGTCTCCAGCCAGCCGGAGAACTGGAGCTGCTATACCTTCTGCAGCAGAGCGCCCCATATGTGCATTGGCAGGATGGGATATTTCCTCTTCCTCCCTGCAACACATCAAAGCCTAAGAATGTGTCTGTCCCAGGCCTTGTGGGTGGCGGGGACAGGCATGGGCCCAGGAACTGTGCTTTTTGGTTTCTTGGAAACCTTTGGTAGAACTGTGGATTGAACCATCCTTAGTTGATGAGTTGCAGGTTGACTATACGAAGAGGGAGAAAAGTATCTTGGACAGAGAACCAAGTACTGGGGCCTAGGAAGGATGGGGGTGGGGGACAGTTAAGCTACCAAGTTCCTGGTCTTCCTACAGGAGAGTGGGGAATGACTGGTCTAGTGAGAGTGACTGGTGGCACAGCAGCCATCTCCCCATTGTTAACCCTGTGGGCCACCACGGTGGCACTATGAAGGTTGATTTGGATCTGAATCTTCCTCCCAGGTGTTCAGTTACTGCTGTAGAAGAGAGACACTGCTGTCTAGGTGTCCTGTGGATTGAGGACAGTGTGTCCCGTTTCTGTTCTCTGTAGGTCCAAGATGACACCTTCTCCATCTTTGCTCTCCCACATGCAAACAACCTTTTAGTTATTTCTCGTAACCTCTGACCTGGGTTTAGAAGCTTGCTTGGAATCCTGGGACCAGAGCCTAAGCCTTTCCTGGGAAAATTCCTAGGATTCCTCTTGGGCTCAAGGACAGTTGTGCTTAACACCACAGTTCTGGCCGGAGGCCTCTGCTCTGGCTATTTTTAAGGCCCAGGCTACTTGGGAGTAGCTGAAGCTACTTTGTGCCAGGAACATGGGTGGAGAAGGCTCAGTGTCCTGGGTCCATTGCTTGGGGCCTTCTTCCCCAGCCAGGGCTAGTGTTCTCCTAGGGAGTGGGCTTCCTGTCTAACTGGCAGGGTATACCCGAAGATGCCTTGAGAGGAACAAGAGGGCAAAGCCTTCTGAATATTTTTTTAAAGATTTATTTATTTATTTATCATGTATACACTGTGTGCCAGAAGAGGGCACCAGATCACATAACGGATGGTTGTAAGCCACCATGTGGTTGCTGGGAATTGAACTCAGAACCTCTGGAAGAATAGTCAATGCTCGTAACCCCTGAGCCATCTCTCCAGCACTGCCTTCTGAATTTTTAAGCCCTAAGATAGCCTAGGAGGCCAGCAGATGCTGGGTGTGGGAGCCAGGGAACAGATATGTTCAGAGATCAAGGCACTAGAGAAATCTGTGGAAGACTCGGCATTAGGGAGCTATTTTTTTTTTTTTTTTTTTTTTTTAAGATTTTATGTATTATGTATACAGTCTTCTGCTTGCACGCCAGCAGAGGGCACCAGATCTCATTCAAGGTGATTGTGAGCCACCATGTGGTTGCCGGGAATTGAACTCAGGACCTCTGGAAGAACGATCAGTGCTCTTAACCGCTGAGCCATCTCTCCGGCCCGGGAGCTATTCTTTATCCAGGATTCAGGAACCGCATATCTTCGATTGAATATCTGCTCTGATTCCCTCCCAACACAAACTGGGGTTCTTTTTTTTTTAAATTAATTAGTTTATTTTATGTGCATTGGTGTTTTGCCTACATGTATGTCTGTGTGAGGGTACTGGATCCTCTGGAACTAGAGTTATAGACAGTTGTGAGCTGCCATGTAGGTGCTGGGAATTGAACCTAGGTCCTTTGGAAGAGCAGCCAGTGCTCTTAACTTCTGAGCCATCTCTCCAGTCACCCTCTCCCCCTGAGCTTGGGGTTTTTCTTTTTTTCTTTTTTCTTTTTTTCTTTTTTTCTTTTCTTTTCTTTCTTTTTTTTTTTTTTTCCCCGAGACAGGCTTTCTCTGTGTAGCTTTGGAGCCTATCCTGGCACTTGCTCTGGAGACCAGGCTGGCCTGAAACTCACAGAAATCCGCCTGCCTCTGCCTCTCCCTCTTGAGTGCTGGAATTAAAGGCCTGCGCCACTAACGCCAGGCAAGGGTTTGGGGATTTTCATTCATCTGCAGCTTCTTGTTAGTATGGATACTTGAGCTGATGATTTATAGTCTCAGTATCGTCTTTTGTGTGGGGACAAACTCCAAGGCCTGATTTCTCCCTAGATGCCATTTTAACTCTTGGTGTAATGGGCAGTTCTTCATGTCTGTCAATTAGGGCTGATCCTGAGGGTTCAGACAGCCATTCTGAACCAGGAGAGGATGTCTCAGTTACCCACTGGGCTGTATAGTAAACAGGATCGTCTGCTTTGTTCTGGATGGCAGGGCATGCAGGACTGCACCTCTTAGTTAGGTTCTTTTCTCTGATGTACCAAAGAAAGGGTGATGTAGAAATCTGGGTCTTGGCTCAGGATCCAGGAGCTTGTTAGTGATTAAAGAGGGGATCTTGGCCCATGGAGTTCCTTATTGTGTGCAGATCTCCAAGCTGCCAACTCCTCTCTCTCTCTCTCTCTCTCTCTCTCTCTCTCTCTCTCTCTCTCTCTTTCTCTCTCTGTCTGTCTCTCTGTCTCTCTGCTCAGGGGGTCTTTGAAGATGCTTAGAGCCCCTGGTGAGCACCCTAGTTTGCTGGATTCGAAAAGGACCAGAGTCAGCAAGATCTGTGCCTGCCTAGGGCCTGCTAATCTAAAGGTTCATCCTCATGGAACAGTCTCCCATGGCCTCCATGCCCCCAGAATGGAGTGGACACATCATCTTCCCAGGTCATCCTACCAGACTAGCTCATGCAGTAACGTCTTTGCTCTAGATCCATTCTCTAAAATGCCAAAATACCATGTTTGGCCCAGTATTTTCTTTCTTTTATTCTTTTTATTTTTTTAATTTCCCTTTTTCCTTTTCAGTTTCTTTCTTTTTGTTTTAAAGATTTTATTTATTTATTAAGTATACAACATTATGCTTCCATGTATTTCTGCACACTAGAAGAGGGTACCAGATCTCATAACGGATGGTTGTGAGCCACCATGTGGTTGCTGGGAATTGAACTCAGGACCTCTGGAAGAGCAGTTGGTGCTCTTAACCTCTGAGCCATCTCTCCAGTCCCTCAGTTTCTTTCTTTTTGAGACAGGATCACATGTAGCCCAGCCTGTCCTCAAGCTTGCTAAATACCTGAGGATGGCCTTGAATTCCTGTCTTTTGCATCCCAGTGCTGAGATTACAGGTGTGTTCTACCATACCTGACTTATATTAGTGGTATACACCTCTTGTTTTCTTTTCACCTTGTTTTGTTTGGGGAGGTAATAAGGATAGAAATCGGGGCCTTACAGATGGATAGGCAAGTGCTTTACCACTGAGCTACATCCCTAACCCTAGGTAGTCCAGACTGGCCTTGAAGTCATGACCCTCCTTCCCTAACTGCATTTGCTCATGGCACGTGCCTCCATTGGTTATGTTTTGTATTTCTGCTTTGAGACAGGGTCTCTCTATGTAGTTCAAACTGGCTTTGAACTCATGATCCTCCCACCTTAGTCTCTCTGGAATTGCAGACCTGTTGCCACCCTGGGCCACATCTGAGCCATTTCCACTTCTTCCTAGAAGGATTCTACACGTGACCATGTCAGCTGCTGTCAGGAGGCAGCAGAGTAATGTGGCCAGAAGTGTGAGTTCCCAGTCACATTGTCTCCATTCAGATCCTCTTGTAAATGACCATCTCACAGTGCCCCAGTAGTCCTCGAGGGGCTGCCATGTGGAGTAAGTAAGATGGAACTCATAAATGATAGCTGTAATTGTGGTGGTCATCAGCATTGCTGTATCAATCCTTTGTCCATTTACAGTGCCTCCCTGACCTTGGTGGCACTTGAGTTTAGAACAAGCCTGGGGTCAAGGATGTGGTGGCCTCACCTCACTGCTGGCTGTCCCACTGCCTGCTGCACAGCAGATGTGTCCAGTGACTACCAACTGTGATGGGTTGGGAGCCTTGCAATGTGGAGCAGAGTGCTTTGGCTTGTTCTGTTCACCATCCCTGCTGGGCTAGGCCCTGGTTAGTGCCACACCGGGTGGGAAACGTTAAGTAGTTTAGTTTACACAGGTGGTTTTTAAAAATGTATTTATTAGATTTATTATTTTTTTTAGATTTATTTATTATGCATGCTAGAGGAGGGCACCAGATCTCATGTAGATGGTTGTAAGCCACCATGTGGTAGCTGGGAATTGAACTCAGGACCTTTGGAGTGCTCTTAACCTTTGAACCATCTCTCCAGTCCCACAAGGTAGTTCTTTGTTTGTTTGTTTGTTTGTTTTTTTGTTTTTGTTTTTGTTTTTTGAGACAGGGTTTTTCTTTGTAGCCCTGGCTGTCCTGGAACTTGCTTTGTAGAACAGGCTGGCCTTGAACTCACAGAGATCTGCCTGCTTCTGCCTCCCAAGTGCTGGGAGTAAAGTCCTGCACCACCAACGCCTGTCCCCCAACAAGGTTGTTCTTAACGAATGGCTGGTATCGTCTTGTGAGTTCCATTTCTCTCTGAGGCTGCAAACTCAGATGCCTAGGCCTTCCTTGCCTCCTCTTAATAGTTTCCCCACTCTCTCCTATCCTGTGCATGTTTGTTCTGTGAAGATTAGCAGTCACAGTGCTAAGGTCCTACCCAGCTAGGGATATATGCCAGACACATAGCGAAGGGACCAGAGGTTGGGCAGACGTAGCTCCTTAACTACTCTGCCATTTTCTTGGCCCTGCTACCTTTTCTGAGAGGGCTTTAGTCTTAGGCTAGCTCCACAGACGATTACAGGTTAGTCATAAAGGCTCCCTGAGCTACTTGGCTCTGCGCCATGCTGATTGTTCCCCAGCTGGAGACCTGATATTCTGAGTCCTGGTCATTGCATCCATCATGTAGGGGACACTGGTTATTACTAGTTCTTCCTGTGCTATGACTGCTCAGGCTAGCAAACATCTGAGGAGAGAGTGACAATTTGCAGTAAGTAGGACACTTTGGGTCATGAGTTATTGATGCCAAATGTGTGATCAGGAAGGGTGGCATTAGTGAGAGTCAATCTCAGTCTCCTGAGGACAGGGAAGGACACTGTCTCTGTCAAGGCAGTAGCTATTATTCTGTGTTTGTAGGTACACCAGAGATGGATGTCCACTCTGGTCCCTGATGTTCCTTGGTAGACACAGTGCAGCCTGGGCAATAACTTGGGGGTGATGACCTCCTTGTCCTCCACACTTCATAGAGAAAGCTGCATTGTGTGAGGGAAGAAGAGGCAGGGCTGCTAAGCCTGGGTAGGTAGGCTTGTGCCATCCTCAGTGCTCTTATAGCCTTTGGAGCCCAGAATTGTAGTTGGGGGAAGTGAGGCATAGGTTGGCCTGTTCTTCCTTCCTTCCTTCCTTCCTTCCTTCCTTCCTTCCTTCCTTCCTTCCTCCCTTCCTTCCTTCCTTCCTCTTCCTCCTCTTCCCTCCCTCCCTCCTTTCTTTCCTTCCTTTCTTCTCCTTCTTCTGCAAGCGTTTTGCTGTGGAATGAGTATGTGTGTGTAGTGTGGTGTGTGTGTATGTATATGTGGTGTGTGTGTGTGTGTGTGTGTGTGTGTGTTATATATATGTGGGGTGTGTGTTTGTGTGTATGTATATGTGGTGTGTGTGTGGTGTGTATGTGGGTGGTGTGGTTTCCAGACACAGCTGACTTGGTCAGTTTTGGAGGCGGACTTCAGGATGTTGGATTGCATTCTGATTGTGTCACCCTTGGAAGGAGAGCATGAAAAAATACAAAGCCTCCTCGGCAAGCACACCATGCCCTCAACTTTGGAGATTTTCAGTTTCACCTAAAAATCTCCAGACTGTTCTGTCCTGCATTTGATCCTCAGGCTGTCACAAGCAGGAGGGAAGACTGAATAATGAAGTCCTCTGTAAGGTGGGCAGGTGGCACTCCAATGTGGTGGCATTTGAAGATGGTGTTCGTGAACTTAAAAAATGATCAGTGGTGTCATGGCAGGCAAGGATGGGAAGCATAGGAAACACAGGCAGCTTTCCCAGCCTGTGGAGAGCTTCCTGAAGTGGGGAGAAGAGGTGGAGAACCTAGATGCATAAAATGTTAAGGGTTGGTGCAGGGAACAAGACGTTGTCTGGGAGGGGCCAGCTAAGGTCAGGTGCCAACAAAAAGGCAGAGAGCCCTGAGAGCCCAGGAGTTCAGGGAACCTGCTGAGCTTAAAAGGGAGACTTGGGGAAAAAAAAAGGGAGACTTGGGCCCCCGAGAGATGGCTCAGTGGGTAAAGGTGCTTGCTGTCAAGGGTGACCACCTAAGTTCAGTCCCTGGAATTAGAATCACACTGGTGGAGAGAACTGACAAGTGTCCTTTTACCCCTGCAGGGGTGTTTTACATGTGTGAGCCCACCCATACCCCTCCAAGTAATTAACAAAATAACGTGAAAGGAGGAGGATATAGGCACAGCTCAGTTGCTAGTTTGCTCACCTAGCATGCCTTGGGTTTGATCTCTGGCACTGCATAAAACTAGGTATGGCAGCAAATGCCTGTGATTCCAGTACTGGGGAGGTAGAGGCACGAGAAATACAAGTTCAAAGCCATTCTTGGCACAAGTTCAAAGCCAGCTTGGGCCTGTCTCAAAACAAAACAACAACACACCTCCCCCCAAACACACACACACACACACACACACACACACACAGAGAGAGAGAGAGAGAGAGAGAGAGAGAGAGAGAGAGAGAGAGAGAGAGAGAGAGAGAGAGAGGAATTTAGAAGTAACCAGTGGGGCTGGAATGGAATTGAGCCTGGGGGGAAGGCCTGAATGCCAGACAAAGGGGTGGTGGTGGCAGGGGAGACTATCTATTGTTTCTGATGTGGGCATCAAGGAAAGAAAGCCCCTGATGGCCCCTTCATCAGGTTACATTTGCAGCCCCATCGGGACTTGTGAGTGGGTAAATTAGGCCGTGATGCCCTGGGGATGATGATAGGGAGGAAGGGTCATTGTGAAAAATAGGCTCCACCAAGTCTTTGAAAACAAGTTTAGAGCAAACCTGGCTTGTTTGTAATGGGTAGAATAGTCACGTAAGATCTAGACTGCTTATAGACATACTTAGGCATGATAGGGACAGGTGTCGGTATCCTGAGGCCGGTTAGGTTTTTGTGCCAGAAGCCAGACTGGCTAGAGAGGTACAGGCCAAGGCAGCAGGGTGTGACTGTAGAGAGCTGATGTCTAGGTGCTGAGGAGTTTCTCGTGTAGCAGAAGCCACAGGGCCTCCCGTCTACCCCCGCGACTCTTTTGCCCACTGTGCTGTGTCCACATTTACAAAAGGTTGCCTTGACATTGCTCAGAGCTCCACTGTGGAGCTATGGACAAGAGAGACTCCTGTGTGCCTTCCTGTCCCTGGTGGTGGTTAGGGCATAGGTACAGAGGATGAAAGGTATGGTTCTGCCCAACATGGAGCTCTGCGGACCTGCAAACCTGCCCTCAGGGTAGTATCTTACTCCCATTCCCAGGTAAACCAGAGAAATCATCCTCACAAAGTTGAGTCCAGCCTTGACTCTCTTCAGGGGCCTTATTGTTCCTCTTTTTTTGTTTGTTTTTTTTTTTTTTTTTGAGACAGGGTTTCTCTGTGGCTTTGGAGGCTGCCCTGGAACTAGCTCTTGTTGACCAGGCTGCTCTTGAACTCACAGAGATCTGCCTGCCTCTGCCTCCTGAGTGCTAGGATTAAAGGCGTGCACCACCAATGCCCGGCTCACACTTATAATCTTAAACACTTTGGAGACTGAGGCAGTGGGATAGCAAGTTCAAGGCCAGCTGGTCTCTAATGTGTGGGGGTGGGGGGAACTCAGGGGCCTTCTATGGGAGTGTAGCATGGAGTTGGAACCCTGATGACTTCAAGGTATATCCTGGGTGGTGCTGAGAACTCAGGCACCAGCATCAGGGCTGGTCTGACACAGACATTTCTTCCCTCAGGGAGCTCACTGTCATGCTGTGCTTTTCTTGGCAGAACGCAGAGCCTGAGCCTCGGAGCCTGTCCCTGGGCGGCCATGTGGGGTTTGACAGCCTCCCTGACCAGCTGGTCAGCAAGTCAGTCACACAGGGCTTCAGCTTCAACATTCTTTGTGTGGGTAAGTGGTGGCCTGGTCAGGGCAGAAGATAGGAGAGATTTCTTGGAGACAGTGTTCTGCTGTTCTGGCACCTATCAAGCTGGGGTGGAGGGTTCCCAAGAAGAGGGAGATCTTGGGTTTAGGCTTTGGCCTTGCCTCTGCCAGGATCAAGAACAGGATTAAAGCCAGGACCTGACTCAGAGTCACCACAAAGAGGAAACAGAAGTGGTTCCATGAAAGTACTGCCTAAACAGTGGTGTTTATCATAGAAATTCCACAGTCACTAGTTCATTCATTTATTTAAAAAAAATCACAGGGCTGGAAAGATGGCCCAGTGCTTAAGAGCACTTGCTGCTCTTCCAGAGGATAGGGCATCTGTTCCCAGCACCAGTCGATGTCAGATGGCTCACAACTACTTGTAGCTCTAGTTCCAGGGGACTGGACACCCCCTTTCTCACTTCCCATAGGTATTCACACATACACTCACATTGACATGCACATATAGATAAAAATAAGTCCTTAAATTCTCAGCGTTGGTGGCGCATGCCTTTAATCCCAGCACTCGGGAGGCAGAGGCAGGCGATCTCTGTGAGTTTGAGACCAGCCTGGTCTACAAGAGCTAGTTCCATGACAGCCTCCAAAGCCACAGAGAAACCCTGTCTTGAAAAACCCAAAAAGAAAAAAATCTCTCCGTCTTATTATGTGACAAGGATACGATGATGAATGAGACCCTACTTTGTCACCAGATCACAGGGTAAAACTCTAGTACACTTTGGAACAAACACAACCTGACTGGGGAGGCTCCATGTGTCCAAAGCCTAGGACTCCCAGAGGCACAAAGACTGTGCAGGGCCCTCTGCAGGTATCCCTTGGGAAGGAGACCACGAGAAGCTGAGGCTGCTCAGGCTACAGCTCCTGGTAGTTTCAGGTCCTGTTCCTGTGGACTGATGACCACCTTGACCAAAAAAGGGTGATGCTCAGAATAAGCTGTGTTTTGTGACTAGGTCCCTTTGAAGCCAGCATACAGTGGTATCTCCATAGCCTGGTACTGCCTTTTCCCCACTCCCTAGGGAAATGTCACATGCCCTGAATAGCCATGTCTTACATCAAAGGCTTCCTTTATGATTCTTCTGAATATTGTTTTCTTTTTCTTTTCTTTTCCTTTTCCTTTGCCCTCCACTTTAAAAATTTATTCATTTTATTTGAGGGGGCACATGACAGTGGAAGTCAGGGGACAACTTGGGGTCACTTCTCCTCTCCTACCATTGAGTCCCAGGGATTAAACTTGGGTTGCTAGGTTGGCAGCAAGTGCCTTTACCCCTGAGCCATTCTACAGACCTTTTTTGGGGGTTGGGGTTGGGAGGTAGGGGTTGGTGTTGGGATGGAAACCTAAAACCTTATACATGCCATGCAAGTACTCTAAAACTGAGCAACAGCCCCCACACTTTTCAGAGGCTACCAAGGACAGGGCAGTGAGGAATGGAGCAGGCAGCTTCCTTCCCCTGTCTCATTCTACAGCTGAGGGCCTTTGAGCCTCACCTCATCTAGCTAGACAGCCCCGGTTCTAGCCTTTGATATTCGCTTTTTTCCCTGCTGTCCCCACTCACCAGGGGAGACTGGGATCGGCAAGTCCACACTAATGAATACACTCTTCAACACGACCTTTGAGACTGAGGAAGCTAGTCATCATGAGGAGAGTGTACGCCTGCGGCCTCAGACCTATGACCTCCAAGAGAGTAATGTTCATCTCAAACTGACCATCGTGGATGCTGTGGGCTTTGGGGATCAGATCAATAAGGATGACAGGCAAGAGGCGGGAAGGGCGGCTCCACCTACCCTTGTCCACTCTGAACTTGTTGACCCCCACCTGAAAAAACATCCCAAGCACTTTCAAACTGCCCTGTACATACAGCTCTAAGATGACCTGGGAAGGCTGCTGGGGAAGGGCTGAGGTCTTGGGCCATTGACAGAGCGGTTCTTTCTCTAGGAGGGTATAGGAGAAGAGGCCAATCCTATACCAGATAGGGCAAAGCTGGTCCCAGGGAGGAGAGTGGGGATAGCCTGTCTTGGGCTCTGGGCTGCTCATGCTGCAGCCAGTGTCTGCCTGCCTCCCAGGTGATGAAGCTGTCTGTAGTTACAGGCCCATAGTTGACTACATCGACGCACAGTTTGAAAACTATCTACAGGAGGAGTTGAAGATCCGCCGTTCACTCTTTGACTACCATGACACGAGGATCCATGTTTGTCTCTACTTTATCACTCCCACGGGGCACTCCCTGAAGTCCCTGGACCTGGTAACCATGAAGAAACTAGATAGCAAGGTGTGTGCCCTTCCTTGTCACCTGACCTCTTTCTTTCACCTCTGGAAGGCGGTGGGTGACTGCAGTTGGCTATCCTGTGGTCAGCTTGGTCCTCTCTGGCTATTTCACTGGCCCTCACTGAGCTTTTCAGAGCTCTGTTCTCAGCAACTTCCTTCTCATTTGGAGCCTTGCTTTTTTTTTTTTTTTTTTTTTTTTTCCTTCCTTGTAACTAACCTCTCTTGCTGACCCTCTGCCCAGAGTGTCCCACTTCCATCCCGGCCTCTTAATCTCTAGTTTCCCCTGGCATTTCTTTCCTGTCTGACATGGCTTCCCCACTAGGAGAGGAGAATGACTCAGAATTGGATTGTGAATGAGGGTACAGGACAGTTTCATAGGATGTCAGGAAGGGTTGGGGTCCTGGAAGACATGTGCTCCCCTTAGTTATCTCTCAGCCCTTGTGACTGCCTTTCCATCTCAGGAGTTATTGTCACCATGAAAAATGGGGTAACCTTGGCCCGGGAGCATTTTTCCATAGCTGCTACTCCTGGGTCATTTTACTTGCTTAGTGGGTAGCTTGGTCACCACTACTGGATCTGTCAGACCCTAGGCCAATTTGGACCTTCAGAGCATTCTGGGTCCAAGTTGAATATGCCTAGGGGTCCAGATATCACAGTGGCCACAGATGGCTGAGTTTGGACTGTGACTGCTCACTGGAGCCACTGTCTTCCTGATTTCCCCCTCTTAGTGCTTGTCCATGGTCAGTGACTATTATTCAAAATAGCTGCCTCCTCCCCTAACCTTCACAGGTGAACATAATTCCCATCATTGCCAAGGCTGACACCATCTCCAAGAGCGAACTCCACAAGTTCAAGATCAAGATCATGGGTGAGCTGGTCAGCAATGGAGTGCAGATCTACCAGTTTCCCACGGACGATGAGGCTGTTGCAGAGATCAATGCAGTCATGAATGTGAGTGTTGGACAAGGGCCTCAAGGCTCCAGAACCAGAGGGCTTGGAGACACAAGTCTGTGACCTAGTCCCTGGGGACTCAGCTTCCCAGAATGTTATCTTTCCAGTCTCCAGCACAGGGTGGGTGGGCATTCCACACCTCTCAGGCCTGAATTCTGGGGGCACCAGACTAGAGGATTTGGATGTTGGTTTGCACTAAGGATCCACTAGATCTAGTGTCACAGGTTCTAGACTAAGTGTGGGAAAATGATGCCTGAGGGAGCAAGTACAGGCATGGCCAGAGTTACAGGTCCTGTCAGTGAGCTCTACTGGCCCTTGAGAAGAGCACCCCACAGGCAGGAAAACCCAGACAGGAGTCGAGAACAGATAGGAAGTGAGCCTCTAACCCCAGAGCCTCCCTAGCGTGCAGGGGTGGTGAGAGAGTCTGTCCCCTCATCCCTGCTCAGTGCTCACAAATATACCTGGGCCCCCTTTCAGGCACACCTGCCTTTTGCTGTGGTGGGCAGCACAGAGGAGGTGAAGGTGGGCAACAAGCTGGTTCGAGCACGACAGTACCCTTGGGGAGTGGTGCAGGGTGAGTGTGGGGCGAGTACATCCCCAGCTGGGGCCTCAACTCAGTCTCCTCTTGTCCTGCCAGCTGAGGCCCTAACCACTGTCCTGCTATCCCCCTGCTCATCTTCATGGCCACCTCACTCTGTGGAACTCCCTGAGGCACCTGGCCACTTTCCTGCTGTTCCTCTACCCGTCTCCATGCCTCCTTCATGAGGCATCCAACCACTGTCCTGCTGTACCCCAACCATCTGCATGTTTGTTTTGCTGTGTGGAACCACCAAGGCCCCTAACCATTGTCTTACCTTTCCCCTGCTGATCTGAACACTTGCTTCATGATGCTTTGGAGCCACCAAGGCACCCAACTGCCACCCAGCCATTCCTCCCGCCTGTCTGCATGCCTGCCTCATGCTTCTCACGCCTGTTTTCAGTGGAGAATGAGAATCACTGCGACTTCGTGAAGCTGCGGGAGATGTTGATTCGGGTGAACATGGAGGACCTGCGGGAGCAGACCCACAGTCGGCACTACGAGCTCTACCGACGCTGCAAGTTGGAGGAGATGGGCTTCCAGGACAGTGATGGTGACAGCCAGCCCTTCAGGTGATAGTCTGCCCTGTGCTGCCTCAGCCACTCTTGTCACACCAGCACTTGCTCTCTCAGGCCGCACCCTCTCGCCCTCAGCTTCTACCTGACTCCATCGCTCTGATGGCCTCAGTTCTACCTTTGGCCTCTCCTTTGGGTCTCCACAGCCTCCAAGAGACATATGAGGCCAAGAGGAAGGAGTTCCTGAGCGAGCTACAGAGGAAGGAGGAAGAGATGAGACAGATGTTCGTCAACAAAGTGAAGGAGACAGAGCTAGAGTTGAAGGAGAAGGAACGGGAGGTGTGTGCCAGGCCGAGGGGCTGTGGCGAGGAAGTGTCAGGGCGGGTGGCGGATACGGAGGTGGGAGACCTACACTGCCCATACCCAGGTGCCGCCCTCTCCCCTCCCCAGCTCCACGAGAAGTTCGAGCACCTGAAGCGAATCCACCAGGAAGAGAAACGCAAGGTGGAGGAGAAGCGCAGGGAGCTGGAGGAGGAGACCAACGCCTTCAACTGCAGGAAGGCAGCCATGGAGGCCCTGCAGGCTCAGGCCCTGCATGCCACTTCACAGCAGCCCTTGAGGAAAGACAAGGACAAGAAGAAGTAAGTGGCATCTCCCTCCCTGGGCTGTCTCCTTACCCCTGGGCTCAGTCATTCCTGCTCTCCGCTTCTCCATCCCTCTGGGTCACCACTCACCTATGCTCAGCCTCAGGCTCACTGTAGTTTGCCCTCAACTCCTCACTTGCTTTCTACCTGTGCACCTCCTTCTTGCTCCTGTGCTAGTCTTCTTTCTCGATGTCTCACCCTCTGGGTCTCTCTCTTGGCAGCTGTTTACTCTCCATCCAGCCCCCCGTGCCCTACACTCACCTCTCCCCTTTGATCTCTCTCTCCTCCGTCATGCTCCCATAGCATCCTCATCCCCCCACAGCATCCTCAGCATCTGGGGCCTCTTCACTGCTATAGCAGTGAAGGAGCTGGGTCACATGGACAGCCAAGTAGCCAGGACCAGCCAAGCAGGTGTAGCCACAGGAGACTGGGACAATTCTGTCAGGCCAGGAGAGGGATGGATGTGGGACTGCCCTCATTTCCTGCCAGATTCCAAAAGAACCTATGCTTCTGCTTGAGCATCTGTGGCGCATATCCCCCTAGACTTCTGGCGCAGGGGTTGTGGAACTCATATTAGCTGGTAGATGATGACACATAACAGCAGGGACTCATAATGGCAGGCCAGTCAGCACTGCCCCAGACTGTCGTCTCTACACAGTCACTTTGGAAGGTCTGCAGAGGTGGAAGCAGGGCTGCTCCTCTTGTAGGGGCTAGAGCAGTTCCTGTAGAATAGAGAGTGACAGATGGCAAGGAGGCTGTTTTAAGATGTGTCAAGTTAACGACACAGAAGAATTCCTAGCTATGTTTCCTTAGCATTTTCTTTGCTTACTCCTCCTCCCGCCCCACTGCCTCCTCCTTTTCTTTGCCTTCTTAAAAACAAACAAACAAACAAACAAAAAACCAACTATTATTTATTTTGTGGTTCTAGGAATTGAACCCAGGTCCTTGCACATGCTAGATAAGCTCTCTACCACTGGTCTGCATCCCAGTCATATTGGTGTTCTCCACAGCCCTTTCCCACATTCTTATCTGGAGTCTGATACCCTGTCTCCAGTAGCTCTCAGTCTCCCACTCTACTTCATTCAGAGACTCAGGCCCCATCACGCCATGGCGTTCCCATCCGCCTCAGCATCTGGGGCCTCTTCACTGCTGTAGTAGTGAGTGAGGCTGGGTTTCCCTGGCCCTTGGCTTATATTTGGTCTCATTTTTTTCTTGCCAACCCAAAAAGTAAGCAAGCATCCATTCTCACCCTCATTCCTGGGCTCCTATTATCCCTTGTATTGTTTAAGGAGACATGTACCCAAGCCTTCCAATCTGGGGGTCATGGAGTCTAGAGGTCAGGCCCACACAGTGAGTGGACTGTTAGTTGTCACCCTGGGATACATCTTGATGCATGAACTCATTCAACTATGTCCTGCCTCACCCCTAGGTGGCATTTACTGATGCATGTGCTCTCTCTCTCACACACACACACACTCACACACTTTCTCTAACTCTCATGCCTCAAACTTAAAGTGCTTCTCCCTGGGGTAGGCAAAGCACTTAGGAATAGATGCACATTGTGGTTCCCAAGGTTTGCTCTCTGCTTTGGGACAGGTGTTCCCCCTTTTTGTAGACTTCCCCCATCCTGATGCCTGACAACTCACCCCAGCTGCCTATTCCCAGAGCACCCCAGGCCCAGCTCCTCCCAGCGAGAATTTGTAGTTGCTTTCAGCCCTGGTCCCATGCCCAGCCCTTGGTTTTGAGTGTGGAGGTTTTTGTGCAACCAGTGTGGGCTTTAAGCTGGCATCTCAGAAATGTGCCTCCTTGTGAGAGGGACAGGGGACAGAGTCTATATACTCAAAGTGACTGTCCTGCTTTCTGCTGCTGTGGCCTAGAGGTTAGTAGGCAGTGTCCCCAAATAAGAAAATGGGAGAAGTCCCAGGGCCAGCCAGGTGAGGTAGCATATGCCCATGTTCCCAGCATGGGGGAGGCAAAGGCAAAAGGCTTGCTTTTAACTTTGAGGTCAATCTGAGCTATTTAATGTGTTGTTAGACTAGCCTGGGCTACATAGCAAGAGCCCTGACTCAAAGAAAAGGAAAGGAAAAAAAGACTGCAGGGCAGTTGAGTGTAGAACCCCACTGTGAAGATAGACACAGTAGAGGCCTGTCCCAGCTATCTGGTCTCCTGGAATATTGTTTCCCAGATCTGGGTCTGGAAAGCCAGCCCTTTCTGTTCGGGGTTTACACTAGGGAGCTTCAGTCGATTTGACCCTGGGAGAGAAGACATTGTACCTGTGGAGCTGGTTGGGATTTAGGGGTCCACAACTCCTCTTGTACTGGTCCAGTGGGATAGGGTGGGCCAGGCATGCATTTGGGAAGTGAATTTTTTTCATGGCCATTTAGTTAAATGGCTTTAGTTGGTTTGTATTCATTCTTTAAATTTTAATCAATTTTTGCGAAATTACTTCCAATCAGATTTTGACCCTCAGCCCGGGACGCCACAAACTGAAGCGAGTTCCCTGCTTTGCTCATCACAAATGCCAAACTGACTGCCCTTTCCCAGTGTCCACCTTGCTGTCTTTTGTTTGTTTGATTTGGTCTCCGTATCTTTTAATGTGTCTGTTTTTGTTTTGTTTGTTTTATTTTTATTTTTCAGTTAAAGCACGCACAGACTTACATGTCAAGAGCGGACTTTAGACTTTCATGTGTTAAGTTGCTTGAGTTACACCTTGTGACCCTTCTCCCATAACATGGTGTGAGGATGGACTGGGAGCCGGTACAGACTCCAGTGTTTACAGCCTTGCCTTGTCCCCACCTGCTGGCCCCAGGCTACCTGGGCCTGGCCAGCTACCCCTCTCTATGCAAACGTGTCAAAGCCATGAATGCTGGCATCCAAAACTGACAAGGTTTATTTTTTCCAGAGCCGGTGGCTGGTCTTCCATTTACAGTGTCACTATTCCTTGACGGAGCAGTTATGGGCCGCTCTAGTGATGGCCCCAGCCAGTGATTCTAGGCCTAATTGTTCATCATCAAGCCAGCGACTCATGTGGTGCCTAGGCGTGGCCTGTGGTCTGGTGTATACATGCTGCAAAATTCGCCTGTTTACCCTTCATTTAATTTTTCTAACCTAGAGCTTAATTTCAATAACTCTAAAACACTTCTAAATTTTTATTTTGGCACCAATGTAAAGACAAATAATATCTATCTTTCCCATTATTTTCATAAGTAACACAGATTGCCTGATTTTTTTTTTAAACTAAAAAGACCTCTAAACCTTCTTACATAGAAAGCACCCCTATGATATATAGGGAGAGGTGGGAAATAAAGTTCCTATTCTGGCAGTGTTTGGGACTTCTTTACAGACTGAAGTGGACCCCCAACAAGACCACGCCCAGCCTTTTTACTGTGAATGTAAATGGAACAGCAGCCCAAAGCCCTTGTCTCTGCCCTAGAGGTGCTACAGGTGACAGGGACCAAGTGCATGTGTGTTAAGTGTTTGACTCCAAATAAGCTGCCTGCTCCCAATCAATGTGCTCAGTTGGGAGAAGGCTGTCATGTCAAGGTCATTGTTACTTTTTTCCTGGCTGAGGCAAGGAAATAAAGGTGTCTGAAGTATTAGGGCAATTTGAGGTGGGGTAGGGGGGAGAAAAAAACAACAAAACCCAAAAGCCTAGCAGCTAAGAGCTTCCCCTCCAGCTGTAGTTTCCAGATGGACGCTTAAAGTCACTTCCATGTGTGATGGTGCAGGTCTGTAATGCCAGTGCTTGAGGTAGGAAGCCAGAGACTGACCTCAGTTACATAGTGAGGTAGAGGCCAGCTTGGCTAACATGAGATCCTGTCTCAAAAATAAAATAAAAACAAGAAAAGTACTGACAAAAATCCATTCTGCTCTGCTCCTGATGGTTTGCAAGCCTCAGGGTTGAAAATGGGTGAAAACTAATGTCCTCAGTGTTTGTATAGCTCGAGACTGGACCCCGGGCTCCCCAGAAAGACTTCATCCTGAGAAGCTGATTACCCAGTGGGCCACTCATTGAGAAACTGAGGGAACCACACTGATTCATGCGGGGTTCAATTTTTTACACCCCCATCTCTCTCCCACCACATTTCCCCCTTTCTACCAGGCCTGCCTCTCTTCGTCCAGGACCAGTCTGGCTTCTTCTGAATTTCTAAGATGATGGTTCATTCAGAGTGAGCTGGAG
The DNA here is from genome assembly GCF_003668045.3 of Cricetulus griseus. Classification (NCBI taxonomy): domain Eukaryota; kingdom Metazoa; phylum Chordata; class Mammalia; order Rodentia; family Cricetidae; genus Cricetulus; species Cricetulus griseus. Next base: position 67,698,651 of record NC_048600.1, read on the forward strand.
GGGAAGGTTGTGAGTCCACTGAGGCTCAATGCCCCTAAGACCTCTTGTACCTGTGAGAGGCCCCACACAGCAGGAGAATAGTGTCTGCTGATGCTCTGAGGAAAATCCATGTCCAGGGTGGATCCTGGCTGCAAGGCTGGACTTAGCTATTTACCAAGACTGTTTTAAGCAAAAGAATATAAAATTCGGTTCAGGCCTTGGAAACCTTGTGAGCTTCATAGCTCATCTGCCTCTAGTCATGGCAGAACTGATGTTGGACTTTGGTGTCTGAGGCAGAGGTGAACTGCAGGCCAGTGGCTCCTCTTAGGGACACTGTATATCTGAGGGTGTATTCACTTAGGTCCAAACCTGACCTTCGGAGCAGTCTCTTCTAGCCAATATAATATAGAGACTAGGATGACCCAACAGGTCCACCGGTTGTATAAAACAGGACTGTTGGCCCCATGCTGGACACTCAGGAGCCTGCAAATTCTACCATTGTCTCCTACAGCTCACCAGCCACAACTTGGGCATACTGGAAGGCTGCTTTGGTCAGTGCCCACCTTTTGGCCCAAAGCTTGCTAGCATCCCTGGGGAGACTTGGCTTGCACTTTCTAGGGTCTAAGTTGCCCCCCATGGATCCTGTCAGCCATGGCAAGCTTTTCTCCTGCTGTGTGGAATTTAGTTATCTGTAGCTGAGGTTAAATTAATCCTTCGTGTGCAAGAAAAACAAGAAACTTGCCCCTTTGGGGATTCGACCCCCACGTATAGCTTGGATTTACTCCTCCTTCCCTGTCGTTTGTTGGCTTCATAAGGACTGTCATAGGATCATGTTGACATTTGCTGTTATGTTTCCCTTTAGTCATTTTGTGTTGTGGTAGAATCACCATGTAAATTATGGTTCAAACCTGGACTTTTGAGAGAAAAAGATTCTGTTAATAATCATGCCAAATCCCTAGGCCCTCAGGAGGCTGAGGCAGGAGAATCAAAAGTTCAAAGCCAACCTGGGCCACTTAGCAAGACCCTGTATTAAATTTTTAAAAAAATGCTGGGCATGTGATTTATTGCTAGAGAATTTGCCTAGCATGACTGGGGACTGAATTCTCTCCCCAGCACTAAGAAAAGAAACCCAAGTCAACAACCATCAAGCAGAAGTATTCCAGGCCAACCAAGATGTGTGTTCTCCCTCATACTGGGTGGCCTGAATCCAGGTGTTTTGTGATGGTGCACACTGACCCTGTATATGTTTGTGTGTGTGTGTGTGTGTGTGTGTGTGTGTGTGTGTGTGTGTGTGTGTGTGTGTGGACTCCCCTTGTTTAGGGCTCACACTGGGTAAGAGACCCAGGAAAGCCAGCTTGCTTGTCTGTTATGTTACCATGCATTTCTAAAACCACTTCAGTTGTTAATCCATTTACTCCTCTATCCATTGACTTGTTTTTGTTCCTTTCCTTCCACTTTGTACTCATTTGTTTTCATTAAATTTTGCATTTATTTTGAGTTTTTTGCTGTGTCATTTTTGGGCAGTAGCTTTTCTGATTCGAGTTTCTTGAGCATATTAATATTCTGTAGCTGTGGCAAATACAGCCTGCTTCTGCTGTGACCTTTGTGGGGACAGATCTCCTGAAAAAAAAAATTCATTTCCTAGTGAATCCTGATACAGGCACCTGTGAGTGCTTGTGGTACGAAGGAGTCACAAGAAGGAGAATCTGCAGTCTGTGGCTCTTGAGGAGTTATAGGGTCCAAGACTGAGAGAAGGCATACCCTACCCTCAATGAGTTTACATCTTTACTGAGGAAACTTGGCTTGGGACAGCTAACACGTATGTGTTCTCAGCTCTTGTAATGACATGCTCTAACATCTCTAATCCTCATCATCTTGTGATTAGATACTATTTCTGACCACATTTTATAGGGGAAGTCCCAGAGAGACTTCATAATTACCTAAGGCAGCACAGCAAGCAACTGGAAGAGCTACAATTTGAATATTGGTTTTCTGCATCCTTAATTTCTGAGCTAAAGCTTGACATCCTATCAGGATCACAGGGGAAGAGTGGAAATGTGGTCACTGTTAAAGTATAGTGTGATGGTGTGGGTTGTGGGCCTGAGATGGTTTTGTGGAGGTGGGATGCCTCGGGAGATGGAAATGTTTGGAAGGAAGGGTGGACTGGTAGTTGAAAAGAACAAGATGCTTCTGGTCTTTCTCCATCTCCATTTCCTCTGGCCTCAGTTCTTCACTAGCCCCTCACCCTTCCAGGTGGGTACAGAAGGAAGATGGATTGTGTTCATATTATCCAATCATAAGTTGAGGTGAGGTAAGTTCCTAGTAAAAAACCGAAGAGACAGAACAGACCCTGGGCCCCTGATGCAGTCTTTTAACAATGCACAGTGGTACTTTGGCAGTGGAAGCATTCACCACCCAAGAAGAATAATTTCATTTGTAGACACACAGGTAATAGGCCACCTCCTCATTCTGATGATATTCTTTCTCCATGAGCTTGAGAATAGGATCAGCTCAGACATTTTACAGCTAGAGCCACCTGGTTGACAGGCCCAGGTGCTGTGCATGCAGCAGACAGCCAGTGCCACAGGGTACCCACACTGGTGTGAGCCCTTAAGATGAACTCCCATCCCAACACAGCATCTATTCATGCATGTTGGCCTCTGGATGGGAACAGCAAGAGGCAGGTCAGCATGTCTACCTTGCCTGCCTGCTGTAGGTAACTGGAGATGTCTGAATGTCAGGTTTCTGGCTACTGTCAGCTCCCTACCCTTATCCCCATTTGTCTCCTGGTCTTCCCAGAACCTACCTGGAGAACAGTTACTAACAAGACCCAGAGGACAGGGTTCCAGGTATATATGACTCTAGTAAGGGATGCACAACAGTTCTTTTAATGGAAAGTAGGTCTCCTGCAGCACTGAAATCCATTCCAAGTATATTTTTACAGAAACTTCTGACAGTCAGGTGTGCCATGTGCCTGTGATCTCAGTACTCCAAAGGCTGAAGCAGGAAGATTTTTAGGCTTGAGGTCAGCCTGGGCTGCAATTTGGGCTGGAAAAAAGGAGTCGGGAGGGCTGCTGTAAGTCTGCCAACTTGAGTTTGATTCCCTGAGACCATGTGGAAAGAGAGAACTTTCTTCCACAAATTGTCCTCTGATGTCCACATTGTATGTAAATAAATTGTGTGTGGAGGGAAGTTCCAATAAGGAAAACCAACAAAGAGGAAAAATGGTACCCTGGCCTCACAATGTGGCCTGTCTGATCCCTGACCACACAGTGAGCATCTGGCAACAGACCCACCCCTACTCCTACCCACATCCCCACCCCATGGCTTAGCTCATTTATAAAATTGCCTCTCACAGTGACAAAGCTTCATGAACCACCTCTGAATTTATGGCCTTGTCATTCAAGTCCCCAGTTTGGGGACTGACACAGGTCCAGCTGGCATCTTGGCCAACTTGGCTCCATGGTATTGATTATGGCTTCAGAGAGGCAGCTGGCTTCTTCCCTGTCATCCATGCAGGTCTCCTAGCAGCAGGGCAGGCAGGGTAGGCTGGACTCACACCCAGTCAGCAGCATGGGACTCTGCATCCTCTTCATATGTGTCACAGAAGCATCCTTAGCATGAAGTCCTCTGGATGAGGGAACTGTAGGGCTTCAAAGTCCACCAGGGAAATCACCAGCACATTGGGACACTCAGATCCAGAGAGACTTCCCATCTCTGAGACGGAGCAGGGTGGTTGGGACTGAAGTGCTGCTCTTGTGTTTTCGACTAAGTCTAAGAAGCTGGAAGGACCTGGCAAGCCTGGCAGGCAGAACAGCAAGAATTGGTCTGTGAGGGAACCAGCCATGGTGGTGCACCCCTTTAATCCTAGCACTGGGGATGCAGAGGCAGGTGGAGTTCTGTGAGTTCTGAGCCAGCCCTGACCACATAGATCCTGTCTCAGAAAATGAAAAACACCCGAGGACCAGCCCCATCCTTCAGGTGGAGGAGGGCTCACACTAGCTCTTACTCCAGCTCTGAGGGACAGAGCCAGCCCTAGCTGAGGAAGGAAAAGTAAGTGTGCAGCCTTCTCCCTGACTTCCTGGTTCCAGAGGACAGAGAGGGGAGGCAGGGTCACAGCTTCAGGCCACTTTACTTCTTCTGGTCCTGATACAACTTTCCTCTGAGAACAGAGGAGCTTCCCCAGTGGTTCTAGAACTTTCTCCCAGTCTCATTATGAGACACTTAAAGCCAAAGAGTTCACAGGTCCTGGAGGTCTCAGGGTGGTAGCAGAGAGGCTGACTGGGAGGTGAAACAGAATTGGTCTAGGAGGGTAACCACAGATTTCTCTGGTGTGGCTTCACAAGCACTTCGAAGCCTGTGTACTGCTAAGCACTGATGGGTGTCAGCACAGACTGGTAACAGTCATCAGACACAGGAACGGGCAGTCGAGTGCCAAGATGGTCACGTGAGGCACTTTGAACATGGTATAAGTACCCTACTTCATAGCATTAACTCTACCGTCCTAGGAACCTTCATCTCCAACCTCAGTAACTATCATTAATCTACCATTCCATCCTAATCTGTCCTGAGGGCTGCTGACACGGCCCCCACCTTATGCCTGTCACCACACACTCGATTTAAGCACTCAGATCCTCTGCCCATTCCCCACCTTGGCCATCAAACTGCCTGTATTCTTGTTCCTCATTGGCCAAAACCCTTCCCCATGAGTTCAAGGTTTGCCATACTAGGGAGCACAGAGCATGACCACAAACAGAAAGCACGGACTACAGTCCGACCGACTCTTGTCATAGCCGTCATGCTCAGTGCATCTTCTGGAGCCCACAAAGGAACAAGAAGGGCCATGGGTACCCCTTTCAGCACAGAACATGTCAGCCAGAAGGACCAAGTTGATGTCTACCTGTGCTTTCTTTAGCAGATCAGATATAGGAGCACAGCAGTCGGGCATGAGCCTCTCCAACTCTAAAGTGATGATGACCAAAACCAATGTGGAACCCTTGAACTGCAGCAGCTGGTGGCCCGCCTTACAGTGCTGCAGCTGCCTGGTCAGGGATGCGACGTGGAGGGAAGGATTCCTCTGAGGCAGCAGTTTCGCCACATGGGGGCCAGCTCAGGACCATCAGGGTGTGGAACTGGAGACCATGGTTTTTAATGTTAGAACAGAGCCCCACCCTCTCCCCCTAGTTTTCACATATCAATAACCAAAAGTGCAAACGGTTTTGATTTCCATCAGGGGTGGCCCAACCCCTTTCGTTCCCAGGTAGTCTGCTAAGTGTGACATGGTCTCTCTGAGGCTAAAGAGTGTAGATGGCCATGTTTGGATTCTGAGAAATGTGAACCTATTGTTCAAACTAAAGGGAGCGGGAAAGTTACCCGTAATCATTTGACCTGAGGAGAAACCTTGTCAACAGCACCAGTTTTCCATAATGAAACTGCCCTTAGTGATTTAACCTTCATGCTTCGTAACAGACCAAAACGCCATGCCATTTCCTCATTTGCATAATTTTGCCTTACTAACAGAAGCACATCCGGAAGGATGACCTCCATCCCCCCGCGCCCCCAACTAAAACCACACGAACCGGTGTCTGATATTTTTTTAAGTGCCAGATCAGTACGGTCTAACGCCTCAATAAGGATTGTGTGTAGGTGAATAAAGACAGCTAAGTGAATGTGTGTAAAGTAGAGCAAAGGCAGACAGATATTTATATACAATATTCATAGAACAGAAAGTTAAAATATTTTTGCAGTGTGTATTTAAGAGAGAAACTGACCATAATAGTGCTGTCTAAATGTCTTTGTCCAGTGACTTCTGTGTCCTTTAGACGTGAGAGTCTGGTGGAATGGTGTGGGATATAAAGATAACACTTTTTTCACGCTTCTGTATGTTGTGAGCCTTTGCGGGTCACCTCGCCGTGGTGCATGTGCAAGGGTGTGTTGCACGCCTGTGCCTTGCGTGTTCTGTGTTGTAAACAGCTGTTCCAAAGGCACAGATGAGTCTCAGGGAGACTCTGTCAACTCCTGCTTATTATAACCAAGAAGCCCAGCAAAGTTCCCATGTGGAGGTCCTAGTGAAGTCTGTCCAGATTAGCCAGCCCCTTCCTCCGCAGCTCCCCTGGGGTACAGTCAGAGCCACAATGCTCTGTGAAGTCTTTTACACATGGAATTGACTGTAAAAAGAAAATAAAAGGGGCTAAAGCCCTATATCACATCACAGTAGCTTTTGTTTTCTTAATCATGGGGACTGGGGCATCCACAAGCTGAGTAGATTTGTCTTCTAGTGGCCTGCTACTGAAAATACTTCTGGAAGAAAAACCAAACCACATTGTGTGTCTGGCAAGTCACTATGAAGTGGTGACTTGTAATGTACATCGCATGGACCCCCTTTGCAAAAGGTCTCAAGCCCCACTGCCTGCCAGCTCAGACTCAGAGGTGCTCCCCAGGCTGGGCCGTCTGGGGTCAGGGCAAGACCTCACCCCAAATTTCCCAGGAGCTGTGGGTTTGCTCACTGCTCCCAGTCCCAGTGTGGTTACATGGAGAAAGAAAAAAGATGCCTTCCAGCTTCCTGAACAGGCGCTGTAACAAACTGCCCATGGCCTTCACAGTCCTGCAGTTTCATATCTTCCGTCAACCTTATTTTCCCTTTGGAGTGTGTGTGTGTGTGTGTGTGTGTGTGTGTGTGTGTGTGTGTGTGTGTGTGTACTACATAGGTATGTGGAGGCCAGAGGGTATCCTTGAATGTCATTCTTTAGGTATCAACTACCTGTTTTTTTGAGACAGGGTCTCTCATCTCCTCCTGGCCTGGAACTTGCCAAGCAAGTGAGGCTAGCTAGCCAGCAATTCCTAGGGATTTTTCTGTCTCTACACCACCCCACGGCTGGAACTGTAAGTGTGCCCCACCAAACCCGTCTTTCTTTTACAACATGGGTACTGGGAATCCAACTCAGGTCCTTACTTGCATAGCAAACTCCTTACCAACTGATCCATAGCTCCACACCCCTGCCTTCAGCCTTTACTGAAGATGATTCAGTTCTGAGAAAACGGTCTCTGTCAGGTGTGGTGGTACACAAACAATCCCAGCACTTTGCCAGTGGATGCAGGAGGGTCAGGAGTTCAAGGTCATCTTTGGCTACCCAGTGAATTAGAGTGTAGCCTGGCTTCCCAAGACCTGTCTAAGAAAGTCAAAACCAAAAGCAAACACAACTATGCTTTATCCTCAGAAGCCTTTGTAAACTTCTAAATGCCAAGGGCATTAATGACAGTCCTACACTTTTAGAGAAACAAAATATTACTATAACCTCCAGAAATACTTGTTTTAAAGGTCATTCATGTGAGGCTTAATTGAACAAAAATGAATTTTAGAGGGCACAAAGTGTATCTTTTTGAACATATTTTAAAAAGTGTGTGTGTGTGTGTGTGTGTGTGTGTGTGTGTGTGTGTGTGTGTTTATGTGGGGGGTTATGTACAGGAGTGCAGGTGCCCCAGGAAGCCAGGGGAGGAAGACAGATGCCCTATAACTGGAATTACAGATGGTTGTGAGCCACCATGCGGGTGCTGGGAAAGAAACACAGGTCCTCTGCAAGAACAGCATGTGTTCCTAATCACTGAGCTATCTCTCCAGCTCACAAAGGATATTATAATAATAAACATTGTATTGAAGGTTTGGAACTGGACACACAAGCCATATTTTCCTGTTTCCTTGGAGACTGAGATCAGCCAAGGGAAGGCAGCAGTATCCCCATCCTCAAAGTGGACAAGGTCAGGGGGCGTGTGAAAGTCTGGAAAGTTGACTGGGAAAACATCTCCTGACAGATCCACAGTGAAACTCTGATGGCCAAGCAAATCTGCAGTGAATCTGGAGCTTCTGCTCTCCCTCCAGCATCTGGGCCTCCTGCTCCTCTCAGAGAAGAGTGTCAGAGTCACTAAGAGCCAAGTTCATGGGCACAACTAGGTCACAGTTCTGGAAGTAGACTTGAAGTCACTTGTCCTAGCAACTGTCACCATCCCACCAAGGCCTCTCTACCTTCCTGTAATCACATGAATGTAGGAAGGTAGCAGGAAGAGCCAGGTTGAATTTAGCCTTCAAGGAAGGCCTGGAGAGATGGCTCAGTGGTCAAAAGTGCACATTGCTCTTGCAGAGGACCAGGGTATGGTTGCCAGCGCCCACACGAGGCTGCTCACAGCTGCCTATCACTCCAGCTCCCAGGTGATGCAACATCTCTGGCTTTCCCAGGCACCTGCACATACATGTACAAACCCACACTCAGACTCATACCACATAATTAAAAATAGTTAAGAAATGGAAGACGTTCTTAGCTTTGGGAGCCCGGAAAGGATTTCTAGCAAGGTCAGGCTCAACTCGACTTGTTGGGAAAAGAATGGATGAGGGTGGTGCATAGGTTTGGGGGAGTCCTGGTCCAGTAGTGTCAGGAGCCTCCTGATTCAGGTGACCAAAGGGTCAATGAAATATTAAATTAAACCCAGATGGAATTAAACACCTCAGTGGTGGCCTGTTCTAAGGCAGAAGCACCTGATAGCTATGTGAGGAGACCACTCCCTGGAGCATAGGGTCCTGGGTACCGGAGAAGAGGTAATGGATTGTTACCAAGGCACAGGTGTGCAAATCATCTCCATGCAGGATGAGCATCAGGAGGGCAAGCTTTGGGCACTATGGAAGGAGACACTGGAGATGCAGCATAGGCCACTGGCTGCTCAAGTCCGGCCTAGGCTTGAGGAACTTGAAAGGCCACCAGGGGTCCTCTGACAGAAGGTGCCAGGAGAGCAAAGGCAATGCAGGACTCAGAGATAGCTAACACCTCTCACCCTAGGCACCAGCATGGTGGAGCCTACATCCAGGCATGTTGTGACCCTACAGTTGGGGCACCTACGAGAGAGAGGTGGGCTTGGTGGGCTCATTTGCCACTGGGGGCGACTGCATCTTAAGACTCGCTGTGATATTGAGTGGTAGGTCCCTAGGACTGTGAAAGTCTGATCCCAGTAGTGAGTGAGAGACTCTGCCCCCTCTTCCTCCCTTATACCCATGCTTCACACCTCTTCCCTAAACAAACCTGTGCCTCAGACAAAATCCCTGTCTTCATGGGATATCTGGTGTGCCTGACCATACAACCTGCATCTCACAGGACTGCTCTGGGTGCATGAGACCAGATGGAGGAGCATCAAGAAACTGCTCCTCAGTCTTGGGATGGCTCCTGACCTACAGTCTGCACTGCTACTGAGCCTTGATCTCGGGGTCTGGTTTGCACTTTATCCAGAAGGGTGATAATTGCAGCTGTGGATGTAGCTCAGTTGGTACAGTGCTTGCCTACAATATGTAACACCCTGGATCTGATTCCAGAACCGCATAAAGGCAGTGTTGTGGTGCATGCCTGAAATCCCAGCACTTGGGAGTTGGAAGCAGGAGGATCACAAGTTCAAGGTCATCCTCAGCTATGTAGTAGATATGAGGGCAGCCTGGGCTACACAAGACCCTGTCTCAAAGAAAAAGTGATAATCCCTTCCTCTAAGGGTAGTCCAGTCATTTCTGCATTTATCCACTTGCATACTAGCTGTCTGAGTCAGTGTTCTACTGCTGTGAAGAAACACCATGACCATCACAACTCTAATAAAGGAAAACATTTCACTGGAGCTGCCTTATAGTTTCATAGGTTTAATCCAATATTATCATGATGGGAAGCATAGTGATGCACAGGCAGGCATAGTGCTGGAGAAGTAGCTGAGAGGTCTACATTCAGATAGACAGGCAGCAGGAAGAGAGAAACATTGAACCTGGCTTGAGCATTTGAAATCTCAAGTGACACACTTCCTCCAACAAAGCCACGCCTACTCCAACAAGGTCACACCTCTTAACCGTGCCACTTCTTGGTGACCAAGTATTTAAATCTATGAGCCTATGGGGGCCATTCTTATTCAAACCATCACAGTAGCCTTGGGATGTTGAATAATGATGGAAAGAGATACAAGGAATTTATAGGGAGCTGGTAATATTGGTTTTTTTTTTTTTTTGAAACAGTATCTCATGTATTTTAGGCTTTTGCCCAGGATGACATTGAACTTCTGAATTTCCTCTATCTCCCAAGTGTTGGAATTAGGGACATTCACCCAGAGAAGGTGTTATGGATGAACCCAGGGCCTCATGCATGCCAGGCAAACTCTCTTCCAACTGAGCTACAGTCTCACCTTGGAGTTGACAATGCTTTGGATTGTTTTGTTTTGTTGTTTCCCTCTTCTTGCCTCCTTGAGCACCAGGCACTCACATGGTGCACATACATATGTACATATGTACATACGTACATACATACATACAGGCAAGCAAAGTTTATAACATCAATCTTGCTAAAAAGGTGGAAGAATTCATTCAAAAAAGCCACACATGATGTAATTCCATTTGTATGAGCTATCCATAACAGGTAAAGACATAGAGAAGAAAATGATTGTCTAGGACTCAGGGTACTGGGAGATCATGGGTCATGAAGGAAGCCGGGAAGAAACGACTCCTGTAAGCACAGAATGTCTTTTTAGGGTGAAGAAAATATTGTAAGCTGAATGTGGTGCTAGTCATGCACTTCTACTCATGTTAGCAAAACCCAATGAAGTGTGCAACTTAAACTGATGAATTGTAGGGTACAAGGCATCAATAACGTCTTAATAAAGTTTGTATGTAGGATCAGCAACATTGCTCAGTGGATAAAGGCCATGCTGGCCTGCATGATGACCTGAATTGCATCTCCAGGCTCTGTGGTAGAAGAAGAGAACTGACCTCCCCAGAGGTGCTCTGACCTCCACGTGTGCCTCCCTGCTCCCACCAAAATAAATCAGTGAATGCGATTTTAAAAGTTTATATGTATATTTCATATGTATTGACTTTCAGATAGCTGTAGTGATGTATAAAGTAGGGAGAGGAGATATGCAGGGCAGGGTCTGGGGAAATTTTAATCACAATGATGTTGGGCTCACTGAGAACATGTTTTCTGAGTCAGGTAGCCATCTAGGGGACCTTGAAAGAATTTTCCTTATTTATAAAGTAAGGACAACAACTACTACCTATTTCATAATGTGTGGATCAAATGATTTGTTTTAAGACAGGGTCTGTCTACATAGTCCTGGCTGTCCTGGAACTCTCTATGTAGACCAGGATAGCCTCAAACTCACGAAATATGCCTGCCTTTATCTCACCACATGCGACTCAATGTACAATGGTCATATCTGAAGTCTCTAGCTTCCAGACGCTTATAGTGGCCTCTATATCTCAGTGTAGTGTAATGTCATGTAGCATGCATTTGAATGCAGGATTATACAAGGTAAAGTAGGCATAACTAGGAAGCTGGATTACTTTAGGATAAAGACATCTTTTAAAAAGTTTAGGGGCCAGCATGATTGCTCAGTGGGTACAGCCACTAAGCCTGACTACCTTAATTCCATTGGTGAGATCCACATAGTGGACGAAGAGACCAACTCTTGAAAGTTGTCCTCTGACCTCCACACATGAATCTTGGCATTCGCGTATTGGTGCGCATACATAAATAAATATAAAACTTTAATAAAATGATGAGGCGTAATGATAAATCTTTCTGCCAAGCCACCTGTGCCTGCTGCCACATGGGTGCCCAAATTAACACACAGAGATTAATATTAAGTACAATGCTGCTGGCCAATGACTAGGATTTCTTATCTGCTAGCTCAGTCTTAATTATCAACCATAATTATTAATCTATATATTTTATAAAGACTTATCTTTTCCAGGACGCCGGCGGAATGCGTCCTGTCTTCCCGGTGATTAGATGGCAACTGTGTCCTTTTCCTACATTTCCCAGAATCCTCCTCCTCTCCTAGTCCTGCCTAACTTGCTCCCCTATTGGCCAACAGTGCTTTATTTATCAACCAATAGGACAAACATATACACAGAAGGACCTCCCCCATCAATGAGGGATTATCATCTATTAGCAACAGTTGTCCTATGGTGGTCTATATTATCATAAAGAAATGGGTCTCTCCTACTCAGCACATTTGAGAAATATAGAACATTTTACTAACATTCATGGCCAATTGTGTGATGTATTGAAGAGAAACATTTTTTAAAAGATTTATTGTTATTATTTATTTTTTGAGACAGGGTTTCTCTGTGTAGTCCTGGCTATGCTGGAACTCGACCTGTAGACCAGGCTGGCTTCGAACTCAGAGATCCACCTGCCTCTGCCTCTAAGTGCTGTGATTAAAGGCGTGTGCCACCACCATCAGGCTATTTTTTTTAAGATTTTATTTATTTATTATGTATACAACATTCTGCTTCCATGTATATCTGCACACCAAAAGAGGGCACCAGATCTCATAACGGATGGTTGTGAACCACCATGTAGTTTCTGGGAATTGAACTCAGGACTTCTGGAAGAGCAGCTGGTGCTCTTAACCTCTGAGCCATCTCTCCAGCCCCCAGGCTATTTTTTTTAAAGATTTATTTATTATGTATACAGTGTTCTGCCTGCATGTGTGCCTGCAGGCCAGAAGAGGTTGTATATCATCTGTATCATTACAGATGGTTGCTGGGGATTGAATTCAGGACCTCTTGAAGAGCAGACAGTGCTTTTAACTGCTGACCCATCTCTCCAGCCCCCAGGCTATTTTTTTAAAGTTTAATTAAGTGTATTGTGTGCCTATGAGTATATATATATGCATGTGTGTATAGTGCCCACAGAGACCAGAAGAGGGCCTAGGATCTCCTAGAGCTGGAGTTGTGAAGGCCTGACTTTGGTGCTGGGCCCCTAACTCTAGTCTAATGCAAGAGCAGTATGTGCTCTTAACTGCTGAGCCATCTCTCCAGCTCCAAGATGAACATTTTGAATGTTAACACAAAACACACTTTATAATTATTTGCAACTTAAACTCTCCTATAACTTCTAGGCATGATGAAGATGCCTTTAATGCCAGCACGGGGGAGTCAAGGATCTCTGTGAGTTCAAGGTCAGCATGGTGTATACGTTGAGACCCTGTATCAAGCCAAAACCAAAACAACTCTCACATAACTGAAAAATCCAAACCAGTTTTGTTGAGCAAGTGGCTATTTAGAAGGAGCTTTGTCTTTGAGCCAGTTTCATGGTTGGATACTGTTAGGGTTAGATCTCAAACCCGGAACAAACTGCTGAGGTGCCTATTTAACATATCAAAGTGGACCTGGACACCAGGTTCTCCCAGCATCTCTCAGTCCCTACCTGTTAAAGGGTATGGCTGACACACTCCAACCCCGACCCTAAACTTCTATATAGCTCAGGGGCTGGGCTGCCCTTCCCACAGCCGCCCTTTCCCATATAATCCAGCCCTTTTGGCTATACCAGTCTCTTGACCCAGGATACTCCTCTTAGTTGGCAATTGCTCCCTCCATTCCCCTCTTCTCACATGGCCCAGCTCAGTCTGGTCATGTTCACTCTCCCAGATGTCCCTGCCTCTGACTATGCTCTTCCTTTTATCTACAATAAAGCTTCTCCTCCACCATACCCAGGAGCAGTCATGACTTTTGTTTGTTTGTTTTTCGAGACAAGGTTTCTCTGTGGCTTTGGAGGCCCTCCTGGAACTCACTCTTGTAGACAAGGCTAGTCTCGAACTCACTGCCTCTGACTCCCGAGAGCTGGGATTAAAGGCATGTGCCACCACTGCCAGGCTTAGTCATGACCTTTTTAAAAAGATTTATTTATTCATGTATTTTATGTATATGGGCGCTCTGTCTTCATGCACACCAGAAGATGGAATCTGATCCTGTAGCAGATGGTTGTGAGCCACCATGTGGTTGCTGGGAATTGAACTCAAAACCTCTGGAAGAGCAGTCAAGTGCTCTTAAGCCCTGAGCCATCTCTCCAACCCCCACGTCCTCATTACTACTATTATTATTATATTATTTTCATTGAGATACCTCAGGCCAGAAATAAACCTCTGTCTTCAAAGAGCTCAGTTTGAAACAGGAGCATAAATCAGTAGTAGGGCTGTTGCCCAGCATACCTGAGGCCTAAGGTTCAATTCATGGCACCGCCCCCAAACAAAAGCCCTCACCTATGTAATGAAGCGCCGGACACTCAATTTAACGGTTGAGGAATGCACAGATGTACACGTGTGCGTACAACCAAAGAGACGAAGGTCATGTATCACATTTTTTCAAAGTCTCAAACCGCCGGTGAAGGCAGACGGCAGAGAGAAACAGAACCCAACCTCTGATATCCCTCATTGAAATAGGATTAATCAGAATCTGATGCGCTATTATCCATTATTATTTTTAACACTTGGGATAGGGCCAGCCCCAGAAGGTCCTCGCAATCTGAGCGAGCCAGGTGTCCCCAGGGCCTCAAAGTAAACCTTAGCTTTGCAGCCCTGAGGACTAGCACAACCGCGCAGGCTCTGCCTCGGTATGGCGTCCGTGGAGATGAACGCCAAAGTCCTTGCGCATGCGGCCTTCACGAAGCCAAGGGCACCCGAGATTGGGCGGGGCTAGCTCAGAGTGCGCCTGCGCACTGCCCTCTGTCGCTGAGTGAGCCGCAGTCTCTAGAGCCCCGGGGTGTTTCGGTCGCCTGTGGCCAACCTCGCCCGCAAACGCGGTGGTGTTGGGCTGCATCCCGAGCGGGTACATTGGAGGAGCACGGGACGCGGCCACCATGCCGGTGAGGAGCGCCGCAGGAGCTCCGACTCATCGTGGCGGCCCTGCTCGGGGGCGCGGCCGTTGCCATAGAAGCGCGCGGCGGGCGAGCGGGCGGGGCGGTGAGGCCGCGAGGCCTGGGCGTGGAAGGGCGACAGGGCGGCGGGGCTGGGGTCCTGCGAGCACCGGGATGGGGGTGGGGCACCCGGGACCCGCCCTGTTGCCCCACTGCGTGCTGCTTACCGCCCGGCTCGCGCTGCCCGGCAGCCGGGGCTTGGTGGCTGCCCGCCGCCGCGAGGGTCGTGCGGATGCCCGAGACCCCAGAGTCCACTCTTGGTCCTCGACTCCCCAGAGTGTAAGCTGTCATTCCTCTCCGGCGCCTTAGCTTATGGTGCAAAATGTAACCCGTAGGTGTCTTTGTGTGAGTACGCGGTGGCGATTTGGTTACCTTCTAAAATCTCACGGACTGTTAGCGTGCCATAATAAGGGGGTGGTTGTAAGTCTCGTTGGAGAAGACTTGAGCCCTGAAGGTTATTTATTGGTTATGAGCCCAACGACAGCTATTCAAATTGCCAGGACCCTTAGTTTCCACACAAACTTCTTGTGGTTTTTATCAGGGAAAGATAAAATAATGCACAGGACACTTGAAGGACAAGGGTTGGCATTCAGCACAAAGTGCTCAATGCTTCTTTCTTTTTTCTTCTTTTTGGTTTTTCGAGATGGGGTTGCTCTGTGTAGCTTTGGCTGTCCCGGAATTCTTTCTGTAGACAGAGATCCGCCTGCCTCTGCCTCCTGAGTGCTGGGATTAAAGACATGTGCCACCAGTGCCCGGCTCAATGTTTGTTTCTATTTATTGCTTTCACGGCACTTATAGCACAAATAAATAAAAGACCCACCATATTGGGGTTCAACCTGAAGATCAGGGAAGCAAAGCAGGCAAGCTACCAGAGAGCTCTTATCTCTAAAAGGGCTGGGCGTTCTTATTCTCAAGGTTGCTAGAGAATGAATGCCTGATACTGAGACCTTTCTCCTGTCTTATATACCTTTCCTAATACTGGGATTAAAGGTGTGTGATCCCAGGAGCTGATAACATCTTCGTGTGAGCTAATTCTCTTTGGGACTGGATCAATCTTGTGTAGATCTGGATGGCCTTGGACACAGAGATCCGTCTACCTCTTAATCCTGAGTTGTAGGACTAAAGGTGTGTACCACCACGTCCTAGTTTCTGGCTGCTGGGATTAAAAGTGTGTGCCTGTCTTCTATGACTTGTGGCTGACTTTGCTTTCTGAATACTCAGGCAAGTTTTAATAAATCATAAATAATAAAGCACCACAGGTGTTAATTCAATAAACAGCTGTATATATGCTAACCATGTAGGTGGTAGGGTTGGTTGAGCAAAACTTGCCAGGCATTTTTTAAATTCAATTTTATGTGTATGAGTGTTTGCCTGAATGCATGTATGTGCACACATGCCAGGGAAAGGCAGAAAAGGGCTTGTGGCTCTTTTGGAACTGGAGTTATAAGCAGTTGTGAGCTGCCATGTGCATGTTGGAAACTGAGTCCAGGTCCTCTGCAAGAGCAGCAAATGGTCTTAACCACTGTGCCATGCCTCCAGCTCCATTTGGCAAGTTTTTGACTTTGGAGAAAGAGAAGCTTGCCTTTTGAAGCAGAGGTGAAAACCATACACACTAACAGAGAAAAGACAGTGTTAATAAAATGAAGTGGATGAGTGGTACATGATAGAAATAGGCTCTGATTAATTGGCAAATGTTGCCATAAAAGAATGTTGACCTACAGATACAGACCTACTTTTGTTTTTAAAAGACTTAAATTGCAGCCCGTTGGTGGTTGTGCATCCCTTTAATCCCAGCACTCTGGAGGCAGAGGCAGGCGGATCTCTGTGAGTTCGAGGGCAGCCTGATCTATAGAGTGAGTTCCAGAACAGCCAGGGCTGTTAAACAGAGAAACTCTGGCTCAGAAAACCAAAAATAAAATAAAATAATAAATAATAGATATGTAATAATAAAATAATAAAGAGAGAATTCAATGCTATCCTTAGCATATAGTGAGTTCCAGACTGCCCTGTATCATGAGACCCTGTAAATTTGAGCCAAATAAAGAAATTTTATGCCCCTTGACTGCTTGTTGGAACTCAGGTGGAGATAGATTGTCAGATATCAATCCAGAAGCAAACAAGAGTAAAACAGTATCCTTGAAAAGCAGGATGTGCGCTCAGGAAAAAAAAAAAAAAAAAAAAGCACATTTGACCTAGTCAGAGAAGTATTCCCAAAGGAAGTGGCTGCTGACCTGAAAACTGAAGGATTAAATAGATATTATCTAAGTGAATAAGGATTCCAGGAAAAGATCATGAAACCCAGGGTGTTGTGGCTGAGAGGAGGCAGAGTATTTTGTAAAACCTAGAGACCTTTCTATACTGCCATAACTTTTTTTTTTTTTATTTTGGGCTTGTCATCTGTGGGAAAGTTTTACATTGGAGAGTATCATGATTTGATTTGTGTTTACACTATCATGTAGGAGGATAGATTGAAGGGCTGCTTAATTCGATGCAGGAGCACAGTTAGGAGACTGTCACGCAGGGCCCAGTGATGTAACTTAGCTTAGGGTAATGAAGGCTGAGTTGGAGAGAAGCATATCGATAGTAATAGGACTGTTTTGATTTAGTTTCTTAGTCATGTAAAAATTTGAAAATCAAAACTTTATACAAACATTCATTAGACATTTTTCCTTGTATGTCTTTGGCCTTCTCTGTCCTTAACTTACTGTTGTCTTCTGTAGAGATAGTAAGTCATGTATGGGTGTTTCATATGATAAAAATTTTACAAATGCATTCTAGAAAATGAAACTAGATGCCATGGGAGAGCAAAGGACCTTATACATTGTTGGTTTGTTTTGAGACAGGGCCTCACTGTATTATATGGGCTGGTCTCATACTCACAGAGAGATCCACCCACCTCTGCCTCCTGGAGTGCTGGGATCAAAGGTGTGCACCATAGTGCCTAGATTGACCTCTTACATTCTTGATAAAGCTTGTCAACCATGTTCACATGTGCTTTTTTGCAGGCAGGAAATTCAGAGGATGTCAGGGACTGTTGAGTAAATGTCATATATACTAGTCTATTTTCTGCATTTGAAGCATTTACTACAGATATAAACTAGAGTTTTCTCTCCTGTCTTTTGTATTGTAAAAGAAATTTCCTCTTTGCATCATATATATATGCATTTAATAAAGACTTGTGAGGTCTTAGCACATTCAGGGTGCTGAGGTAGAAAAATAGCCTTTTTCAATGATGAATTTAGGGCGATATGAATGTTCATTTCATTCTTTGTAAACATTGTCTCCACCAGATCAATAAATCCGAGAAGCCAGAAAGCTGCGATAATGTGAAGGTTGTTGTTAGGTGCCGGCCCCTCAATGAAAGAGAGAAATCGATGTGCTATAGACAGGCCGTCAGCGTGGATGAGATGAGGGGAACTATCACCGTCCATAAGACTGATTCTTCCAACGAACCTCCAAAGACATTTACTTTTGATACTGTTTTTGGACCAGAAAGTAAACAACTTGATGTATATAACTTAACTGCAAGACCTATTATTGATTCTGTTCTGGAAGGCTACAATGGTGAGTGAATAAGCAGCTTGCTTAAAAAAAAAACAAAAAACAAAAAAATCCCACTTTATTGTTGTAAAAGTAATGCCCACTAAGATAAGTAGTTTACCACTTGCAAGGACAACTTGATGAATTATGGTAAACATATACGGCTGTGAGACCTCACAGTACTGTTTAGAACCCTAATGTCATCCTCAAGCATTCCTTTCCACTGTTCTTGCAACCTCCCACCCTGCACCCTTTGATCTGCCATCACAGCACCATAGTTTTCTCTTTTTGAAATTTCATTTAAGTGACATCATAAAATGCCATCTTTTATTTATTTATTTATTTTTATTTTATATGTGTGAGTATTTTTGCCTATGTATAGGTCTGTGCTTGTACCACATGTGTGCAGTGCGTGCGTGCGTGAGTGCGTGTGTTGTGTTCACATTTTGGTTTGGTTTTTCGAGACAGAGTTTTTCTCTTTCTAGCCCTGGCTGTTCTCTGTAGACCAGGCTGATCAGAAGTCTTCCTATCTTCCTGCCTCTGCCTCCCCAGTGCTAGGATTAAAGGCTTTCACCACCATACCTGGCTTACTTTGTGATTTTTTTTTATACTACTGAATTGTGTTTCTTTATTGAGACAGGGTCTCATATAGCCTGGGTTGACCTTGAATTTGTTAGTACTTGAGGCTAGACTCGAACTCCTTCCTGATTCTCTAGCCGCCATCTCTCTGAATTGCATTCTGTTGTATGTCTGTAACACACACTGTCCATTTACCAATTGATGGAAATACAGCCTTTTTACTAAGATAAATAATGATGCTATATGTTTTTGTCTTGGATAGATCTCTGAATTTGGATTGTCAGTGGTAAGCATATATACAGATACAAATATGTATATATAGATACCCCATTACTCCAACATCATTTGATGGTGGTGGTGTGTGCCTTTAATCCTAGCACTTGGGGGCAGAGGCAGGCAGATCTCTGAGTTTGAGGCCAGCCTGGTCTACAAAGCATGTTCCAGGAAAGCTAGGGGTACACAGAGAAACCCTGCTTCCCACCCCCCAAAAAACCCAAAACAAAGCCAACAAGAAGTTCCTTCTTTTGCTATTGAATTGGCTTTTGGGGGGTGGGGGAAATGTTAAAAATCAATCTACATAAATATGTGTACTTACTTTTGGACTGCTTGTCCTATTCCATAGCTAGTCTGCCTTGATAGCAGTAGCTTTGTAGTGCTGTTGAAGTTAGGTAGCAACCATTCTCCAACTTGGCTGAGTTTGTTTGTTTGTTTGTCTTTTTTTTGTTTTCAAAATTGGTTTTGCCCTTTGTATTTTCATATACATTTTATAACCAACTTGACAGTTTCCATAAAATACCTTTTGGGATATTGATCCAGTTGTGTTGAATTGCTGTACTGACACTAAGGAGTCTTCTGTTTCATTAACATGACTGTCTGTTTATGTCTTGCTTAATTAAACTCTCACTTCTTCTAATAGTTTTCATGTTATTCTTTGTGTGTGTGTGTGTGTGTGTGTGTGTGTGTGTGTTTCGAGACAGGGTTTCTTTGTGGGTTTGGAATCTGTCCTGGAGCTAGCTCTTGTAGACCAGGCTGGTCTCGAACTCACAGAGATCTGCCTGCCTCTGCCTCCCAAGTGCTGGGTTTAAAGGCGTGAGCCACCACTGCCCAGCTTCATGTTGTTCTTATAAGTTTAAAAATTATGTTTACTTACTTACATGAGGACATGTGTATAACAACCAGAAGACAACTTGGGGGAGTCATTTCTTGCTGTCTACAATGGAAATCCCAGGAATAAACTTAGTTGTCAGGTTTGGTGACAAGTGTCTTACCCACTCAGCCTCTTTCTTGCCTACTTCTCAGCATTCTATTGTAAATAGAATTGTGTGCTTAATTTTATCTTGTGACTAAGTATTGTTGATATACAGAAATATGTATATATACAGAAATATGACGGGCGGTGGTGGTGCACACCTTTAATCCAAGCACTCAGGAGGCAGGTGGATCTCTGTGAGTTTGAGGCCAGCCTGGTCTACAGAGTGAGTTGCAGGATATCCAGAGCTACGAAAAGAAACCCTGTCTCAGAAAAAAACAAAAAAAAGCACAACAACAACAAAATAACGTGTATATATATACCTGTATACATATATATCTGTATACATACATACATACATATCTGTATACAGAAATGATTTTTGTTTTTGTTTTGTTTTATTTTGGTTTTTCGAGACAGGGTTTCTCTGTATTGCTTTGGAGGCTGTCCTGGAACTTGCTCTGTAGACCAGGCTGGTCTCAAAATCACAGAGATCTGCCTGCCTCTGCCTCCCGAGGGCTGGGATTAAAGGTGTGCACAACCAGTGGCCGGCATGTATTTGGTTTTTAAGTATTTTTTCTTATTAAGATAAAATTGAAGTGACATAAATCCACTCATCATTTTATAATGTAGGACTCATAGGTTTTCAGTGGATCACAGTGTTCTTAGACAGTTTCCAGCTACCCGAGAAGGATTCTGCATCTCAGTGTCAGCCACTTGGTCCTCTCACCTTGGTCCTTGGTGCTCTGCTGAGTTTTCCTGCCCTGGCATTTCATGGAAAGGGACTCACATACCAAGTAGTCTTTTATCTGGCTTCTTTCATTAGCACAGTGTCTTCTAGGTTCCTTCTTATTGTAGAATGAATCGGTATTCATTCAATAACCAAATAATATTCCATTGTATAGATGCATTTTATTTGTACTTTTATCAGTTGAACATTTGGGTTGTTTCTGCTTTATGGCTGTTAGAAATAATGTTGTTATGGATACTCTTGTACATGCTTTTAACTTTTCTGAGCATACACACCTAGGAGTGGGATTGCTGAGTCTCACGAGGTAACTTCATTTGACCTTTTGAAGAACTGCCAAATGGTATTTCATAGTGACATCACCATTTCGTATTCCTACTAGCAATGTGAGCGTCCAGTTTCTCCATGCCCTTGCCAGCATCTGTTACTGTCATTTTGGTAGTGTTGGCCTAATGGCACAAAGTGCTGTTTCATGACTTGCAGTTGATTTTATATATTGATTTCATATATTTAGCAAGGTTGTATCCTGCAACCATGCTAAACAGTAATTCTAGTTGGTTTTAGTGTTTGCCCCTCGGGTGGGGGATGGAGATCAAATTCAGACCCTTATACTTAAAAAAAAATTCTCTAGGATTTTCTACATACATAATTATATTGTCTGCCAGTGAAGACAGTTTTTACTTTTCTTTCCAACCTTTTGTCTTCAATTTCGTTTTGTGTTAACCTTTCTGGTCCCCACATGGTGATTTGCGTCTTTTTTTTTCCTGACTGGAGATTTATACTTGGGGTAGTTTTCACTTTTCCTATATTGCGTCATGTTTTCTATCTGATTTCTGTTCAAATCTTAATTGCTCCTTTTCTCTGACTTTGGATTTAATTTTCCTCTTGCTCTCTCTCTCTCTTTTTTTTTTTTCCTTTTGATTGTTGTTTGTTGGAAACAGAGTCTCTCATGTAGACCTGGCTGTCTTAGAACTGACTCTGTAGGCCAGCCTGGCCTGGGACTCAGAAGTTCTTCTACTTCTGCCTCCAGAGTGCTGGATAAAAGGCCTGAGCCACTATACCCAGCCTCTGTTTTCTTAAGGTGGGAACTGAGGTTGCTGTTTAGTCGTTTCATGTCTCTAATATAGTTTAGTAATATATCCTGCCCTCACATAACTGCTTTAGTGTCACCTAAGACTTTGACATACAAATCATGTTTTCACTTACACCCATTTCAGAATGCTTTCTTGTGTGTGTGTGTGTGTGTGTGTGTGTGTGTGTGTGTGTGTGTGTGTGTGTGTGTGTGCGTGCGCGCGCGCGCGCGCGCGTGCCTTGATGTTTGTGCCGAATGCTTGCATGTATTACCCACATGTGTGCAAAGGCTAGAAGTCAACCTTGAGTGTTGTTCCTCAGGAGGGATCTTCCTTGTTTTTGAGATAGGGAGCTGGGTAGGCTAGCTAGTGAGCTCCAGGATCCTCCTCAGTGTTGGAATCCAAGCGAATGTCACCACCTCTGGCTTTTTATGTTGTGATTGAACTCAGGTCCTTGTGCCTGTGTGACAAGCACTTTACCCATTGAATCATCCACCTCATTGATTCTTTAATACTTTGTTTATATGTTATTTATATTTAGTTGAGATATTTTGTGGGGTTTTTTTCCAGAGGTTTTCTGTTGATTCTACACTAATTTAATTTTAGCTAGTGTTGTGTGATAAAGATTAATTAAATTAACACTTGAAGCTAGTGAACATACTTTTGTGATTTGAATCTTACTAGGTTTATTGAGACTTTTTTCCTTCCCTGGAATGTAATGTATTATTAAATGCCTTGTGTATATTTGAAAAGGCTGTGTGTTCTACTGTTGAGGCAGGGGTATTCTTTTAACATTTACTAGTCAGTTGGTTTGCTAGCATTGTTCAGCTCTTTTGTCTTTTTGATCTGTCAATCACAGAGAAATCTGAGTACATTTTCTGATTTGCCTTTTTTTTTGTTAAGCAGGGTTTCACTAGGAACCTTTGGTTGACCTTGAACTCAGTGCTGGGATTAAACATATGAACAACCATGCTGGACTTCCTACTTTTTGTTCTTTCCTTTTCTTATATTTTGGGACTCTGTGAGAAAGTGCATGAATACTTAGGATTTTTTTGCCATCGTGGTGACTTTTTGTTTTGTTTTGTTTTGTTTTGTTTTGAGACAGGGTTTCTCTGTGTAGCTTTGGAGCCTATCCTGGCACTCGCTCTGGAGAACAGGCTGGCCTCGAACTCACAGAGACTTGGTGACTTTTTTTTTTAAATTGTGAAATTGTTCTTTTCTGTTTTTTCTTTTCGTTCTTTCTTTCTTTTTCTGCCCCAGGGCTTCATGCTTGCTAGGCAAGTGCTCTACCACTAAGCTACGTCCTTT
The DNA here is from genome assembly GCF_003668045.3 of Cricetulus griseus. Classification (NCBI taxonomy): domain Eukaryota; kingdom Metazoa; phylum Chordata; class Mammalia; order Rodentia; family Cricetidae; genus Cricetulus; species Cricetulus griseus. Next base: position 67,721,829 of record NC_048600.1, read on the forward strand.
ACTCTGTGAAATCATCCCCCTTACTCTGCTCTGGAACTGGCTATGTGTGGTATTGATATAGACACTTTAACTTTTCTTTTAATTGTTCTTAGCATGGTGTGTCTTTTCTCCATCCTTTTAATCCATTTGTGTTTTGATATTGAAATATTGAAAGCACATTTCTTTTCTAAAAAGTGTACTTGTGTGTATCTGTGTGTGTGTGTGTGTGTGTGTGTGTGTGTGAGAGAGAGAGAGAGAGAGAGAGAGAGAGAGAGAGAGAGAGAGAGAGAGAGAGAAATGGGAGGAGAAAGGCATGTACTTGGCCAAGGGCTTGTGTGGAAGCCAGAGGACATCTCCGTGGAGTTGGTTCTCATCTTTCACTGTCACAGTGGGGCCAGGGTTCAGACTCAGGTGACCAGATTAGCATGGCAAGTGCCTCTTTCCCACAGAACCATTTCAGTGTCCTGGAAGTGCAGTTCTAGTAGGGAGCTGCAGTGGAGCTTGCCCCACCATCATCACAAGTGTGTCTTTCTCCTCAGTTGACTTGAAGACTTTTTGCTTTATTGTTGGTTTCATTTCATTTGATTGCCGTATGCTTTGCTGGGTCTTTCTTTGTGTTTGTGGTACTAAACTTTTTGGGTTTGTAGATTACAGATTGCATCCATTGTGGGAAATTTTCTGCTGTCTTTCTTTAAATAGTTTTAGTCCTTGTCCTTATTTCTTTTGGAAACTCCAGAGATGTGTAGGAACACTGAAACTGTCCTGTGGCTGCCTGATGCTCTGCTCCACTTTTGTTTTCTGTCTTCTCTGTTTTGCTTGTAGGATTATGTTTTCTAAAGTACTGATCCCTCTATGATGCCTCGTTTGCTCTTAGCACTCTCACTGCACTTTCCACCCCCCACCCTGTGGTCTATGTGTCTACATGCCTGGGGTCTTCATCTCTCACATCCATATCTCTAGCCCTGTTGATTGCTTGGGCACTAATTCTGGCAGCTCTCGCTTTGATTTGGTTTTAGTTGACTGATCTCTTTTTTTATTATTATAAAATATTCTTTTTTAAGAAAAGATTTATTTATTTTATGTATGAGTGCTCTATCTGCATGTACAATTTTATGCCAGAAGAGGGTATCAGATCCCACTATAGATGGTTGTGAGCTACCATGTAGTTTCTGGACATTGAATTCAGTACCTCTGAAAGCGTAGCCAGGCCTCTTAACTGATGATCCATCTCTCCAGCCCTGACTAACTTCTCTGGTAGGCCATATCATTTTGCTCTTTTGTGGATGTGGCAATTTCTGGTTGGATGCTAGACATTGTGAATTTTACCATAATTCTTGGTCTTTTTTAGTTCTATAAACCTTTTGTTCTCAGAGCAGTTACTTGAAAACCAGTTTGACCCTTTTAGGGAGACATATTCTCATTCTCTCTTCTTTGTTCCTCACCTACCCCCTCCTGCCCCTTTTCTTCCTTTCTTTCTTGTTGGTTTGGAGTCAAGGTCTCATGTAGCCTAAGTTGACCTCGAACTTGCTATATAGCCCAGGTTGGCCTCAGACTCACATATAGCCCAGAATGATTTTGAATCCTCCTGTTCTGCCTTCCAACTTCTGGTATCATAGACATGTGCCACTATGCCTAGTTTCAGATCTCTTTCTAGATTGGCTAATAAAGACCAGAACAGTGCTCCATCCTTCTCCACTATTGAGGTAAGATCCTTTTGTGTATTGTACTAAACATCCTGTGAATTGTGGTGTTTTCCAGTCTGTTTGTTCTTGGCTAGTGTGAATACTGATCATTCTTTCCAATCTTTCCAAACATGCTTCTCCCCCACCCCCATTGGATGGCTTCCTTCCTCCTCCATGTATTCTGGTGGGTACTCATACTTGAGCATCCTTTGCCAATGTCCAGAGTGTTCTTTTCATCCCTCTCCCCAGGACACTGCCTCCTCCAGATTTTGGTCACTTGAGTCTCATTTTGGAGTTCTCACAGGAAGTCTGCTGGCCTCTATTTGTGGCCTTCTCTTGTTCTGTGACCTGGATTTGTTGGTCTTTCCTAAGCTCTGTATTTGACCTTATTCAGCAAGCATTTGCCTGTGTCTGCTGTAGGCTGAGGAACTAGGGTGAATGAGGGCCCAGTCTCAGTCCTCAGGTGAGGCTGAAGAGGTAGCATAAGACTAAGCCAACCCAGGCCCTGGCATAAGGAAGTTTTCTCAGGGCTTTAGTTAAGGGCAGGAGCATGGAGACCAGAATTTTGTTTGGCTTTTGAGACAGGATTTCTTTATGTAGCTCTGACTGTCCTAGAACTCACTATATAGGCCAGTCTGGCCTTGAACTCACAGAGATCCACCTGCCTCTGCTTCTGCCTCTGCCTCCTGGGTGCTGCGCTAAAGGTGTATGCCGCCACACCTGGATTAGATTGTTTTTTAATTAATTGTTTTGAAAACTCTTGCTTTCATTTTTTTCTACTTTCAATTCTAGCCAGGATATTTGGTTAATTTAGTCTTTATTACTCCATCTTAGTTAGTTTCTCTGTGTAGTTTTGGAGCCTGTCCTGGCACTCACTCTATAGACCAGGCTGGCCTTGAACGAACAATCTACCTGCCTCTGCCTCCCAAGTGCTGGGATCAAAGGTGTATGCTGCCACCGCCAGCTAATACTTGATACATATTGTACATTGGTTGAATGTGTACTAGAATATGTTTTTGTTTTTGAGACAGGGTTTCTCTGTGTAACTCTGGCTGTCCTGGAACTTTAATGCCTCTGAGTGCTGGCATTAAAGACATGTGCAACCACCATTTGGCTTTTTTTTTAAACAGTCTTATGTCGTAGTCCAGGCTACCCTCAAACTTGTAATGATCCTCTTACATTTTCCTTTCCAGTGCTGGGATTATAGATGTGTTCCATTGTGCCCAGCTTTAGAATCAAGTTTTATTTTAGGGAGTATGTTATATGACAGTGTCAACAGCTTAATTTAAGATTCATTGTCCTGGATCATCAGACTCTGGAAATAACAGACTTTCTGCACCATTCTCAGGGACCATTTTTGCATATGGACAGACTGGGACAGGCAAGACTTTCACCATGGAAGGCGTCCGTGCTGTGCCAGGGCTCAGAGGGGTCATCCCAAACTCATTTGCTCACATATTTGGTCACATCGCAAAAGCAGAGGGTGACACAAGGTGAGAGAGTGCTTCCATTTCCTAATAGTGAGAGGTTCAGACCTGAGAAAGACCTCAAGGCATCAAATTTATAAACATATTTAAGACATTGAATATTCCTTTGTACTTGCAGGTTTTTGGTTCGAGTGTCATACTTGGAGATATATAATGAAGAAGTTCGAGACCTTTTGGGCAAGGATCAGTCTCAGCGGTTGGAAGTAAGGATGGACTTGGAGTTAAGATAAAAATTGAAGGGCAGGTTGTGGTATCACACGCCTTTAATCCCAGCAGTCAGGAGGCAGAGGCAGGTGGATCTCTGTGAGTTCTAGGCCTGGTCTACAGAGTGAGTTCTAGGACAACCAGAGAGGCCTGCTCTTTTCTGAAGGGAAAGGGAGGACCAGTGGGTCTAGGGAGAGAGGGGACGTCCAGGGGCAGAGGGAAATGGGGACTGGGAGGAGTAGAGGAAGGGGATGCTGTGGTTGAGATGTACTGTGTGAGAAAAGAATAAATAAAAAGAAATATGAAAAAATTTGGAATAGAGTGCTTGCGAAATTAAGATCCCTTTTGTACAACAGGTACTTTTAAAAAACTACCTGCATCCTTTCCCTTAGCTGGGTGTTGGTGGCGCACACCTTTGATCCCAGCACTCGGGAGGCAGAGGCAGGCGGATCTCTTTGAGTTTGAGGCCAGCCTGGTCTCCAGAGCGTGTGCCAGGATAGGCTCCAAAGATACACAGAGAAACCCTGTCTCGGAAAAAAACAAACAAACAAACAAAAAACTACCTGCATGTGTCATTTATAAGTACAAACCCATTTGAGCATAAGACACTGAAGTATGGCTGCTGAGTTCGGGTGGTAAATTTGGGAGATATTGCCATCTTAAAATATTTTTAGATACAAGACAAACAAGAAAAGATGAGCCTTTTAGACACTAGTATTGGAATATTTTTATTTTTGTAAGTGCCCAGTTTGATTTTTCTATTTGAAAATCCTTGCCAGTGTTCTCCTATCCCAAAGCAGTCTGTCTTCTATTTTTGTAAGTCTTAGGTTAAATATCATGTTGCAGAAGCTTACCCTGTTACTTTTAACTAGCTTGTCCCTGAATACATTCCCAGGGCTGACAAGATGGTTCAGCCAGGTAAAGGGGCTTGCCACCAAGCCTGAGGACCTGAGTTTAATCTCTGGGATTCACATGTGAAAGGAGAGAACCAGCTCCTATGTGTCTTCTGACCTCATGTGTGCCCTGGCATGCACCACACACACACACACACACACACACACACACACACACACACACACACACACAACACACACACACACACACTCCTATGTGTCTTCTGACCTCATGTGTGCCCTGGCATGCACCACACACACGCACGCACGCACGCACGCACCACGCACCATGCACACACGCACACATAGGCATGCACGCACGCACTCAGTGAACTATCCTTTCATACTATCTTGTATTTTATTCATGACATCATCACATTTAATTTTGTGTGCAGTATTAATTTGTACTGATGTATTGCTTACTACCTTTGTGAGGTATGGGCATTGTTTATAACCATATTCAACTATCTTCCCATGTATAACAGTAGACGCTCAGTAAGTAACTGGAAAACTTATTGTTATAAATATAAAGTCTTAGCATGATTTTTGTTCACTTTTTAGGTTAAAGAAAGGCCTGACGTGGGAGTATATATCAAAGATTTATCAGCCTATGTGGTCAATAATGCTGACGACATGGATAGAATCATGACATTGGGCCACAAAAATCGTAAGTGTGGTACATAATATGAAATGCCTACATTGGAATGCTGGTTGAGAAGCAAATAAATAATGCCTTTTGCCCCATAGATATTGAATTTTTGTTTAATCTTTATTATGTATACAGTGTTTTATCTGCATGCCTGCAGACCAGGAGAAGCCACCAGATCTCATTATAGATGATTGTGAGCTACCATGTGGTTGCTGAGAATTGAACTCAGTGCTCTTAACCTCTTAGCCATCTTTCTAGCTCCAAGGCTGAATTTTTTTAAAAAGTCACGTATTTTATTTACTATCTAGGGAACATATATAAGTGAACAATAACAGATTGTTTTTCATGCTGACTGAAGTTTCCTTTTCATTAGTACCAATCTCCCTCCCTCCCTCCCTCCCTCCCTCCCTCCCTCCCTCCCTCCTTCCCTCTCTCCCCTCTCCTTCCCTCCTTCCCCTCCCTCCCTCCCTCCCTCCCTCCCTCCCTCCCTCCCTCCCTCCTTCCTTCCTTCCTTCCTTCCTTCCTTAATTATTTCAAGACAGGGTCTTACTATCCTAGTAAGATTTTATTTCTTTTTATTTTATTTGTATGAGAGTTTTGAGTTTTGCCTGCATGCATGGAAGTGCATCACATGTATGCAGTGCCCACAAAGGTCAAAAGAAGCCATAAGATTTCCTGGCACTGGAGTTACAGACAATTGTGATCAGCCAAGAGTGCTGGGAACCAAACCCAGGTCCTCTGAAGAACAGCAGGCACTCCTAACTTTAGGATCATCTCTCTCCAGCCTCTTTTTTGTTTGTTTGGTTTTTGTTTTCTTGATAAAGGATCTCTCTACATAGCCTTGGCTGTCCTGGAACTCACTGTATATACCAGGAGGGCCTTGTACTCACAGAGATCTGCCTGTTTCTACCTCCTAAGTGCTGGTATTAAAAGTGGTGCCACCAAACCCCACTCTCCATCCTCTTAATAGTACCAGTCTTTGAAGCTGTCATACTGTTACAGCTTGCTCATTAAAATATTGGTAACATTTTGGTTGAGCACTTAGTGAGTGGGAAATGCTTGTGCTGTGCGCTTTATGGGGATGATCAATTAGTCTTTACTGTAGTCTATGGGGACATAAAGTTCCTACTTCATAAATAAGGACACTGAGATGTATTTTAAATACCATGTCTAAGGTAATATAATTGCTAAGTGGTAGGGTGAGTGTTTGAACGTAGGCTACTAGTCTGAGTTAGCCAGAATATATACTGCTTCCCTTCTGTTGAAAAGAAAAGCAAAATTAAGCTAACATTTTCTCCTTCTAGTAATTGTTGCAGATTTTTAATCTAAAGGGTAAAAATCTTGCCAGGTATGATAGCATATACCTTTAATCCTAGTGTTCAGGAAGCAGAGGCAAATGGACCTCTGAGTTTGAGGCCAGCTTTGTCTGCATAGGGAGTTTTAGGCCAGAAAGAAAGAACTATCTTCCCCATGCTGGCCTCAAACTTGTGATCCTCCTATCTCAGCCTCCTAATTTACTAGGATTTCAAGAATGAACTTCCACACTGATTGCTTAGCATGTGTTAAAATTTGTTTGTTTGTTTGTTTTTAGCAAAGTCTTACATGTAGCCCTGGTTGGCCTGAAACTTATTGTATAGATGAAGCTGCCTCACTGAGTTCCGTCTGCTTCTGCACCATCTGTGCCCAGCTCTTCATGTTTTAACAAAGTTCCTGTGGGACTGGCATCTTTTGATGTTACTGGATATGAATCCATCTATTGTTTTTAGTAGCCCTTTATTGACTTAGCTATTCCATAGTAGATTAACTGATGTTGTTGTTGGTCCTTTCTGTTTCAAACTGTGGGTAACACTGATTCCTCGTGCAACATCTAATGTGTGTGTGTGCAAATCATTTTGCAGTTGGGGAGTCCCAAACATAACTCTCTAGAGAGAGTTGTCAGCAATTTTTCCCCAGTTATTCAACACTTGTTTCTTTTCTTTTCTTTTCTTTTCTTTTCTTTCTTTTTCTTTTTTTTTTTTTTGGTTTTTCGAGGCAGGGTTTCTCTGTGGCTTTGGAGGCTGTCATAGACCAGGCTGGTCTCGAACTCACAGAGATCCTCCTGCCTCTGTCTCCCGAGTGCTGGGATTAAAGGCGTGCGTGCGCCACCAATGCCCATCAACACTTGTTTCTTTTTATGGTGTAATTTTTTTGAAGAGAGAAGATCTTGCTGTTTCCAAGGCTGGCCTAGGCCACCTGGGTTAATGCATTCTCCTGCCTTGGCCTCCTAAGTATACACCACCATGTCCAGATTCATAGATAGTTATAATCTTTACATAGTAATATTTGGGAGTCAAGTGAAGAATGTTATTCTGTGATTATATTTTTGGTTTTGGGGGCTTTTTGGGGGGGAGGGTTCGAGACAGGGTTTCTCTGTGGCTTTGGAGGCTGATCTAGAACTAGCTCTTGTAGACCAGCCTGGTCTTAAACTCACAGAGATTCGCCTGCCTCTGACTCCCGAGTGCTGAGACTAAAGGTGTGCGACACCACTGCCCAGTGATTATAATATTTGGGAATGAAGTAAAGAATGTTATGCTATGATTATGTTTTAAAGTGAGTACATTACAGATTCTTTAATTATAGTGTGAATTATGAAAGAAGTATACAGTGGCCGAACACCTGTAGTTTATGGTTAGTCATAGTCAGTGGCTTTGACTGTGATGCAATCAAATATTTTAAACGTTCCAGGTATTTAATTAATAAAGGCACTCTCTGGGCTGAGGCTAGCTCAGTTGGTAGAGTGCTTATCTAGCATGCATCAAGTCCTGGGTCAATCCCCAGCACTCTATAAACTGTGGGTGGTGGTGCTCAAGAGGTAGAGATAGGAGATCAAAGTTCAAGGATAGCCTGGGTTACAGGATACCCCTTCAAAACAACAAAAAAAGTAAACATCAAGTCATTCTGTTACCGTTTTTTAAGGGTTTCTTTTCTTCGTTAAAGGTTCTGTTGGTGCCACTAACATGAATGAGCATAGTTCAAGATCCCATGCCATCTTTACAATTACTATAGAATGTAGCGAGAAGGGCGTTGATGGAAACATGCATGTCAGGATGGGGAAGCTGCACCTTGTGGATCTCGCAGTAAGTAACAGGATGCTACTTAAGGGAGAGTTTGTCCTTGTGGTCCTTTTATCTGTTAATAAGAATTAAAGCCAGAAGGTGTGGTACTTGTGATTTTAAGTTGCTTATTACTGTGGGATATCTGACAATGAGAAGATGTAGTAGTGTTATGATGCTGTGCTTGTTTGTTCGTCTCCTGCCTAGGCTCTCTGTCTCTTCATACTTCTTCCTTCATTATTGTGAAGTGAATTCCAGATGTTACATGAATTTTTTTGAATTACTTTAAAAACCAGATTTTAGAAAACTGTATTCTTGATTTTAAAAAACTTTTAGTTTTTGTCTGTTTATCACTAGGGGTCAGAAAGACAAGCAAAGACTGGAGCCACAGGACAGCGCCTCAAGGAAGCTACAAAAATCAACCTTTCACTGTCTACCCTGGGCAATGTCATTTCTGCCTTGGTGGATGGGAAAAGCACCCATGTGCCGTATCGAAACTCTAAACTGACACGTCTTCTGCAGGATTCGTTAGGAGGGAACTCAAAAACCATGATGGTAAGACTTCAGTTACAGCATACTTACTTCATATAAGGCTAATTTCAGATTCTAATTTATTCCCATAATTGATGTGAACAGCATTTTTCAGGTCAATCCCTTTTCTTTGTGTAATACAACATGTAATTAATTGTCCATGGTTGTATTGTTTCCATACCTGTATGATTGATACTGGTTTTTAGAAGACCAAACTGCGTATGTGGCTTGGGCATTTGTTAATGGTGTTATTACTATCGGTGTAGAACAATTTATGTTTCTAATTCAACAGTGTGCAAATATTGGGCCAGCAGATTATAATTATGATGAAACCATCAGTACCTTGCGGTATGCCAACCGTGCCAAGAACATTAAAAACAAAGCGAGAATTAACGAAGATCCTAAGGATGCTCTGCTCCGTCAGTTTCAGAAAGAGATAGAAGAGCTGAAGAAAAAGCTTGAGGAAGGTAACTTCTCACAAAGATTACTGTCAGCTGAGGCATGCTGGTGACCACTGCATTTGCTTCCAAAATGACCTGCCAAGCAATAACCTCTAGCATTGATATTTGTCTATGTGTGTGCCTACGTGTATGTTGGGCATATGTGAGTGCAAGCACACACATGCCATGGGTATGTGTGAAGGTCAGAGGATGCCCATGGTAGCTGGTTCTCTCCTTGCACTCTGGTTCTAGAGATTGAACTCATGTCAGGTTTAGAGGGCAAATATTTTACCTGATGAACCCTTTGTTGGACCCTAACATTGACATTTAAAAATATTTCTGAGGAATATGGGTCTTTTAAGAAAATGTTTTCTAAGACCATCTAGAAGGTTACAAAGTTTGAAGTCTCAGCCAGTGGTGGTGGTCCACACCTTTAATGCCAGCATTTGGGAGGCAAAGGCAAGCCAGTCTTTTGAGTTTGAGGCCAGCCTGGTCTACAGAGTGAATTTCAGAACAGCCAAGGCTACACAGAGAAACTCTGTCTCAAGAAACCAAAACAAACAAAACAACAACAAAATAGTTTGAATTCCTGACTGATGGTGATAAGGAGCTTCCTTTTCAGTTCTGGGACTCCAAGGCTATCAACAAGGGGATGAGCCCTCTATGACTGGCACAGAGTCCCTGTACAGCAGGTGAAGAGCCTGGTGTCCAAGCCATTGGAGTCTCTGGGGAAAACTCAGAGGTGCCAGCTGCCGCTAGTGTGTCTGGGGAAAGCCAGGTTCTGAGAAAAAGGGTAGAGGATCACTTCACAGATAATAAAGTTGGCATTTTTAAATGGCCACTAGGTGGCATTTGTAGCCAGTATGTTTTTTAAGATCTTTCATTTCCCAGTTAGTGCTGAATGCATGCCTTCATTTTGATGATTTATTTCTCCCTCCCTCCCTCCCTTCTTCCCTCCCTCCCTCCCTGTCTTCCTCCCTGTCTCCCTCTCTTCTTCTCTCTCTCCTTTGGGACAGGGTGGCTTTCTGTAGCCTGGACTGTCCTGGAACTCATTATGTAGACCAGGCTGGCCTTGAACTTAAAGATTTGCCTGTTCTGTCTCCTAAGTGCTGGAATTAAAGGCATGTGCCACCACAGCCAGGTGTTGCTGCACCTCTTGGTCCTTGTGAGTGGTATGGCTGTGTGCATTGGATACACATGTTCGAGTCCTTGTACATACTATGCTGGGCACATATCCAGAGGCAGTCATAAGTCATATTCTTTGTATTGTGTTTCATTTTATTTGTGTCCTTCTGACCCTGTGCTCTGTAGGCAAAGGCCTGCCTCTGCCTCCCGCCTCTGAAAACAAAGGCATGTACCACCACCCAGCTAATTATCAAATTTTTAAAAATGCAAATGCAGGGGCTGGAGAGATGGCTCAGAGGTTAGGAGCACGGACTGCTCTTCCAGAGGTCCTGATTTCAATTCCCAGCAACCACATGGTGGCTCACAGCCATCTGTTATAAGACCTGGTGCCCTCTTCTGGTGTGCAGATATACTTGGAAGCAGAATGTCATATACATAATAAATAAATAAAATTTTAAAAATGCAAATGCAAAAATATTCAAATGCTACCACATAATCTGTGTGTATGTTTACACCTGTACTGACAGGTGTAAAAGAGATTTTAACTTCTCTTTTAGGACTGTAAAAATAAAATTTATAGCTAGGCATGAAGGTACACATCTTTAACCCAGCACTCAGGAGACAAATGCAGGCAGAGTGCTGTGAGTTCCAAGCCAGCTGGAGCTACATAATTAGAGCCTGTCTCAAAATTTACTTTTTTTAAAAAAGTAAAATAAAATTTCTGTGTACTCCGGGCGGTGGTGGTGCATGCCTTTAGTCCCAGCACTCAGGAGGCAGGGGCAGGTGGATCTCTGTGAGTTCAAGGCCAGTCTGGTCTATAAGAGCTGTCCTGGTCCAGGACAGCCTCCAAAGCCACAGAGAAACCCTGTCTCAACCCCCCCAAAAAAATTTCAGTGTACATTGTATGCGTGGTTGTACATGAATATAAGCATGTGCACACGCTTGTGATTAGGACAGAGGGGGTGTTGTTTCTCAGATACTATCCACTGTCTTGGTGAGCTAGGGGAAGACAGACCTGGAACTCCCCAAGAAGGCTGGGCTGGCTTGTCAGCAAACCTCAGGGATCCCTAGTCTCCACCTGATTATCAGATACACTATCTGTGAACATTTAAATAGATTTTCAATTTCTGTTTGAGCAATGAAAACTTTAGAGAATGGATATAGGCATTTTCTAAATAGACAGTGACTTGGTACAGACTAAAATTGTTAAATTTCTGTCCAAGGTGAAGAAGTGTCAGGTTCTGACGTCAGTGGGTCAGAGGAGGATGACAATGAGGTGGGTGAGCTTAGAGAAGATGGAGAAAAAAGGAAGAAGAGAAGGGGTAAGTGTTGTTCCTTTCTAACTGGTCACGACTGATTAGAATTGCTCCCTAATGATGCCTCCTTTATGTTTGGTATTTTTAATTATAGTAGTGGTTCCAGCAGGTTAACTTTGCACACATTCTCTCTTGCTGACACAGGATGCCATATTGTTGCTTGTAAAATTTTTAAGTTGTAAAATTCTGTGGTAGTAGGTACACTATCTTATAATTTTACAACTATGTTAGGTCCCTACCAGCTTTTGAAATTAGGATAAAGTTGGATTTTTCTTTAAGTGATGTTAACCTTTAAAACTCATTTGCCACTGGTAGGTTTGAATGAGGATCATAGTTTTTCACTGATCTTGGTAAACTGTGTCATTCTCACCCTTTGGGGCCGCTTCCAGCATGAAATAAGACTGCTCTGCTGAGGCCGCAGTGGCATGGAGAAAAGGATGTCCCTGCCTCATTTCAAACTCAGAGCTCAGCTCCTGCAGGCTGCTACACAGTCATGGTTAATCAGTTGTTGAAAACAAACCCATGACTGCTCTATGGGGAACCCAGATTAAAGACTGGAGATTCTGTAGGGCAGAAGTTGGCAGAGTACAGTGTGCTGGCCAAGTCCATATGGAACCCGTTTTTGTAAATGAATTGTTCTTAAAACAACCTCGATCATTTGTTTACATGTGGTCTGTGACTGTCACATCAAAGCAAGTGACCTTGCTGTTGGTCCTTTCTCAAAAACTGTTTATCAGTCCCTGACTTAAAAAATGTTTTTATTCATAGCTAGTTTTTCAGAGTAAACTATTGTTTTCTGACTTGAAGCAGATAGTACACTTACTAAAAATGAGTTTTATGTAGAAAAATGTACCACTGTTTAATATGTTACAATATTTTAACTATGTCTGAGAAGTGCTGAGAAGCTTAACATTTTTCTCTGAGCCTTGTCAATTATCAATTATGCTGTCACGCTTTAGACATAAGTCATTAAGTCTGGCAGCATGATGTCTTGAGGGGATGGGGAATTGGAAACAGTACCTTGTCTATAATGAAGGGCAACTGATTTCTGTAATGTGAATTGTGTGATTGTTTTTTTTTTTTATGTTTTAAAGCTGTTTCTTTTTCTTAGCAGCATTAATAGACTTTCATGTCACCAGGTGACATTTTGTCATTTCAACCCTCTGAATAATTATGTTTAGATGAGTAGTGGGGTTTGCCACTACTGCAGATCTGTAAAGAAATGCAGTTTTAACTCCCTGCATGGCTTTGTGACAAGGAAGCAGCTAAACTACTTACTTAGTTTTAAGCTAGAGTGAGTTGCTCTTGAATGCAGAGCTTGATTGTCCTCTAACTTCTTCCTGCAGAACTCAAGTTTTCTCTGTGTATTCTTGTTCATTTCTTGTTCCCTCTCTCTGGTTCCGTGGGCTCGTTTCTTTGTCTTGCAGGCAGTAGCAGCAGCAGTAGCTCAGACTCCACATGTTCTGTCATAGAGAAGCCTCTGGATGAGTTCTTGCCTCGTGAGTGGCGGCCCTCACCTTCTCTAACAGAGCTCTGGCTTCTCCATCACTCATGGGCTTCATTTGGGAGATGGCTGCCCCACTCCCTGTCATGACTGGTCCATGTTGGGCTCCCAATAGAAAAGCATGTGGCCCCACCCTGCCATGGCTTCAGTTAACTGTGAAACATAGGCCAGAGCCTATGTTTGAGACAGTGGAAGAGAGAATCATGCTTTTGCTGCTGAGATAATGTAAAGAGAGCTAGTAAGCTGTGTGAAAGAATAATTCTCAGGGTTCATTTTTATGCTTCATTATACATTTCTAATCCTGGTCAGTGAAAGAGATGTGAACAAGTCTTGAATCTCTACAAGTCCAAATTAATGGTTTTTGGTGCAGCAGCACCCAATGTAACAAGCTCCAAATAAAGAGATGCGTGAAGCCGGAGGCAGGAGAGAAGACTGAGTGTGTTTGACCCCGACTGGACGATTCCCCACCGCTAAGTTACCAGGTTAATTTTAAGACTTTTTCTGCAGTGTGATAAGAAAATTCAGAGTCACACAGAGTTCATAAAGTCTGTCTAGACTTCTGCAGTCTTAATTTTTTTTGTAAACCGTAAGTTGAAAAGCATTATTTAATTTTGTCTATTTCTACTTTGAGAAGAAAATGGGAGCGATGCTTGCTTCCGCCAGCTTGCAGCTTGCTGTCTCTTAGAGCATTATCTATGTCCTTACCTTTTCCAGACTAATGGCAGAAACCATTGCTTCTAGCTCTACTAGGGAAAATCTCAAGAATCTCAAGACACTGTGTCTGTTGACACCGTTGAAGCAAGTTACCAGAACATCTGACCTCACTGGATAATTTACAAAATACACGGCATTGTTCAGACACCACATAGGAGCACAGTTTCGTATTATAAACTGTGAAACGAGAGAAAATATCTGAGAGGAAGCTTTGTAATTTAATTTTCTGTTCTAAAACTTACCATTCTTAGAGAGTAGTTATATGAAAGTAGGTTATGAAATGAGTTGTTCCTTATTCAATTCAAGACTTTTTTTTTTCCAATTCAAGAAGCTTTAATTGCTGTTTTCATGCCTAGCACTTAACTTTTGTTGTCATAACATGGATGTGTTTGGGAGGTGGAGAAGAGGATTGCCCCAGCATGTGGTTGCTGTGTGTAACTTGTGTGTATGCCCCTCCCATTAAAAAATATGAATGGCAGTTTGATGTCCCTTGCTTGAATCATCAGTTGTCATTTATTTCTCTAGCCATTATTTAATTACCCAGAACAATCAACTCATAGGCTGAATGTAATAAGTTTGCTACTATACAGGTGCACTTCATTTTACGTAATTAGAGAAAGCTGCTTAAAAATAAGGTTGGAAAATAAAATATTGTGAACTTACTGCCTTTAAAATTCATTATCCCTTTTGTTAATCACATCAGTATGAACTATTCTGAAATAGTTTATCTGCCTAGTTGCTTCAGGTCTACCTGGTGGATTTTCTTAAAATGAGGGACACCTGTAATGGGTCTTTATATAGAAGAAACATTGAATTGGGAAATTTTGAAATGGACAATGAAATCTTTGTTACTTTTAACTTAGTAATTTTAAAAATTTACTTCAGTTTTGGTTTTGCCGTTTTAGATATTTTCCAGGTCTTAGTAGGTTCCCAATTCCATGTCTGTAATCCATCAGCATATGCACTGAGCTGTTCCACTCTCAGGGGGTTCTGTGGGCACCTGGGATTTCATGGGAACCACAGAGTGGATTGAGTCTAGCATTTGTGAGTGTCTTCTTATGGAACATGCTTTCTTTTTCTGTGGACCCTTTCAGTTTTGATTATTTGATTCATGTCTTTGCTCATGCTAAATGAATGCTGTTACACATCTCTCTGTTTTACAAAGGAAATAATGTTTTCCTTTCTTCCCTCCTCATCTCTGTGCACATGTTTCCTGTCTGCGACTCGCTTACCGCTTCTTTGCAAGACCAAGCAGGTTGGTGTGATTGGCTTGCACTCCACATGGTGCAGTTACTCATTTCTCAAGACCTTTTATTTAAGTTCTTCACATTTTTTTAATTTAATAATTTTTACAAGGTAAGTATCTGTCTTTTTTTAAATTCCATTTTAGCTACTTTAAAAAAAACTTTTTTCCTAAATTCCTAAAAATCCACTAAGCTAGTTTTTGAAAATACACTTATAAATTGATTCGACATTCAGGCATTTTCCTTTTTTGAAGGCCAAGAGTCAGTTATGTTGCCCACACCATGGGTGCTTGAGATACAGATGACATTAATCCAGCTGGCACTTGCTGCAGTGCCCCCCTTTCCTGCCCTGCCGGGTCACCTCCACTCAGGTGGCACCTGGCAAAAGGGAACAGAAGGGCTCACTACTTCTCTTTGACTAAGCTAAATACCTTTTATAGTATCAACATGCCTTTTGAGATTTGTTTGTTTGTTTTTTATTTTGAGACAGGGTTTCTCTGAGTAACAGCCCTGATTGTCCTGGAACTCGATTTGTAGACCAGGCTGGCCTTTAACTCCTGTCTGTCTCCCAAGCACTGGGGCCAAAGGCATGTGCCACCACTGCCCAGCTGCCTTTTTAGATTTATTTACTTAAAATTCTTGTGCAAAATTTTATCAAGGAGAACTAGAAAAGTTTCTGAGATTGGGTTTTTATTTTTGTTTTGTTTTTTAAATTGATTTGGTTGAGGAGACTGTGTATGTGTGTTTTGTTCTGTGAATGAACCCAGGGTGGCCAAGGATTGAGCTGCACCCTATCTCCTTTTTTAAGATCTCTTCAGAAGTCTATGTAGTCTCTTACCCATGGAGGGATCAAAGTGCTCATTGACTGCACAGGGGGCAGGTCACTTCGGCTCCCACTGGAGGCTGAGGCTTGTATCAGGGGAGCACAGGGTAAAACTTCATTCCTTAAAGATCTATGTACCGTAAAGATCAAGTTACTCTTGGTCATCAAAGCTTTTACACGGTCATATGTAGCTTCAACTGTTATGTGAAGAAAATACCATGGTTTGTCCCGATGATTCTGGCTAGAGCCACATGGACTTGAATGTGTGGGCTTTTGAACTGAAACCCTCTTGAGCAAGTGAGACGCTTGCTTCTTTCTAAAGCATGTGTTTGAGGGGGTTACAGGTAAGATGATCAGTTCATCAAGAGACAGTGCTTATATACTTTCATATGCAAACCCTTTTTGTAATATTCCCTCCTGATGGGTTTTTCAGACTCTTTATTATAACTCTTAGCAA
The DNA here is from genome assembly GCF_003668045.3 of Cricetulus griseus. Lineage (NCBI taxonomy): Eukaryota > Metazoa > Chordata > Mammalia > Rodentia > Cricetidae > Cricetulus > Cricetulus griseus. Next base: position 67,737,969 of record NC_048600.1, read on the forward strand.
AATAAAACACTACAAGTCCAAAATTCATACATTGATCCAGTCATTTAGTCTGTGCCCTTAGTACCTATGTCTTCACAACACTATTTTGGTTTTTAATGTGTTTGCAATTTTTCTCTAAACATTTGTAATCCTGAGGTGGAAGTTACATATTTTATTGTACCTGCACTTCCTGTAAACCTCAATTTAGACTTTTCTTCTCAAATTTTTTAATAACTATTACTATGGAGAGAAAAATCTTCTCAAGTAATTCATTGGGAATAGAAGTTAACTTATTTGTGAAAATTACTCTTCTATAGTGTAATTCAGAAGGTTCAAGGTAGGTGGCTGTGCCAATAGGCCTGGGCCCACCTCTGACACGGAGTGCAGTGAATCACACCACACCAGCCGCCTGGATCACAGCTCTTAGTTCCTCTTTGGTTTTGTGCTAAGATTTTGCTTTAGACTTTGGTTCTGTAGAAGGAAGGATGCCGTTAAACCCTTGAGTTCCTAATGAGATTTTGTCTTCAGAGTTGAAAAGCTTATGCATGCCCTGCCTTTTCTGGTTCCTACAAGAATATACTCAGATCTGTAGTGCCGCCATGATTGTTTTAGTCCCTTTTCCTTATTAGCAGGAGGGGCTGGGTTAGGGGTGGAGACATTAATCTGCAATCCTCTGTCCTTGTCCCTTGGGAAGGAAGTTGAGAATGACAAACTCTCCAGAGAGCCTCGGGTCTGACAGTTCTGTGAAATGCTTGTTGTTCTGAGTGAGCGCATTTCTAAGAATTTGCATCAACCAGAAATGAACTGTCATTGGCTCAGTTTCAGAACCATTTCAATAAGCTAGTGTTGGTTTTCTCTTTTTGATTTTTTCATATCACTTCATGGTTTTGAGGTTTATTGGTAAACTTTGTGTGAGCAGGCTATACACATATATCTCTACATGCTTAGACATTACAGTCAGTTGGAAGCTGCATTCCACCCTGTTAATTGGTTCTTGGCATGTTTGATCTGAGTTAGGGACTTTGATGATTTAGTCTGACATAGTAAGTTACTTTGGTGGCTCATTTATGATTTGCCCAGGCAGCTTATCAATGTAAACACCTGCTGCCCAAAATGAGTGACTTACATAATGAGTGTGGAAGTGATTGAAGAGTCCTTTTCGTTTTTCACCCCTGTATGTCATTTGGGGGTATACAAGCTTTGCTTTTTTATTTGGCTTTCTTATTACTTTTCTTTCCCTATTTTTCTGCTCATCTATTTTGTTCCTCTTTCATTTTCCCCCTTACATATCATTACATAGTTGGACAGCAGTTTGAATTTATTAATGAATTAAAAAGTTCTAGGAACTACGAAGTAGAAATGGAAGTTTAACATTTGCTGTTGTATAACTGGGTATGGACAATTCTATACTAAGATAATTCTTATGTCTGAAACACTGACTGCTTTTAGTGACTGCTGCAATTAAATGACTCAAATAGGTAAAAAGAAAGTTTCCCCAGATAAGATGATGGAAATGCAAGCGAAAATTGATGAGGAGAGAAAAGCACTGGAAACAAAACTTGACATGGAAGAAGAAGAAAGAAACAAGGCTAGAGCTGAACTGGAGAGACGGGAGAAGGACCTACTGAAAGCCCAGTGAGTGTGGTGGGGTCCAGATGGGTTCATGGCTGCAGTTTCTAGTGTTCTTCATAGGGTTGCGCATCAGGAAAATCAATCAATTAAAAAATAATCAAAAGCTTAATTTTTTTCTCCAGCATAGCTGTTCTAGGGTAGAGGGTCTACTATGTGTGATGTATTTTTAAAGTTTGGTTGGATATTTCTGATCATTTAATCTCTATGTAGAAGAAAATATTGGCCAATGTGAATTACACTTTAGTGTATGAGTTAATGCCATGTAGTGGTGTGATTTGGAGAGAGATCACATGGCTGAATTTTTCTAAGTGTGCATCTTCAGTTCTGCTTCTATTGGGAGAGTGAGATTAGAGCAGCAGATGACAGGGATGTAAAACATCCTCCTTTTCCTTATAGACAAGAGCATCAGTCTTTGCTGGAAAAACTGTCTGCTTTAGAGAAGAAGGTCATTGTCGGTGGTGTGGACTTGTTGGCCAAAGCTGAGGAGCAAGAGAAGCTTCTTGAGGAGTCCAATATGGAGCTGGAGGAGAGGAGGAAGAGAGCTGAGCAACTTCGGAAAGAACTGGAGGAAAAAGAGGTGATGCCATGTTGAGTGCGGTATGTGCAACACGCTCACCTTTTCCAGTGAGAACCAAAAATAAAATGAAAGCAGATTATGGATCATTTTGAAGACAATAGTTACTAAACATCTAGATCATTTGTTACATTGAATTTGTAACTTAGAGAAAATTATTCTGAAGTTAACCTGTTTTTATCCTAGCAAGAACGCTTGGACATTGAGGAAAAATATACCAGTCTGCAAGAGGAGGCACAGGGAAAGACCAAGAAATTAAAGAAAGTCTGGACCATGCTGATGGCTGCAAAGTCAGAGGTTGGTGTCTTAGAAACTGTCCATAATACAGATTAGAATCTTAATGTATGCTTGCAAGTTTTTTGCTTTTGTTATTAAGACAGGGTTTCTCTCTGTAGCCCTAGCTCTCCTGGAACTCACTCTGTAGACCAGGCTGGCCTCCAACTCACAGAGATCCCGAGTGCTAGGATTAAAGGCGTGTGCCACCAATGCCCCGCTTTTGTGCCTATATTTTTAAAGCATTAAAATACTTCTTTCTGTGTATTAACACCCTACCCCCAGCTATAAGTAATAATCCGAGCTAGCTAGTGATAGTGTCAATCTGTCCAAAAAATGGGCCGGTTCTTGCCAGGCCTCATAGACCAGTGTCCTAGGCCAGGTGCAGTATTTGTGCTTAAAATCATGTTTGCTTTGTACTGTCATGGATTCTCTGGTAGATGGCTGATCTCCAGCAAGAGCATCAGAGGGAAATTGAAGGCCTCTTGGAGAACATTCGGCAGCTCAGCCGCGAGCTTCGGCTTCAGATGCTCATTATTGATAACTTCATACCTCAGGATTACCAGGTGAGGGGAGAATCTGATCTAGACATCAGGTCATTGAGGAGGGCTAAAGAATAAGCCAGTACAACTAAATTAAGATATTACATGTTTGCATTGCAGCTGTCCTCTATAAAGCTTTCTTGAACTAATGCCATCATATAAAAGTGTCTTAGTTAGGGTTACTATTGTTGTACTCAAACATGATGACCAAAACAACTTGGGAACAAAAGGATTTATTTGGCTTACTCTTCCACATTAAGTTCATCAGTGAAAGAAGTTGGGACAGGAACTCAAACAGGGCAGGAACCTAGAGGCTGGAGCTGATGCAGAGGCCATGGAGGGGTACTGCTTACTGGCTTGCTCAGCCTGTTTTCTTAGAGATTCCAGGACCACCAACCCAAGTATGGCACCACTCACAATGGGCTGAGTCCTCCCCCATCAATCACTAACAAAAAGCCTGCCAGACAGTGGTGGTGTACACCTTTAATCCCAGCATTCAGGAGGCAAAGGCAGGCAGATTTCTGTGAGTTTGAGGCCATTTGGTCTACAGAGAGAGTTCCAGGACAGCCAGGGGTACACAGTGAAACCCTGTCTCACAAAAGAAAGAAGGAAAAGGAAGGAAGGGAGGGAGGGAGAAATGGAGGGAGGGAAGGAAAAGAAAAAAAAGAAAGGAAGAAAAATAATGCCTTACAACTGGATCTTATGAAGGCATTTCCTCACATGAAGTTCCCCCCTTTCAGATAACTTTAGCTCGTAACAAGTTAGCACAAGACCAGCCAGCACAAAGGTGTTAGCTTTTTTTAAATGTAAGTCTCTTTGTGAGTATCTAAGTATCTAAATAGGAATGTGTCAGCCTGGTTCATGTAAATGCCTGAAGAATCAAGGTGAAGCTCCTGTTGATTCATTGCATACTTTATTAGAAAGTAGAGAGGGAGCTGGAGAGGTGGCCCAGTGGCTAAGAGCACTGGCTGCTCTTTCAGAAAGCCCAAATCCAATTCCCAGCACCCACATGGCAGCTCACAACCACCTGTAATTCTAGTCCTGGGGGATCCAACACCCTCTTCTGTCTTCCACAGGCATTGGGCAGACATGTGGTTCACAGACACACATGCAGACAAAACATTCATACACATGAAATATATGCATAAATAGCAGAGTGTGCAGCCGTCCTCTCTTGATGTATGCTCTCTCTCTCTCTCTGTCTCTCTCTCTCTCTCTCTCTGTGTGTGTGTGTGTGTGTGTGTAAATAGAACATGAAATTGCCCATCCTAGTCATCTTTACGTATGCAGTTCAATAACACTAAATATATTCACTTGGTTTTCAACCAGCCATCATCACTAGTCATTTTCAGACAGATGGTGATTGTTATCAGCAGCATAATTTAAAAATCTTTTCTTTTTCTTAGCAAAAAATTTATTTATTTTTAAGTATGTGTGTATATAGGAATTTGAGTTTGTACACAAAGTCTAGGATAAAGTATTAGGTCCCCTAGAACTGGAGTTACAGGAGGTTGTGAGCTGCTGGATGTGGGTGGTGGGAACTTAACACTCAGGTGTCTGCAAGAGCAGTGAGCACTCTTAATCCCAGAGCCATCTCTCCAGCCCACCTTCTAGAATAGTCTTAATAAACCTAAATGTGTGATTTTTAAAACAAACAAAAAAAGCAATGCTGTGAATCTCAGAATAGCTATGAAAAACTATTCTGAAATTTTCCTTTCAGACCTCAGGTACCCAGAATCAATACTGGGTTTCTGGTACACTCCAAGATGAGATGCCCTAGTTCTGTGTTGTAACTCATTACCCAAAATCAGAGCTGAAATCTAGACTGTAACCTATTTCTAGCCTATTGGTTTCTCAGCTTTTCTACCTTTTGCCTCTTCCATCCCAGCCTGCCTGTCCTGATTCCCAGGACCCCAACTTCTGCTTTTTGTTTTTATGTATTTGAATAGTATCCACAAGTGTTCTTAAGAAATGTGTGTATGTGTGTGTGTGTGTTTAAATTTGTTTTTATTTCATGTATGTGGATGTTTTCCCTGTATGTATATATGTGTACCATGTGCATGCCTGGTGCCCAGTGACCAGAAGAGATTTCATATACTCTGGAATTAGTTACATACTGTTGTGAGCCCCCATGTAGGTGCTGGGAACTGAACCTATGTCCTCTGTAAGAACAATTGGCCTTAAACACCAAGCCAACTCTCCAGCCCAAGGAGTATATATTTTTAAATGCTTGATGCAGTATATAATATCTAGAAACAACTTTTTTTTTCACTTAACATTCATGAAAGTGTAGGTCTGATGGGTCAAATGGTTCAGGAAGTAAAGGCTTATTATTATGTAAACTTTTTGATCCCTGGAACCCACAAGAAGGTATAAAAAGAGAACTGACTCCACAAAGTTGTTCTCTGCCCTCACATAAGCACACATGTCTGTCCCACCTCCCCAGCACACACAATAGTGATAAAATGTAGGTCCTTAAAAGCTTGATTCAGGGAGGCATGGGGAAAGCAAAGGGATCATGTGAGCAACACATAGTGACAGATGGCAGGAAAATGCCACATTTCTATTGTCACAGTTCTGTTTATATTTTTCAATATTTTAACTATTGACTAAAAATAGGCTTTGACTCTTTCTAAAGGAAATGATTGAAAACTACGTCCATTGGAATGAAGACATAGGAGAATGGCAGCTAGTGAGTGTTCCTTTCACCCTTGAGATTATAGTGGAGCTGGTGCTGGCTGCTGTGGGAGGAGGGTGGCCCAGGATGGATCAGATCAGAACTCAGTGGACCAGATAAGATATTTTTCTGATTAACAGCAAAATGGAGACCATTTGTGGCAGTGGGTTAGGCCTGGGGCTTCTGGGTACTGGAGGGCCTCTTGAATCCTTTCTGCTCTAAGATCCATATTTTCTAGTGAGCCGGCATGTCAGGATGTCTTGCAGCAACCTTCCCAGTTCACAGTATTGATTGAGACATTTCTCTTCCCTCTTTTTCCTTTTTTGAGAAATGTGTGGCTTACACAGGAAATAACATGAGGAAACAGACCCCAGTGCCTGACAAGAAGGAGAGAGACGTAAGAGCACTTTACACACCTGATTGTCTTTATCAGAATTGGGGTTAGTGGGTATGTTGTCCCAGACTGGGGGTTGAATAGCCTGAATATCTTTTGTGAATAGAGGCTCATAGGTGGGGGCTGTTAGGATAGGTCTGCTGTCTGGCACATACTTAGCAAAGTCCTCTTTTCACTCCTGCCACAAGTACAGCCTGCTGTCATTCTCTGTCCTTTTCACCACTTTGGGCTGTGGGATGTGGGCTGTGGCAGGAGACTAGGATGCCTCGCTTCTCTCAGTCATAGGTCAACCAGTGTGCTGGTTCTAGAGAAAGGAAGAGAGTTTTTCTTTATGGTTGGGGGACTTATGGCATATCTGGGCTCTACTTCTCCAGCTTTAAGTGCATCTCACATAATAGGGGAGAAGACATCTTTTAAAGGTTATTTGGTTTTGTCTTCAGTGATTCTTTTTGCCCAATGTCAATCTGTGTTTTAAATCTTCCCCAAATCTGATTTAACTTCATGTGTGTGTGTGTTTTCTTGTAGCCTTTTGAAGTAGACCTTTCCCACGTGTACCTAGCCTATACAGAGGAGAGTCTGCGTCAATCTTTGATGAAATTAGAAAGGCCACGGACCTCCAAGGGGAAAACAAGGCCAAAGACTGGGAGACGGTGAGGACAGCCCCAAGTCCCTGAAGTGACAATGTTGTGATACTATATTTAGATACATCTAAAGGAAGTCAAAGTTTAGTTAACATGATGTGGTTTGAAATTATATTCTGTATGCTATTCCAATTTGATAAGCAAAGTAGGGATAAAGAATTGTACTCTGTGAGTTCGAGGCCAGCCTGTTCTACAGATCAAGTTCCAGGACAGCCAGAGCTGTTAACAGAGAGACCCTGTCTCAGAGTTGGGGGGTGGGAGGGGTTGTATTTCATTCTAGGACAGTTGGGGTGGCACACCCTTTTATCCCAGGACTTGAGAGGCAGAGGCAAGCCTCTCAGATTTCTCAAATCACTATGAGTTACAGGCAGACCTGGTCTGCATTAAAATTTTAAGACAGCCAGGGCTACATGAGACCCTTTCTCAAAACAGAAAAAGAACTACATTCTTTCAGACTCTGCCCACAGGGGACTTCACTTTTCATTCCTAGTGTTTACCCACCACCTACTGTTTTGTTTAGGGTCTTAATTTTTACACTAGTACTTCTATTAAGATGCTAAGTAATTTGCCTAGTTTGACCCCAGAATACTGTATTCACCTAGTCAGTTTGCCCCAAGGACATTGATTTCCTAGATCTCAAGTTAAGAAAAGCTTGTGTGACTCTCTAGCACCAGTTTTGATAATTTTGTAGTCTCTGTGCTTCATCACATAAGCTCAGTGGGAAGCCTGGGCTGGCACTAATGCTCCTTGTGTTCCTCCATTGAGCTAATTTGAACCAATTGCAAGACTTTTGCTTTACATGTAAGGTGAAGTGAATGGGTGTTATGTTTTTGTGTTACATAGTCTTTTAGATACAATGTAACACTAAAAATGTTGGAATCATTAAACTAGGGCTAGAAAGAATCAGCTCCGTGTTAAAATGTATAAGATTTTTGCATTTAGCATTTAGATGAAGGATTTAAAGATTTTCATATACTAACTGAATCTTCACATGGAATCTTTAAGAATATATAAGTATTCACCAGGCATTGGTGGCTCACACCTTTAATCCCAGCACTCAGGAGGCAGAGGCAGGTGGATCTCTGTGAGTTGGAGGCCAGCCTGGTCTACAGCGAGAGTTCAGGACAACCTCCAAAGAAATACAGAGAAAACCTTTCTCAAAAACAAACAAACAAAAAACAAACAAAAAAAGTATTTATTTTATCTGTATGTCACTGTTTTGCCTGCATATTTATATGTTGCACTGGTGTTAGATTTCCTGGAATAGTTGGTTACAAGCCACCAATGTGGATATTGGGATATGTGCTCAGGTCCTCTGGAAGAGCAACACATGCTGTTATAAAACACAGCTCTTGAGCTGCCCACCCCCCCCTTACAAGGTTAGTAGATGCTGCCCTCTGAGTTCTGTGGTCACTAGGAAGATGCACTTCATACATGGCAAATGATAGAAACAGTCAGCCTCACAAAGACAGGCAGTAGAGCAAGCGGGAGAGTGGTTCTGTCCCTTGTTAGTGTAGAACAGAGGCCATATTATTGCTGGACCATTGTCTTTATGAGGAGAATCCAGATTACTTACATAAGGTCTCTCAAGTTCAGCTACATTTTTTAAAATGTATAGTCCTTAAAACAATGATAAGCTATGTTGATATAGTTTCTATAATGCACCATTGTAAAAATATGCTTTTTGTTTAGCTTAAGTTAAAGAAAATACTTGTGGGCCAACGTGTGATCCAGACTCTGTAACAGAATCAGAAACTGTAATTTTCCTACAGTTGTGTTGTGAGTGTCCCATGCTTTGCTTCACGAGAGGCATGCAGTTTGGTGTGCTGGACAGCAACAAAGAAGGCCCATGAGAGTGCTCCTGCAGGCGCAGACACTGTCCGGCTTCTCTGAGGCTCTCTGTCCTGTTAGCCTCACAGAGGAAATGACCAAGGGGCATCCCTGATAGGCTCAGCTGACAGCTGTCTCTGCACCTTGTCTGATCCTGTGCTCAGCGCCTCACACTGGAACACTGTACTGTGGCAATGTGTTCTTGTGTTTGCCTTTGGTGACCTTATCTACTCTAAAAAACGGTATCACTCAAACTGCTATGGTCAAGCATGGGCAGTGTTGGTCCATCTGGCCACATAATGTATTGACTGTCTCTTAAGGAGAAGCACTCATCTTGGATTTTTTTTCTCTCTTAACAGAAAGCGTTCCGCAAAGCCTGAGACCGTAATTGATTCGTTACTTCAGTAAATGTTACAGAATTAAAGTTACAATAAAAAAAGAGTGATATTCTCATGCCTGAACAGAAATCCTTAATTAAGACATTGAGGACACCTATGTAATTCACATAATGGAAGCTGTAAATTATGGAGTGAGACTGGAAATAGCAATTTTCCTAATAACTTTTAGACTTAAGTTTCTGTAATATGTAAGTGTGCATAGCTGGTGATTGCAGGGATGTCACACTGGGCCGCAGTACTCTGCGGAAGTAAGGACACCGTTCCTATAGAGCATTATGGTTGTATGTGAATGTGCATCTCTTAGCTATGTACTCAACTATTATGTATCTAGATAAACAGAATCTCAGAGTAGAGGAAGTCTGTCTTGTTTGCACCCAGCGCATAGCAGATGGCCTTGTCCTGTGTCCTGTGTCAATACCTGGGCGGCTCATCTAAGCAGTAACTTGTCCTAACATCTGACAGGCCTGTCTAAATGCATTCCAACTTTATGCTAATGTTGATTGCATTTAGGTATGAGATGACTGATTTTATGGATCTCCTTTAGAAAATTGTATAATTTGACAACTTTGCAGGTTTACATTTTAAGGTACAGTTTGAACATGGGCTTCTTCTGGCCTCCCTGACTGACCTTCAGCCTTTGTTGTGGTTGCTGGTTTGACTTCCCCACCAAAGCTAGCATTAGCCACTAACCTTTGCTGTCACACATATTTTTGTTTTTGTTTTTTTTATTTGTTTTTGAGACAGGGTTTCTCTGTGTAAGAGCTCTAGCTGTCCTGGAACTCACTCTGTAGACCAGGCTGGCCTCAAACTCACCTCCCAGCGACACACACATTTTTAAAAATTCCCTTGGACATATGGCTTACAGACACCCCATTGTCTGAATTTTAAATTTTGATGGAAATGACTGTATAAAAATTGAAACCAGTCTCATTTTTCAGAAAATGAAGCTAAGCCAGAAAATACCTTTTAATTTTCTTTATAACGTTATATATATATATAATAATGCTCTCTGAATTTCTTCTGTTGACTAATCCAGTTAGGCCATATTCCTCTCCAAAAAAAAGTTATATAGTAAGTTTAATAAATGTTTTTTATAATAAATGGATTTTTTTTAGGTGCCTACTTAGAAAATTTGTTTGAAGGTTATGTGCTTCTGAAACCTATCATGCTTTCTAAGTTTGAAATTACACAGTCAACTCCAGGCTCTTGATTGCAAAGGTTTTGAGACTTCCCAAGTTAGAATTAGTTAGGTTACTATGATTTTAACAAGTTTGGGTAAATACTGACTTATAATTACAGAGCTATGTGTAGGCTGTGTATGACTGAGTAGAGATAGAGCCCTGGTGAGGTGATGGAAAATTTGGCCATACATTTGTGGAGCCTTCCAGAAGGAGCACTGGATGTCCCACATGTGCAGCGTGTACTGATGTGACCATGGCCACTGTGGCAATGTCCTCAAGGTGGTGGATGTGGCCTGGGTGCTGTGACGCCCTGAGCGAGTGTGTGTCTTGTAAAGCTCATGTGAGCCAAGTGTCCTGGTGATGTCACATTTCTCCCTGGTATAAATTTAAATGTTAGTAATTACAAAATCTTAATTTTACCATTAAGGAAAAAGAATCTATATGCCTTCACTTTAAACATCCATGTTCCTATCATTTAACAGTTGGCCCAGAAGGAGTATCTGCTGTGAATTTAACTAAAACATTAGAGACATTGAATCTAGTGTGTTAAAGCCTATAACAGCAACAAAATAATGCCATAAAAACTGAAAATATTGAGAAAATTCTCTAAGTATCCTGGCTTAGTAATTTTGTTTGCCTGCTTGCTTGTTGTTTTGAGACAGGATCTCTCTGTGTTAGCCCAGGCTGGCCTGGTACTCAAGATCCTTCTGCTTCAGCCTCCCATGTGCTGAGGTTGCAAGTGATGTCATCACGCCAAGCAGTGTGTTCATTAAAGCGTTTGTATTAAAACTCTAATAAGGTGGACATTGTTCATTTCTTGAGAACCAAATAGGATTCTTGACCTGTTGGGAGGTCCGTTTGAAGATGGTGGGACATCCACTCTGTCACAGCAGTGCTGTAGCCGCTTCTCATTCACTGTGTCTTTGTCCACAAAAGGAATAGTTTGCATTTTCAGTGTTAATTTCATGAATGGAGATGTAGAACAAACTTGACTAATGTTTAAAATAAATGTACAGATTTTAAATGAGTGGGACAGAGCTATAAATGATGAGTACCCTTTTCCTCCTTAATTTAAAAACTGGTATTTATTTATTTGAAAGGAGCCCTAGTAGGAAGTTGTGCTGGCTCTGCCCTTACATGCTCTGTGCAGCTAGTGTTTGCCTGAAAGTGGAGTCCTCTCACAAGCTGCCTCATGTATATTCTGGAAAAGGTGATTTTCTACTTTATGTTGTTGGCAGCCAGAATATCAAGGTTACTTTGGAGAGGAAAGTATTGCTTCATCTGCAACATGTTTTTAAAGTTATGATTCGAGTTTTAGCATTTCTGTTTTCATCTTAGGGTTAGAATGTGTCCCATCCTTCCCCACCCCCTTTTAAGTCGTAATGCAAGGAACACCCTCTTTCCAATAGAGCTGTGAATTGAGGAATGGGCAAAGTTTACATTTACACACACCTGTGTCTGCCCAGTTTCTCCCCTCCCCCTTTCCATTTTGAAATAGAGTTAGTTCCATGTAGCCTAGGATGGCCACAAACCCTGTATGTAGCTCAGGTTGGCCTTAAACTCCTGGGCCTCCTCTACCTCCACCTCACGATCACTGGGATAACACTTATGCATCACTACCCCGTCGTTTATATATATAATTGTTTTCTTCTTTTTTTTTTTAACTACTAGAAAACAGTTCTTCCTAGTGCCTTTGAACTGAGCCTGCAGTTTTGACTAATTAGAATCAGTGCAAACCTGAGAAGCATTACTGTAATGCTGTTACTGACCAGGATACAAACTGTATAGTAAGTTTGCTGTGTTAATTCAGAAGCCACACTTGCGTTGTACTTATGTATAAATTGTATTTGCTCAAGCTGTATATATCAATGTTGTGTGTACATGCAGCATGGTAAGATGAGAAATAAAATTCCTCCCCAATGCCTACTGTCTTTTAAGACATTTTTATTTATTTTTATTTTGTTGTCTTCCTACACATGTGTGCACCATGTGTATGCCATGTGCCTGTGTTGACCAGACAGTACTGGATCCCCTGAAACTGGAGTTACAGTTATGAGTACCATGTGTGGTAGACTAGGCAGGCTAAAGAAATTCAAAGTGGGCTTTGAGAAGTTTTGATTTAATGACTAGTTTAAAGGACTCTTTTTTTTTTTCACGTTAGCATTCATAGTGACTGAGCTTCATTGTGTCATTTTCAGACACCCATTTCACTAGGCTGTGCTCCTGTTCATCTCCTTTGCTTGCCTTGGTCCCCTTCCTCTACCCAAAACTCTTCCCTCTGCTCTTATGCAAAGGACTTATTTTTTAAAGCTGGGTTTTCTCCCTTTCCAACTGTGAGCTTTTATAGAACTCCTCCTGTGGAGATGCTATATACACTGTCCTCTGAGTCAGACTACGTCCATCTTTGGGAGTCCAGCTAAGCTTGATGACTGTTGACAGTCCTTGGAAGGAAGGTGCAGGGAGCATCATCCCCAGCTGAGATGATGGCTTCTCCTTGGCTATGTAGATGGGGCTATCTCCCCTCATCCTTCCCCACTTAGGTTCTCCAGTTATCGCCCCCCCCACCCTGAGGCCATATGCAATTAGGCAGAAATACAACTGGGGTAGGGGTCGGCTGGACACTCAGAAGGGTCCCAGGACAGCCCTAAAGCAGTCTTCTCTAAAGGCTGAAGGCCTCTAAAAATGATGTCTGCATGGTTTCCTTTTTCCTTTAAAGACAATTATTTGCCGGGCGTTGGTGGCGCACGCCTTTAATCCCAGCACTCGGGAGGCAGAGGCAGGCGCATCTCTGTGAGTTCAAGACCAGCCTGGTCTACAAGAGCTAGTTCCAGGACAGCCTCCAAAGCCATAGAGAAACCCTGTCTCGAAAACACCAAAAAAAAAAAAAAAAAAAAAAAAAAGAATTATTTTATGAGTCTGCATGATTTGTCTGCATCTATGTGTGTATGTGCACTGAGTGTGCCTCATGCCTGCAATGAACAGGAGAGGACATCAGATCTCTCAGAACTGGAGTTAGGGACAGTTGAGAGCCACCATGTGGGTCCTGGATTCCAGTCCTGCAAGAGCAGCCAGTGCTCTTAATGGCTGAGCTGTCCCCATCGCCCCCCTCCCAGAATGTTTTAATTGAACTACATGGTCTAATGGCCTCTTTACCTCTTGATAGTTGGCTCTGGGTCACCATTTCCTACACCCTTTCTTTGAGACTAATAACATTAATTTTGGGGGATGTTCATATGTGTGCAGGTGCAGGGTTCTTACTGCTTTAGGGCTGGCAGATGAGTGAGCCCTAGGTGTGCGCGCATTTCTCTGCCCTACCCCTACCCCCCCTGCCAGATACTGCTAAACTCTGTTTTTTAGATGGATGCTGGGTCAAACTTAGAATTTTACTTGCTGAGCCATCTCCTCAGCCATGACCCTTACCTGCTTTTAAGATTTTATTTTTATTTATATTGTTTGGTGGGAGTGGGGTTGGGAGGTATTTGCACATGAGTGCAGTTGCCAGTGGAAGCCACAAGGGGTCGTCGTGTCCCCTTAAAATGGGGTTACAGTCAGTCATGAGCCACACCTTATAGGTTCTGGGAACTAAATTCCAGTCCTCTGGAAAAGTAGTATGTGCTCTTAACCTCTGAGCCATCTCTATAGTGTCCCTTCCCTTCTTTGCATGCTTTTTGATTGTTTTTTTATGAGACTGTCTTACTTAGCCCAGACTGGCCTCCAACTGTGTATGTAGCCAAGGATGACCTTCGGTTTCTGAATATGTTGACTCCGCCCCCTGAGTGCTGACATCACAGGCAGGAGCCACCAAGGCTAGCCATCATTGCTGTTTCCTGCCCTCATCTTTTCCAGTGAATCACTCAATTCATTTGTAAAACTAGGCAATATCTGAATGAACGATGATCACTGGCAGCCCAAGTCCAGCGGCAACAGCCCAGGGGCTCTGAAGCCCCGGCCTGACCTTCAGGTTGAGGAGCGGAGCCTCCAGACATTTGTTAGTGGATTAGCAAAATTGCTCCTTCTTAAGCCGTTTTATTTGCAAAGCAAATCAGGTACTCAGTCTTCCTTCGGAAGCTGAGCCCTTGTGTGGGAAAGTGATGGTGAAGAGGCTACTTCAAAAACAACCTGTTTCCTCTCAGCATTTATCTTGGGCTTCCTGCGACCCAACCTTCAGGTTACTTTTATCAGTGTTATCAGAACATCGGGCTGTCTTACCCAAACACGGTTATGGCTCTGAAGCATGGGACAGATCGGATGCTCTCCCACACCTGCTCCCCCCTCCCCTCCCCTCGCCTCTCAGAGGGCTGGGGAAATTTGAGTTGTAATCAAAGGCTGAGTTTCTCCAATTGTAGCTAAGAGTTTAACTGGGACTTTACAACCGAATAAAATTTTCTCAGAGTCCGATACCAATCTTAACAAAGAGGATATTGCCTAACCCGACCTAAAAGTACCAGAGACGCTGCAGAAATGCTACACTGGCCCCAGCTTTTGATCCCCTCCTAGAGTTTTGCCCCCCACTGGCCAGACAGCCCTTCTGTTGCTAATTCTTTAAGTTAATACACAAAATGGTCGGTTGGTTTCTCTGTAGCACCCTCACACACAAACACCATCATAATGTGTTTAAATAGTGCCCCTCGCCCGCCCACTCTTCCTCCAAATAGTCCTGGCTTCTGCTGCTCACAGATCACAAGGTATTCCACCCACTCCACCCATGAAGATCCCATCCTCCTCCCTTAATTCCCTTTCACTTTACCCATGTGCACACACTCTGATTACACACAGATTTAAATCCAGATTCTGCAGAAAACAGAAAAAATTATCTTTCTCAGTCTGGTTTTATTTTGTTTAACATAATCTCCAGCTACATCTACTTTCTTTGAGCATCATTTCATTCTCCATGCCTAAGCATGATTCCATTGTGTATATGAATGACATTTTTTTTTTGTTTTGATTTGATTTGTTTTTTGGCCCCGAACTCACAGAGAACTGCCTGCCTCTGCCTCCTGAGTGCATGCGCCACCCCCACCCCTGGCTACAAAAAGCATATCCTTTATCTGTTTATCTGTTAATAATTCTTGGTTCCATATCTTCATGATTTTGCAGTGCTAAAATGATTGTGAATGCACAAGCTTCTCTGTGGTGTACTCACTTACAATCCTTCCGGTTTATAGTGAGTAACGGAATCATATGGTAGATCTGTGTCCAGTTTTTTGGGGGGAACCACCGCATAGCTTTCCACAGTAGTTGTCCCAGCATACTTTTCCATCAGCTGTGTATAAGTGCTCTGGTGCCTCTTTTAAGTGTATCTTGGGATTGGGGAGATGACTCAGTGGATAAGGACACTTACTGAGTAGGCATGCAGACCTGAGCTTAGGTCATCAGCAGCACTTAGAAGCTGGTGAGGGCAGCCCAAACTGCCCAGAGTAGGTGAAGACAGGTGGGTTCAGGGCACTCACTGGCCCAACTATCTGATACGGTGAGCTCCAGGTTAAGTAAGATCCTGGCTCAAGAAGCAAGATAGAGAGATGGCTCAGAGGGTAAAGGGCCTTGCTGCGCTAACCTACCAACCTGAGTTCAATGTCTGATACCCACCTAAAGGAGGGAGAGAGAACTGACTGCACTTCAACATGTGTGCCATGCCACACACGTACGCATGCGTGGCACACACATATACACTCATACACATGCATACACTCACACTCATGCACACAAACATACACCCATATACACTCGCATGCCCCCCCCCACACAATCTAACATTCATAAAAATAAAGTAAGATAGTAATTGAGAAAGACACATGAAATTGCCTGACCTTCACGTTGTAATGTAAAGTCACATGCACATACATGCTTGTGCACACACAGACAAAGGCAGTCAGGAGAGCTAAGCTGAGAAAGTCATAGTCTCCGTGTGGAAGACCAAGAGGCTGGGGGGTGTACCTCACAGCAAAATGCTTCCCTACTGTGCACAAGGCCCTTGGTTCAATCCCTAGTACAGCAGGAGGGGGAATCTTTTTTTTAAATAATTTATTTTTATTTTATTTTCATGTACATCTGTGTGTGTGTGTTAGATCTTGGAGTTATAGACAGTTGTTAGCTGTCATGTGGATGCTGGGAATTGAACCCGGGTCCTCTGCAAGAGCAGTGAGTGCTCTTAACCACTGATCTATCTCTCTAGTCTGAGGGGGAATCTTTTTAAAACTGTTTTGTTTTAAAGAGAAGCCAGTTCAAGAGTTGTCAGCCACAACAGCTACTTAAGAGACTACAGTGCCCAAGAGTGGAACCCTACCTTGTGTTGAATAAATTAATCCTAGGAGTTAACAAGACATTGGCCCCAAGGCTAGAGAAAGCCCCTGCCTTGCCCTGGGTGGAGGTTGACAGAGCTGAGACCCACCCTGGCCTGTGTGTTGACGGGTCACACTGTGGCTCTCCCACCAGGAAGCTGTGGGCTGCATTTTGTCTCTGGGGATCTTGATAACTGTGGGGTGCCAACTAAGAGGACAGATGCAGGGGGACAAGAAAAACCAAGGCCACAGGCAATGGTGCAGACAGAGCAGTACCAAAAAGAACCCCTGGGTCATTTTTTAAATTACATTTATTTACTTGAATGTGTACACGTGTGTGCATGAGCACTTATGTGCAACAGCCATGTGGTGCCTGGAAGACAGATTGTGGAAGTCAGTTCTCTCGTACCATGTAGGTCCTAGGGACCAAACTCAGGTCTTCAAGCTTGGTAATGAGCCTCTTTATTTGCTGAGCCATTTTGGCTGGCACATCCGTGTGGCATTTTTAGTAGAGGCCAACATTTCTTAATCCCCCCCCCCAAAAAAATGTTGTACACAAGACACAGCTATATGTTTTTGTTATTCGTTTATCCACTAGATATGTAGTACCCATTGCCAAATGCCAGTTACCTAGCCAGATAACCTATCCAGTGGCTTAGGGCAAAGGCAGTGGCAATGTGAATGAATCATGGAAGAAAGGGCCAATGGTTCTGCCTTCGCGGTCAGTGACAGGGTGTACTCCACCGAGCAGGCGCTGGCTGTGGCTTAGGTGGCCTCCATAACTGCTCCAATCACAAGCCTCATGACTTTCACTTAATCCTGGTTTCTTCACTCACCTGTTTTATATCTGTCCTTAACCTGTGTTCTCTTCTTCTCTCGGTCCAATCAGAGGTTGGTGGTTGGATGTTTAAACCCAGAGTCCAGGACCCCCTGTCTGAATGCAAACAAGAATGTTAGTATATTCTGACCATCCGAGCTTCTTGTGACCGACTGACCTAGAGCCTGCGTATGTGCTGTGGTTGGTTCCAGGTCTTTCTTTTTGACATCCTTTCCTTTGTCATCCTGGCCTCATATACCAAGTTCAAACCCACAACTCATATCCTGTGGCAGACACAGCTCACATTAGCCAGCGCATGCAAATGAGCTTCAATCAAAGGAGAGAGGAAATTAAAATTTTCACTGTGTATCTTCCCCAATTGGCCTTAGAAGCTTTTATTGCCCTTGGCACACTGGTATTTTATGTGGGCAGGGTGAAACTGACTGTGGTCAGGGTGAGATTTTAAGCTTTTGATTTGTTTCCCCTCGTTTTGAAGGGGTTAAAAAGTTGGTATATATTTTTGGTGTGATTTTAGTATTGGTGTTAATTTTCGTCACATGCATGTGATTGAGGGTCAAAAGGGTGCCAAGTCACTGTTCCTAGATTTATCCTCCCTCACAGAGAACCTTCTGAGGGTGACTTTGATGCCATGGGGCTTGATTAGTTTTTCTTCTCTCACTTCCATCCATTTTAAATAGCAGTGTTATTAATATAACTCTTGCCCTTTTAAAAAATATATTTTGCTGGGTGGTGGTGGCACACACACTTTGATCCCAACACTGCAGAGGCAGATGGATCTCTGTGAGTTCAAGGCCAGCCTGGTCTACAGAGTGAGTTCCGGGACAGCCAGGGCTACACAGAGAAACCCTGTCTTGAAATTATATATATATAATATATATATATATATATATATATATAATATGTGTGTGTGTGTGGTGTGTGTGTGTGTGTGTGTGTGTGTGCATTTCATGCATGTTTCATGCATGCGTTTGTGCACAATGTAGGTGCAGTGCCTGCGGATCCCTTAAAACTGAAATTTCAGATGGTTGTATGCTGCCACATGGGTGTTAGTAATCAAACCTGGAGGTTTGGGATTTAGCTCAGTGGTAGAGCATTTGCCTAGCAAGCACAAGGCCCTGGGTTCTGTCCTCAGCCCTGGGGGTGGGGGGGAATCAAACCTGGATCACCAAAACAAAACAAAAATTTATCTCTTATGCACATGGACAGGGGTTCTTGCCCTCGAGCACGTGCACACACACACAGAGACAGACACAGTGGACTGACTGCCAACATGGATGGGGCATGTGCGTGCGTGCACGCGCGCGTGCGCATGTGCACACACACACACACACACACACACACTTAAAATGGACTGACTGCCAACCAATAGCCACTCCCAGCTTTGCTTCATCCCTCCTTAGCCCAAGTACCATTCCATTCCTCCCGACTTTTTTATGTGTGTTGGGGTTTGACTTGCATGTCTGCATGAGGGAGTCAGAGCCACTGGAACTGGAGTTACAGGCAGTGGTGAGCTGTCGTGTGGTCAGTAGGAATTGAACCTGGGTCCTTGAGAAGAGCAGTCAATGCTTTTGACCGTTGAGCCATCTCTCTTGCCCCTTCCCTTTGTTTTTTGTTCTTCCAGTGGCTGTCACCATACATTCAAAGATTTCTTAATTCATTCTTTACTTTTCTTCATTTCTTATTAAGAAAACTTTAAAATGTGTGTGAAAACAAAGCAGTCCAACCCGTGACCTGTCCCCGCCACAACCGTCAGTAACTCATGTCTACTCGCTACACTTTTTTGAGATTTATTCATTTTTAATGTATGTGTGTGCGTTTGTTGCCTGCATGCCTGCCTGCATTCTGCATGCAGCGGCCACAGAGGTCAGAAAAGGGTGTCAGGTGCCCAGAACTGGAGTTTCGGGACAGTTGTGAGCCACCATCTGGTGCTGGGACTTGAATCCCGGCCCTTTGGAAATGGGAGCCAGTGTTCCTACCCAATGAGTCATCTCTCCAGCCCTAACTCATGACTTCAACTGTTTTCTTAGTTATCAACTTTAGATATTACATATTGATTTCCTTATTGAAAAATTAACATTTACTTCATGTTTTTTTTTGGAGGGTGCAGAGTTGAGGCAAAATCTCATTTATTCAGGTTGGGCATAACACATTTTCTTAAAATTTATTTTTATAAAAAAATTTACTTTTATTCTTTGAAATTATGTGTAAATGTGTGTGTGTGTGTGCATGTGGACATGTGCTGGTGAGGTTAGTGCCCTCAGAAGCCAGAGGTGTCAAATCCCCTAGAGTTACAGACAATTGTGGTCCACCATGTGGGTGCCGGGAACCAACTTGGTCCCTTTATTGGGAGCAGTAAGTACTTAACCACTGAGCCATTTCCCCTGCCTAGTAACTTTTTCTTTTCTTTTCTTTTCTTTTCTTTCCTTTCCTTTCCTTTCCTTTCCTTTCCTTTCCTTTCCTTTTCTTTTCTTTTTTTTTCTCGAAACAGGGTTTCACTTTGTAGCTCTGACTGGCCTGCAACTCACTATATAGGCCAGGCTGGTCCCAGACTCACACAGATCCACCTGCCTGTACCTCAGAGTGCTGGAAATAAAGTGTGTGCCACCACAGCTAACCAGTTCCTCCTGCTCCTAAACAGTCTCCCTGTCCTGTCTCGGAGCTCACTGTCTTAGTTCCTGCTCTTGCTGTGATAAGACACTGTGACCAGGGCAACTCAGAAAAGAAAGTGTTTAATTTGGAGCTTGAAGTTTCTGGGGGCTAGAGTCCGTGATGGCAGAGCAGAAGCATGGTGGCAGGGATAGCTGTGACCCACAAACAGGAAGCAGAGAGGCACACTGGGAATGGCCTGGGCTTTTTGAAACCTCAAAGCCTGTCCCCAGTGAAACATCTCCTCCAACAAGGCCACGGCTCCTAACCCTTCCCAAATAGTTCTACCAACTGAGGACCAAATGTTCAAACACATGAGCCCCTGGAGGCCTTTCTCATTTACACCGCTACAGTATCCCATGGATCTAAGGCAACACCCCATACCTGGCTTCCCTGTGAAATTTTTTTGTAAAGTTTTTATAGTTCTATTATGTTAACAGTTTTAAACACTTAAAAAATTTCTTGTTTTTCTTTAATATGCTATGATGATATTTGTACATATGATGCCCATGTGGAGGTCAAGGGCAGTTTTGTAGAACTGGTTGTCTTTTATGTGGGTTCTGGGGATCCATGCTGGCCTGCCTCAAACTGGATTGTAGGTATGTGCCACCGATTCCCTGCCCTTTAAAAAAAATTAAAAAAAAAAAATCTGTCTCTTGTTTAGTCAACTGCAGCCTTTGCTGACTCAGGTGGGCACGGTGCCGTGCCTCTTTGCTTCTGCTGTTTTCGTTACTTATTGTGTGTGCATGTATGCATGTGTGCTAGAGTGTGTGTGTGTGGGGGGGGGTCCGAGAATAATCCCATTGAGTCAGTTCTCTCCTACCTACAGATTCACCTCCCCGGCTCTTCTATATTTATTTTGTTTTTATGTGTATGTGTGTTTTGCCTACATGAGTGTTGTCTGTGTACCATATGCATGCGTCCATAGGAGTCCAGAGAGGGCATCAGATCCCCTGGAACTAGAGTTACTGTTTTAAGCTGCCATGTGGGTGCTGGAGATCAAACCTGGGTCTGCTGGAAGAACAACAAGTACTCTTAGTCACCAAACCATCTCTCCAGCCCCCCTTCTAATAATTTTTTTTTTATGTGCATTGGTGTTTCGCCTGTTTGTATGTCTGTATCAGATCTTGGAGTTACAGACAGTTATGAGCTGCCGTGTGGGTGCTGGGAATTGAACCTGGGTCCTCTGGAAGAGCAGTCAGTGCTCTTAACCACTGAGCCATCTCTCCACCGCCTCCAGCCCCCCTTCTATCCTTTAGTGATCTTGTGCATTCTGTCCTTGATGAGAAGTGGAACTCCTAGAGAAGGAAGCCTGCTTTCTGTTGTGTCCTCACACCACCACACTGGAAATTATACTGGTTTCTGTAGTAGTATAAACTATGACCTCATTGCCAAATGAAGTACCATTAATGGCCGTTGCAGTTAGATTACACAAATATTTTATTTTATGAATTATAAATATATAAATATTAAAAAAATAAACCATTAAAAAGTCATAAGTTAAAACGCAGAACTTCCACACTGCCAGTATTTCTTTCGCATGATCCTTATTAGGCTTTCCAAGAAGTCTCTCAGTGTTGTGTACGTGGACTCATTCACACTGCAGCTCTTCTACAAAAGAAACGTTTCATTGTATGAATATATGCGTGGGTCTCACTACCAGGCCTGTGTGCTCGCCCAGGCTGACTCTGGTAGCCTCCAAAGCAATGTTCAAACCCAGACTTCCAGACCTGAGTTTGACTTTCATGAGGCTAGCAAGATTCGGCCTGCTTTTTTTGGCATGTGCACTAGTCACTACTGGTCTGCCTTTGGGGTGCCACTTGGTCTGTGGAGCAAGATGGAGGTCTCACTTCCCTCCTGCCCAGGAAGCAGATGCAGTTCAGAGCGGGGACACTGCACGTAACAAGGAGTCTAGGAACCACCCTCCATGCTGATGCTGCGTTGTGGGTCTCAGTGCCATCAGTTATTCATTACATAGCTTAGATCAGCCACCTTGCTTACAGAAACTTTGGATCCTTCCCTTGAGGACCACTGCGGAGTGGTAGTGCCAAGTTTATCCATCACTTATAATCCAGCCTCCTCCTTGTTCCTGCCCTGTACAAGCTACTGTCATCACTGTCCTGGTCATGTGATGATGGCCCTCCATCAGGCTACCTTGTTCTCCACGTACTGACATGCCCCCTTCCACTCAGGGGCCAATGTGAACAAATATCACTCCGTGCACACCATGGGCTCCACCTTGTCGGTAACTCTAGGTAACGTCCATCCTTGGGACAGCTTCCAAAAACTTGTGTGAACCCAGCTGCTGAGCCTGCTTCTTTGTTTTCTTTTTGGAGACAGGGTTTCTCTGTGTAGCCTTGGCTGTCCTGGAACTCACTCTGTAGATCAGGCTGGCCTCAAATTCAGAAATCCACCTGCCTCAGCCTCCCTAACGCTGGGATTAAAGGCATGTGCCATCACCATCTGGCTTAAACCTACTTTTTAAACTGGGATCCAGCCACACTAGAACACATGCATTTTACCCAGGCATTTGTCTGTTAGTCTCATGGCCGGTTTCCTCACTTAATACAAATACCTGCTTAATCCAAATATCAGCCCTTCCCCAGCCACCCACTCTCTTAATTTCTAAGTCTTTCTTCATAGCATGGACACTACAGGGCATCGCATTGCTGTTTGCCTCTTCTAACTAACTGCTCCACTAGAACATTCTGTGAGAGCAAGAGCTCTGCTGGTCTTTAGTGCTGCTCCCACAGTGCCAAGTTTTTTGCAAGCTGTTGTCCTGCCCTGCTTACCTCTGGAAACAGGCCACTGATGCCCCTGAAGAGTTTTCTCAGGTCTTTGAGAACCCTGGAATTGTTCTTCAAGCACAGAGTCACCTCACCTGGGAAATAAAATTTGCGAAGCACCTGGGAAGCCTTGCAGATGAGGTCTTTCTCTGTAGAGTTCTGCAAAGAGAAATGATGCAAGAAGCTGTCAGCTGCTTGGGTTTGAACTTGAGCGGGAGATTTTCCTATCCCAAAGGTGGGTCTGCTAAACTTGGAATCTATATGAAAGTATTTCTGCAGAATCTCCCAGGTTCTTCTCCATGGAGGGTTTTATTCAGTAAAGTCACCCACCTAGGTAAATGGCAGAGTAGGGAGCACCTGTCTGCATCCTCAGGTCCCATCTTTCTACCCTGTGTGCTTTCCTTCCTGCCCAAGGTGCCTACACGAGCTTTTAGCCAGCTGTGGCTCTTATTCCTATATGGTCCTGGAGACCCTTCATGTTTGCTGATGACTGAGTGCCTGCTGCTCCATGCCGCCCTACTCAAGGACAATGCGGTGTTTGAAGATGCTCGTAGTCCCATGGAGAATTAAGGCATGTTCCCCCAGAAAGCCAGATATAGGAGCCCAGTG